>NW_009954216.1:1785169-1841452 GCF_000747805.2 Chaetura pelagica | reverse complement strand
AAGATGAGTTTCATGAATCAGCTGCCTTGATTGTTAATGTGTATATGAAGACTAGGAGTTGGAAGTCTTAAATTGAAGGATTAAGTTGCACTTTCCTAATTTAATTCAAAATAGATCCTGTATCATCTTCATTTCATATATTTGAAAAAACCCCTAAAGTCACACACTGCTCAAATACTCTATTACCAAGAGTCTCTGCTGTGAATGTTAGAAAAATAATCCCTCAATAACAGATATTCTAGAGGTCTGCCACTGCTTGAGAAACTTCATTAACCTTCAATATTCACAACTTATTCTGAAAAAAAAAGAAGATCCATGAGCTCTTCTTTCACACCAGACTGAGCTGGAGGAATGTAGCTGAGAACAGCTGAAGGAATGCTGGTGCTAAAGGAGCATACAAAGCCTCATTTAATTGCACTGGAAAATGGTAGTTTGGTCTTATTGGAAGCTCTTACAAGGAGCCAGGAAATCCAGCTCTAAGCCCAACTCTGTCACTGCTCCAACTCGGAGCAGTTAGTGACCCTGCACAAACCTGGAGTTGAATTCCTAGGCTGGGGAGTTCCTGGCAGGAGAGCTGGGTGAGCTGGCAGGTGCGAGCATTGCTTGCTGCAGGGGCACAAAACCAGAGGTGAGCAGGAGGGAGAACCCAAGAGATGGTGAGGAAAATTGACCAGGGCCAAGATTTCTGACCCTTAAAACAGGTGTGAAAAGTTTCATGACGATTCCTTAAGAAACCAACTGACCCACAGCTTGTACCTTCTTTTACTGCTCTTAACCTCTGTCTTGTGTCTTGCCCCTTGAAAAAGCAGCCCGAGCCAGGGTAACAACTCACCTGTACAGCCAGCAGGCAGGAGCCATCGCTCCAGTCTTCAGCCTCCACTTCTACCAGAACTATTAAACACACCAGTTACTGATGCCCATTTTACAGCATGCAGGGATATGAAACGAGAAGGGCATCCCTGCTGCATGGATTTCCACCCATCCCATGATGAAAGGACTCTCACTCGGTTTCTGCCTGCTCATATCTCACAGCACCACGGAATTACCAACAACGTGGGATCGTGTCCCCACGCCCCCCTAGGACTATAAAGGGATGAATTTCCATATTCTCAAACATATTCTGCTGGGCAGTTGGGACAGCCTAAAGGTACTTCATTCTGCACAGCTACTGTGTGCAAAGAGATAAATAGAGGATCAAGCTAAACTCCTTTTTCTTCTCTCCAGGGCAGACTCCACAGTAACTCCACATCACTGGCCCCAAAGATCTGCAGCATTTGCTGCTTCTGGCGAGAACATGAATGATGAAAACTGCCCATCAGATAAACCACCTGGCACCAGAGCCTGGCGCTGGGAGAGGAGAATCTGAGTCAAGCTAGAGACACTCTCCCCACACAGAACAGAGTATTTTTGAAACATTTGTTGTCTTTGAAATTAATTGTTGCATAGCTCCTCTCAGAAATGCAAACAAAAGCAATAAAAGGTTCATCTGCGTAGTTGGCTGCCTTAGCATCTACACAATTGTGCCTGATGAACATTTTTTTCTGTCCCCCTTTTCCCCTCCCTCCTTCTTCCGGCTTTTACTGCAGTTTCCTTGAGATAATTCAGCTTTTGAAAACCTGAATCTAAAAAAGACTTCTATTGTGGCAAGTAATTGTTATAGTCGGCCGTTACTTGCATTTATGAAATCTAAACCTGCTCACATTAAATTCATGTTTCCTGCCAAATCTGTGAAGGATGAAAAGCCCAGACTGCACTAGATGCTGTAGGCACGGGTCTCACATCTTGAAAAATCACATCTCTGCCCATCATCCACTTATCATCATGATAATTGGCACCTCTTCAACAATATAATATGCAGATTGATGCTATTAAGAGTTCATCCACTGATTATTTGAGCTGATAAATGGAAACACCTCCCCCCCAGCCGGTTCACTGTAGGACATTCAAATCAACTGATGAAGAGCTTCAAAGCTGGCCATGCTCCATGGTCCTTGGGTCTAGGAGAGCCACTAAGTTCCAGCAGGACACTGTGTTCTACCCTACCACCGCAGCACAGAGGGAAAAAAACCCAAACACCAAACCCAAAAGCAAGCAAACAAAGCCCACACACACACAAAAAGAAAAAGCTCCCTCCCAGGCCCAGGGCCTTCTCGCCACCCTGGGGCAATGCAGCACCATCCTGGTTAGAGATGAACTCAAATATTTTTTCCCCAAGCTCTCCCAACTCCTACATAGTGCCCAGTTCACTAAAGGCTCCAACTAGAGGGATGGGCTCCATTTCCAATATAAATTCTCATTATGTTCACGACAGAACAAACATTAACAAGAAATGCTTAGTCTGCCTCATAAGGCCTGACATAATTGTTCATTTTAATGATTAAAGTAACTCGATATATGTGTATAATTTAAACATCACTGCTTTTTTTCTCACTACCACAAACACTTCTATAATAAGCTATTAGTTCTGAACTAAATTGTTCCACGCAATGTTTGATTAAAATAAAAATCAGTACAAAAATAATTACATTAGTGATAATTAACCTACTTGGGAGAAAAATAGCCACATTCCCTGATATGACTTTCATAACAACTGTGCCATTAATTTCATGGACACATTAGAAAACTATTGCAGAGGATTGTGCTCAGATTTACTGCCACCTTTACAGATTGCTTTTAGACTCCAGCTCCTCAGTCAGCAGTTCAAACAGTTTTTGTACATTCAACTTTACAGAGAGCAATATTTGCGTGACTTAGCTCTTAGGGCTTAGCTATTAATGTCTTGTAATTAGTTTCTAAATCCAAGGCTTTAACATGGTAATGGTTTTAAGCAAAGAATATGTCAATAACACATAGTCAACAGAGCCTTCTGCAAAATATCAGCTGAAATCCTTTCAACAGATAACAGCAACGATAAGCCAAAGCACCAGAGAAGGAAGGGAAGCTGCTGCCATGGTTTGCCCAGACACAGTGATAAGGGGCTTCACCTCATACTCATTTATTATATCTCCCCAGCCTGAGGGGGTGACACCAAAGCCTTAGAGGTGTGCAAAAGAAGCTACTTCAGAGTAAAAGCAAAATCTCCTCAGTTTTCCTGCTCTGTTGTATTAAGTATCTTATATCCCTTCAATCCACCTTCTTTATGAACAGCAGCTAAATGTCCTTATGTCTATTTTTTGTTCTGGTTTCTCCTGCTGCTGCACTCCCTGTTTCTGCCCTAAGGGAAGGGTGGCTGCTGTGGGGACACACAGGGCTCTGCCCACAAACACACCCAGGACGAGCAAATCACAACTCTCCAGCTGAAGGTGATGAACACCCATGGCTTCTCCAAGCCTTCCAGCCAAAAAACCTGCAATTTTTCATTGTCAGCACAGATCAGAAACATTGTCAAGGAACAGTGACAACATTCCCACCATGACAACATTCCCATAAAGCCAGACCCTCATCTTCACATCTGCTGATTCAGAAACCTATTGAGGAACAAAATGTCCCCAGGATCAGTTTCTCCTAGAAAGGGTACAGCTCCAGTTTCTTCCTCTCATGAACGTTGTAACACCTCCTGGAAATCCCCGGCGTGAGCAAGATTTTGGAAAAAGTGGGACCAGCTCACTCAGTTGCTCCTGTGGGAGGAGGATGGAGCTGCTTGGTGGGGGAGAAGCAGCTCAGCACCCTTGGAGATGCAGGGATGCTGTAGGACCAGACCTCAGGGATGCTGCCTGGTGTTGCATCCTCAGTACCTGCAGGGCTGGCACACTGGTATTTCACTGGGTGACTGGTGGAGACCTAAAATGAAATACTGGAGGACAGTCATCTCTCTGTAAGAAACCCCTAATTTCATGGTAACACTGTTGATAGGTGCAGGTGCAGCCAGGAGAGGCTCCCTCCTCTCACACTGCACGCTCAGCCGGACGTCACCTGTCATGGATACTAATTCTCCTGCCACTGGTTCCTGCTGCCCAGAGCAAAGGACAGCTGGTATCTGGGGACAGGCATTAAAATGTGCATAGCAGCTGCATCCCATTATATTTAACACACTAAATTAACCATGATTTAAACTTCAACTAAAACCATCACTTTTGCACCTACTCTCTAACTTCTTGGTGGTGACCTCCTAATAAGCAGTTCTTAACCTACATATAAACCTCATTTATTTTTTTTTCTTCCCTTTCCTGATCTTACCTTTTCTTTCACTTGTTATTTGTCATAATTTGCTACCAATCTTACCTGCTTTAAGGGCACCAGCAGCAAGTTACACTGAGCACTTGTAATAGCATCTTTAATGAGATCCAGAGGCTATTTGTTCTTCATTAAAGCAAGGACATATTTAGCACAACACTGATAGAGAGAAAAATGCTTAATCTACAACTTTTGCAAAAATGTATTATCATACATTTCTGTTGACACACAATAAAGCCTAAAATTAATTGTTGTGATACTTTTATATTTGGCTACAGCTTTGTGTTGGCTTCTCCCTAATGGGAGGGGATGGACCATGCATCTTCAGTATTCATCCTGCAGCCCCTGCCTAGTTTTTTCTAGTTAAAAAAAAGAGCATGTACTTCCAAGTGTGCATTTATGATGCACAATTCTTATCTGTTTAAACTGACAAGTTAGAGCCAATCCGTCTTCTGAAAGCAGAGGTAATCTAAGACAATTTTTCATCCTTAAGTAAGTGGCTTGGAAGGAGAGTATCTGTAACCAGCAGCTCCCTACTTGCCCAGAGCCCAGCCTACAGCAGCAGGACTGAAGGGTTTTGTTGTGCAGAATGACAAGAAACCCTCAACCCAAAGTACCCAAGCACCTAAACCATAGCTCAACATGAGGACAAAGCAATTGCTCAGGGGTTTAAGCAAAAAACCCCCAACTTTCAAATATTCAAGGGTTTGTTTCTAATACATTCATAATGCTCAGCAATCAGCAGGTTTAAATCCTAAATAACAGGACTGGATGAATCCAATAACTCTGCTTTTGTCCTGAAAACACCTTTTCTGAGTTATTTTTCACAGTGTAGACATAAGTTGACCTTATCCAAGCTTTGAGAACAATGTCAGCCCTTTATGTTGACTTATCTTTTTCTACAAGCTGCTAACTTCTTTTTTTCCTGTTATTTATGACTGTGAAGAAGAAACAACATCTGCCAAATCTGATACACCACTTTCCAAACAGAAAGGGTAATAACTAGAGATGCACCAAATGGCATGTGTGTAATTTGGATAGCATTTATCTTGAAGTGCCTGCCAACTCAAAATGCTTTAGTTTATTTATCCTACTAATTCCCAAGCTGATTTAAAGGCTGGTATTTGCTAGTCAAATTATTTGGTCCCGGTTTTCCCTTTTTAAAGAATCAGCATCAATGGTACAGTAATTTCCTCCTCGTGTCTGGCGTGCATGGCAGGATGACACACAGGCCAGGAAGCAAGATGAAAGAAATACACAATTCTGAGGGAAACTCAGGACCTAACTCATTTAGGCCCTAATTGGATTGCTGCAGTGTTATTAATACTATTAAATTACCTTGCTCGGATTGTACTCAGTCGGTCCCTAAAAGAACTGCAGATGGTGCAGAGAAAATTAGGGTTGGCTGATGGGACTTTAATTATTCTGCACTTGGGGCCACTCTTCCATCAATGCTGCAGTCACGTTGTGCTGAAACCCAGGGGGAGAGGAGGAGGGAAGGGATGTGCTGGGGAGGGATGGGGGCTGCATGGGAAGGGGCTGGGAACCAGTATTGGTCTAGTTGAAATTCCACTATAATTCTGAAAACAAACAAACAAACAAAAGAAATCAGAGTGTTATTTTGTTTGTCTGGGGGCTTGAGGGTTTTTGTTGTTTTAACCTTGCAAAGCTAAGGAATTTTGTGCCTCATCACATTTCTGCATGCTAAAGCATTATCAACACCAACCTTGCCTTCCCCCCACCCCAGCAATCCCTTCCCATCTCTTGGAAGAGTAAAAGGACTGGAACTGGTCACTTCTTCCCTCCAGCCAAGCGTCCTAAATATTTAACTGCAAGACATGGTCCCTGCTGTGCTCTTGAATTCTCCTCCCCACAAACAAGTTCAAGCCTTCATTAAAAGCAGGGAGAGCATTCCAGCACGCTCCCCTCTCCCCAGGAGTGGCCAGTGGGGAGGTGGGATGTGCCCTGGGACCATGGGTAAAGATCCCATGTCCTGAATGAACTCAAACCTCATGTGATGGTGACTGAGGCTGTGCCACCTTTCCCAGTTGTATTTTGAAAGGAAAAGGAGCCCTCAGTTCTGCTTTAGCAGGCCTGGGTCTGTAGCACCCTTTGCCACTGCAAGGGTGGAATAAATGTCCATTTCTAGCTACCACTGGGAGCCAGATGCTTGGATGCCATTTTTACTGGTCAAATACCTACCCCTCCACACCACTGAACAGTGCAATTAACAAGTAAACGAGGTTGTTTCATGGGAATAATTTGATGCAGCAATTTCATACAAAATGTACATTTTCAAACTAGTGGAAGAAGAAACAAAAATGAAAAACAAAGCAAATAAAGGCTTTTCAAGTTCTAAGAGCAGGCTAAAGACCCTTTTTAGCTGTTTATTTGGGGCCATTACTGCCTATCATGTGGATTACTAGCTGGAGACACACTAAAACACACACTATACACCAAATATTACAGTCTTGCTGCAAACCATGACACTTTTCTATGGAAATCAGTACTCAGGGACATTTAAAAATGATTATTTTTGACCCACTCAATACACATACTCTGTCAGGAACCTTTATGCTTTGCTTAATGTTGGAAACTCTAAGGACTGTTCACATGGTCCTGATGCGTGCAGAGCTTTTAAAATGCCCTTTATGGGATTCCTTTCTCCCCTCTGAAGCAAACAAGAGCAATATTATGCAATCATCATAATTTCTATTCTACTATCCTTGGCATTTGCATCTGTATGGTAGCAAACTTTCATTTTACAAAACCCAGCTGGATTATGTTTTGGACCTACAAAAATAACTTTAAGCTAATAGTTCATGTATCTGCTGATACAATAGCTTGAAAACGTGTACATGCACACTTGAGAAATAAAGCTGGAGACAAAGGAGCAAGGCTTGGTCTGCTGTTCATGGTCACAGGAGTGCTGGGGGACAGGAGGGTGCCAGCCCATGCCTGCTGAGATCCACCAAATTAAAATTTCAGGCAGTAAAAGCCCAATAGCCCATAATGCTGCTCCCTGCCCTGTCAGGCTTTGCAATGGAAAGCATGCCTCAGTCCTCCAGCCACGGACAGCTCAACAGAAACCACCCTGCACTGCATTCATCCTCTGTGCACAAGTTAAGGATAAAGCTGCATCTGCTCCACGTGCCAGGACATCCTTGAGCTGTGCCTCCCCGGAGATTTTGTTGGAAAATATCCCCACTGGCCCCATCCTGCCCTCTGGAAGGGGAACGTCAGGCACTCACAGCTCACAGAGACTGGGATATTAAGTAAAAACTTTCAAGCACAGCAGACATGGCAAGAGGAAAGGAGGTGGGTAAGAAAGGAGGTGGCCAAGAGCGAGGTGAGGAGGCCCCAGCGCTGCACTCGCTGGACACCAACCTCTGCTTTTGTCCTGCCTCCAGGGCAAGAGACCACACTTGTGTGGCAGAGGAAAAGACTAAACTTAGATGTGTTACATCCAGAAGCAGAGATTCAAGTGCTGTTGTGCTGGTACTTCTCAGATTCTCCCTCTTTTCCAGGCACAGCCTTGGCTTGCTGCTGCCTGCTGTGCCCATGTGTGTCCCCGCACACCCCTGCCCCACAACTCCAGGGCTTAACCAGAGACAGTACTTTCCATCGAGTTTCTTTGGCCAGGGTAAGGATGAGATGGAACATAAAAGCTGCTCCAGCACCTCCATGAGCTGGCCCACCCCTGAAGCAGCCCTGGGACTGAGGGCAGCAGCCCCAGTGCCCAGGCAGAGCTGCTGAGGTACAGCAGGTCTGGGGGTCCTGCTGGGCTGAAACGTGGAGGGGAGAAGGATGGAAAAGTTTGGCAAAGCCACAGCTAAAGACCACAGTGGATCTAATTAGAAACCCGAGTCTTCTACCAGGTCCCCTGACAGATATTTTCAAAACACTCAATGTTCACCTGCTGCTGGACCAGTTGTATCCTGCAGCACCAGGAAGGGGGCTGCTGGGTGAGCAGAGCAGCTTGGCTGCACACATGTAGTGCTTTTCTCCAAGCACAACAAAACACATCTGTCACTGAAAAGCATCTTTCCACTTCCAGGTATTAAATAAAAGAGTATTACACCCTCAGTAACACACCAACTGACATTATTACCAGTGCCAAAAGCAACCAAACCTGTTAATTACCCATAAAATATCCCAGCAAAGTATTTGCTCTGCAATATATTAGCTGACAAAAATACATTACACTTGCAAAAAAGGATTTACAGAAGCAATGTGTAGGAGCAGCAACATCACCTAGTTTAAAAACACAGTGATTTAGTTTTGACCATCTATTTCTTATGTTACTCATTCCGAGAGCATAAGTCTCCCTGCCTACAGGCTCATGGGTATTTAAAAGAAAACAAGATGAAGCAGATTCTGAAGTCACCAAGTCTTCTGCTACGTGATTTTTTTCCATTATAGCTTTTATGAGCTCCTTACCCTTCTGTTTTGGTGGGTGTTTTTTCTCTTTGAAAATGCATCTTAGATACTCTCTCAGCTTGGTTTCTCTTAGCATTTATATCCCTGCAAACATTTTATCTTGTCACATTCTCAGACCTGGAGGAAAACTGCCAGTGTTCAGAGTTAGCAAAAGCTGATATAGCTCAATTCCCTTTGCTTTGCCTAAGGTAGCACAGCTCCTGCTGGATGCATTACCACCTGGGCAAAGTGGGTCAATAACAGGGAGGAAATGACATTCCAGGTTTTCATTCCAAGTCTGGGCTGGTGTTCAGAGTGAGGTGCTAGATTTAACTGTTGCCTTTCTAGTTTGACATAGCAAATATCGATCTAGAAAGCTCAACTCACAAAATAACCATTCTTTTCTGAAGAAAAGGACAGTTTTCCTGATTTTCAACGGTGGCAAGTGACAGGATAGGGGTGCATGCTGCTCTGGCTCTTCTCTTCATGGACTGTTTCCTAATTCTGTGGATGGTGGAGGCTGATGGCTGCAGGTCCTCATTCCCCTGGATGGCTTTTGGCCACTCAACCTTCTCAAAACTCCCAACACCTCCAATTTTCCAAGTTAATTCCCCCACACCAGAGGTGCCACCCCAAAAACTTTCTGAAAATGTCAACGAGGCCACAGTGGCTAAAATGATTAATGTTGTTTCAGCTGTCAGGAGCCAGTTCCTCCTGGATACAGCTCCATCTCCACACATGCCAGTGTGCTGTGATGTGGAGCTAATTAAATCTAAGGGTTTCTCCAGTTTCATTAAAAACATCAACAGAGGTAATTGTCAACAAGGGGCTGCACCAGCTGAAAGCTCAAGGTTCTGCACTGACACATGAAAACAAAACATACTAATCTTGCATAATGCTTAAAACCTTAATTTTAAGCAAGACCCTGACCTCCTCTGCTGAATTTGTTTAAGGAGACTGTCTAAGCCCTCAATAATGCACCCCTCCTCCCAACCCAGCCTCACAAGATTTCAGGCTCCAGGTTTAATAAAGATGTTTTATCTTTGTACCAGCTTCTCATTACAGCCTGTAACAGGAATGGGAAATGACACTACAAGGGCCCATTTATGTGACAGTAACAGAACTGGGAAAGGAAATTGATGCCAATTTTTATCTATCTTGACGGAATCTTTGAACCATGATTTTGAGCTTACTCACGTGTTGCAAACCAACAGCAATACTAGAGATTATGTATTGCAAGGGTTTGTGCCTTCCATATATACACAGATAAAGGCAGGTAAACACACACTCACCTTAAAACACGTTTTTGCAAATCTGAGGTTGGTGGTTGTAAGTTCCATGCCTACAGGAGCTAGAACTGCAAATACTACCAAAATTTGTGCTTTCAGCTGCACACAACTTCACTAAGGGCTGAAGTTGTTTAAGCTGAAATTTGCTAGGTTGAGCAATGTAAAATTAGTATATTTAACTTTCAGAGAAAATACTTCCAATTTGAGGTCAAAGATGTTATTTTTAAAGTGTCTAAAAATTTCCCAAATAACCCCATGGTCATTGTGGTGAAATTCTCTCATCCCTTGTTATTTGAAGCACAAACTTCCAGCTGGCCAGACCTGTGTCCTTTGCTCTCCTCTACCAGGCAAATCCCAGGCTTCAATACATGGAAATTTGTACATACTCCAGAAAGATTTACCTTTTGCTACTAAATATTCCCGGGGAAAAAAAACCCCAAACATCTGCTCTGAACATACTCTACCCTCTAAGAGAAAAACAAATCAAAATCCAACAACAAAACCAAAGTACAATGAAGACAAATCAATCTGAATACATCTTTTTAGAAAAATTCCATTGTAGGCAGAATACTCCTGAGCATCAAACTGTTGAAGAGTTGCTAGGATCTAATTGCTATTCTGAATATTCTACCAAAGAATATAGGTAGGTACAGGTCTCTGGCCTGAAGTTCACACATTTAATTATTCCTTTCTTGCTATTCATAACCTTTATTTCTGTATTGTCTAGCAGAGATGTTTATGACCTGTAAGCAGATTAGTCTGAGCTCAAATAGGTTCTGTAGGTGTTGAATGTGCAGGATCTGCATAAATTGCATGGATCACTACAAAAGCTTTGGCTATATTTCTATTAGTGGGCAAAAAAAAATAGGAGGAGGGAATTTGCATAGTTTCTTGCCTTGAACCCCCTGTCCCTGCTGCCAGGGCAGCCTCCCCCCTCTGCAGGGTGCACACCCACCCTCCCCACATCCTCACCCTCTGTTGGCTCCAAGACCAGGGGATCAGAGGCACTCAGAGGATCTCTAAAGCAAGACTTCTGTTGGGTTTTACCAGCCCCAACCTCCAGCAAAGACAACAACTTAATACAGCTCTATCCCCAGGGAGGAGGGAGTTATTAATAAGGACCCGGCAAGTTCCTCCGCACCGTGTAACGCGAGTCAGGATTTACAGGGGGAGGTAGATCTAGGTAATGTACGTGTTCATGGAGCCATATTGATAATTATCAATACTATTAATCTTCTGAGTACTTGTTTAGAAAGATTGCAGCAATGCATCACTTACTGCTGGGGGCAATGAGGGAAGGGCTGAGCAGCCAGCCTGCCCGGCGCTGCCTGCCGGGGCTCGGGGGAACCCGCGCTCGTGTTTCGAGCTGCGACTGCTGCACGTGACTGAACAATGTACCACTCCAGGGCACATCTTTAAAACAATACAGATTTCTTTGTTTATCTCTGCATGCAGTACATTTAGGCATCTTTAATATGTACTCGTTTCTGTTTGCAAACAAATTAGAGGAATATTTCACTTTTCTCTGAAGCGTCCCAGTTAACCCTGTCGGGTGCTTCGCAAGTGAAACAGGTTTCAAATAAGAGCCACTTCAAACCTCTGCAGGGCAATAATGGACAGGACATCGTGTTTTCCATCATCGCTCTTTATCAGTCAAGGATACACCTTCATCAGCCATCCTGAAAATGTGCTGCAGTGTCTGATCAGCACCCAAGTGCCCAGTGGCACCTTTATGAGCCATAACACCGAGCTGGAACGGTGCGCTTGACAAGTTGGAGATGCCAATGTAATTAAAACAACTTGATGCACCCTGTGTGGACACTAATAGGCTAGAAGTACAGCATTAATTAGGCAATCAAACTGAAAAAAAACCCATTAGCTTCTTGCTCTAGGAAGATATCATTCTCTAATGGCAAATAAATAGGTCTCTTGTTACCATTTCACTGCTCACCAAGATGAAGGTGAAACAGGGCGTCGTGTTCGCCATCAGACTGCAAGTGTCAGAGGGATGGTAAGAGAGAGACACCACATCTCAGCTGGGTGCTCCAACACACCATGGAGGTGAGAGCACATCCTCCATGGAGAGCTTCCCTCTTAGTGTTTGGTCAAGACCTCCAGCCCACCATGCAGGACCTCAATAACTCAACAACTCTTTTGCTGCCAGACCACAGGAATCAGCCAGTGTCTGAACAGGTCTCTCCAGCCTGGTCTTGGCAGTGTTGACACACCTAAACCAGGATCAAGCCACTCAAACTAAAACATTAAACAAGCTCAGTCTTTTAATGAGCCTCAAAAACTTGCCGGTATGAAACACGAAAATAGACACAAAAGGCCAAAACTCTGGCTTTTTGATCAAGTGCAAGTCTGCCACTCACTTCAGTGACACAAGAGATTGAACTGGTACACTTGCTTGTCTGTGCCCAATAGCAGCCTTTTAACTGGCCAACCAGTTAACCTTTGTGTAAATCCCATTTCTAACAAAATTTACCCACAGCAAGACTAGCTTGACTTTACTTCTCAACCTGTATAACTGCTGGGAACTTCTACATTTTGCTACCATTGTAGAAGAAAATGGGAAGTGGAACATGTACATGCCTGTCTGCCCATCCATCTCTCTGCCCCAGTTCCCTTCCTAACAACTTTTGAACTTGCTGGCCAGTCTGAAGCACATTTGCTACAAGCAGAGGTTTCTAAAGAATGTGCCTGCAGGACTGGCAAAACGCAGCAGATAGTCAGGAGAAAGATCAGCCACTACTAACCATCTCTCTCACCCTTTGGGTTCACCCAGGCAGCCGAGGAGCTGGCATCTGTGTAGTTGAAAGCCACCCCCATCCAGGCTGCCCTGGCACAGCAGATGGTAGAGGGGTGTAGGGGAGAGTCCAGGCACTGCAGGGAAATTGTGGAGATGACTGTGAGAAGGAATCACTGGGAACGTGACAGAGAATGCTGCTGTGATGGGGTAAGCAGAAGATCAATCCCTGGGAAAATAAGATTCAGCAATTCCACAGGAACTTCTTTCTTTGCTTTGGGGTTTTTGCAGCTCAGGGATGCTTGCAGAGGTTTGGATGTGAACACACAATAGACCTGGGACCTGCTGAGTTAACACTGTATTGAGAAAGAGAAGCAATATCACCAAATTTCTCAGGAGAACCTGCAGCTCCTCTAGGAGTGATCCATTTCTTTCTCCTTCAGGCACATCAGTTCCTCCAGGAGAGGTGCCTTTCTGCTTTTGCCAGGCACTTGCAAGCAGTGGAAGCTGGATTCACAGAAGCCAGGCAGGTACCCGAGCTGCTCAGCCCATCCCTTGCATTCCTTCAGGGCCTGCAACCTCCAAGCGCTTTACAGACACCAACAAAGAAAGGCACATGTCACAGGCACCTCTTGTTACTGGATCCATGGAATACACAGGGGAAACCAGAGCAGGGAGAGTTCATTCTCTTGCTAAAATCCAAAGGGAAACACGAGGTATGAACACAGACCCTGTGCCCCTTGGCCGTGCTGCCTTCATGCACAGTCAGCCTCCCTGTCTCCTAGTGCTTGAGCAGCACAACTCTCAGAGATCCTGTCATTGCTAAAGTAAAAAAAAGTTACCCACTTAAAAAGCAAAACAAGCCCAAACCAGTTGGCACATCCCACACCTCCTTTTCCCCATGGTAGGTTTTCTCCTTTTCCCCACTGGTGCTTCTCACTTCTGAAACACACGGTTAGAGCTAAATACAGCCAAAATAGTTCTCCCCATAGTACTGCCCTCAGCCCCAGCACAGGGAAGCACAATCCTGCCTCCAGGTGCCACCACAGCCATGAGCAGTAGCTCTCCTGCCTGGCTGCATCAGCTGTCCCTTGGCTGCCCAGCAGGCTGGGGGGTGATGCTGGGTTTCCGTTGGGATGCAGCTGGGCACACTGCTGATCCTACAACTCAGGGCAAAGCATTTCTAGCTGCAGGAAGATACCAGCTATAAGCATTGCGTGCTAAATCTACACACAGGGGGCTGGGAGAGCTTGACATGATCTCCACAAAAGAGAGAGAGGTGGGAGGTGCTCACCCAGGACCTCTCTGGGGAGCAGGGTGGGCACCTCCTCATCACAGCTTCACTGGGGGAGAGCAAAGCTCTGCAACAGTTTTGCATGGAATACTGGCCAAGCCAGTTAAAATTAGACATCTGCTCATTTCATCCTGTGTAGATTGCTGTGAAATACAGCCAGAATCGTTACTAAATCATGCACTAGGCAAAGCTGTGCTAGGTTGCCTGACATCAAGCAGGCAAAAGAAAACATGGTGATTATAGTGTCCTTATGTCAAAACTACATCACGTCCCAGGTCTGCTGCAGGGAAAAGTCGTAACACATTCCCTTGGTTATCGACCAAACTGACCTCAGATTCAGAAATGTAAATCCAGGGGGAGTCAACTGCACTCGGAGGAGACACTTCACACTCAGACGTGCCAGAGGAGAGCAGAGCTGGGGAGTGGGCTCTGCCTGTCCCCAGCACCTCTGCCTGTCCCCAACAACAAACACCTCTCCCCGTCCCCAACAACAAACACCTCTGCCTGTCCCCAACAGCAAACACCTCTGCCTGTCCCCAACAACAAACACCTCTGCCTGTCCCCAACAACAAACACCTCTCCCCGTCCCCAACAACAAACACCTCTGCCTGTCCCCAACAGCAAACACCTCTGCCTGTCCCCAACAACAAACACCTCTGCCTGTCCCCAACAACAAACACCTCTGCCTGTCCCCAACAACAAACACCTCTGCCTGGCACACAACAACCAAGGTGACCCCCTGCTGGGATGAAGCAATCAGGGCCAAGAGAAACACACACTCTGAGACATCTTCTAAAGCCAAGTTCATAAACTCTTGACAAGAAAACAAACTGATACAGCCTTACCTGAAGACTTGCAACGACACTGTTGAAGACCAGTAACTGCTTCCATGGAAATAAAATGGCAAAAAGTTCTTGTCCCTTCTTTGAATGGAGACAATGATAAAGACAAAAATAATTACTCACCTGTGATGGTCTTCAGCACTTATTTACCTGCTGCCTTTGAGATGGGGAGTGGCTTTATCATTGTGGCCTGCATAATCATGCAAAGCAACTTGTCTGCTTTGTAGCTGAGGAAATTGAGACACACAGAACGAAACTAGACTGGCCAAGATGACAAGTCTCTTGGAAACCAATTATCACTTCAGCATTTTGTGAATTAAAATTAGAACTCTTGCAAAAAAATCTTTGTTCCCCCTCTCATGTTGGTATTAAAGAAATAAAATCTGGGGAAATATATCCTGAAATGTTTACTGAAGATAGATTGTAGCCTTTGGTAGCTTTTTCTGGGCTATATTTAATAGTAGCTATTATTTTGGTTGGTTATTTTAGGGAATCCTTGACTTCTCTAAACTCCACAACTTTAGCATTATAAGAAAATACAAAGAGGGACTATCATAGCAAATCTAATCCTGTGTGAGAAAGCAGGACCTGTGAGTGAGTAGAAGAGAAGTTACTGAGAGAATCTCAAGCACTGATTAACCCTGTAGCTGGGAGGTTATAAGGGTGAGGAAAGTGTGCTTTTTATGGAAACATTTAACACAATAACAGCAACACAAATCAAGCTCCATTAATTTAGCTTTAAATTTTAATGAATCAGGATGTGCAGTTTATATAAAGAAGGATTTACTTAATAAAATATTATATTTTTTTTTGCTAAAGGAACTATAAATTGCAGGTTAATATAGTTTTCCTTAAATAGAACATCAAAACCTGACAACCAGAGAACAACAAAATGAGCCAAAATTCAAGAGCAGCAAGACCTGGTGCTCAGTCTCAAAGGACCCTTGGCAATGCACACCACTTCAAAGACAGACATGAAACCATTAAAACCAGAAAGAGAGAAAGTCCTGCCTTGGGTTCCATTCCCAGTGATGGAGTTTGCTGCCAGCCCATGGGCACAGCCCAGAAGAGCTGCCCCCTGGACTCGGGGCTGCATCTCCCACAGTCAATGGGCTGGTCCTGTTGGGGCCACACAGGGACCCCAGGCAGCAGCCACAGCCACTGTGACCACAAGCTGCAAGCCAGGCAGGTCCCGGGCTCCTCTGCAGTGTCTCAGGACTGGAGCACATTCCCACAGCCTTCCCTTTGCCCCTGCACACTGTGGGCAGAGGAAATCCAGCAGCAGAGGCTGGAAGAGCCAGGACACACCATGGGTGGACAATGTCAGGAGAGAGACCTCGTGTTACTTCAGATGGAAACTTAGTGACTTAGAGAGGGAAACCTTTTTGCAGCAACTGGCATTTCACTTCAGGAACACCTTGGCTTTGTTCAGAGCACTGCAAGCACCATCTCTGTGCTTTAACAACCACCTACAACGAGTCACTAACTCTCAGGTGACACTCGTACCATTTCCCCATGAATTTCAGGCTCAAGCCCCTTGCCCAAAGTCCAGCAGGAAGCCTGGACCCAGCTCCCCAGAGACCTGCCACGGATCAGCCTGGTACAGACACAGCTGACTCAGGAGCCTCCAGCTCTCTCAGCCACCAGTCCTGGGTTTTTCATCTGGGAAACGTTGGAGTATCTTGGGGGCCTTTGATCTCCTGCTCCTACGTGCTTGTTTTTCTTTAGGCATCATTACAAAAAGGCCATCTCATTCATATGGATATCTTTGCTACGTGCTTAAAAGTAACTCCGGAAAAGTGAGTCACTCAAAAAACATTCAGTTTCAGCTTTCCTAAAACTAGAAAAACTGAAGAGTATGACTAGAAAACTGAAGAGCATCTG
Organism: Chaetura pelagica; assembly: GCF_000747805.2. Taxonomy (NCBI): domain Eukaryota; kingdom Metazoa; phylum Chordata; class Aves; order Apodiformes; family Apodidae; genus Chaetura; species Chaetura pelagica. The sequence continues at coordinate 1,824,802 of NW_009954216.1, read as the reverse complement.
TAAATGAAAGCCCATTGGTTTCAAACGACATCACGTTACTGCTTCATTTTCCAAGCTGGCAACTAGGGACTTCAGACACACAAAAGTAATAAAATTTGCATGATCACCTAATGTCTCCATTAGTCTGAGGAGCTCTGGGACTCAGGGTCCTGCAGGACAGGGGAAAAGAAGACAACATGCAAAAAACCCCACATTATGTAGCTGTGAGGAAACAACACAGATCCCTATCGATTTTTGCAGGGTGCAAGAACAGAATTTAGTGACTATACCTGACAAAAAGGTGTAAGCAAAGAACAAACCAGACTCACGTTGAGCTGGAGATCATCTGTCCACTGGCCGACGAGGCGGTAGCCCGGGGTGCTGGTGTTGGTGGTGTGGAACTGGAAGATGTCGTAGCGCCCCGGGGCATCCCCGTTCTTGTTGAACATCACTGGAGTGCCAGCACTGCCTGGGGGAAGGAAACAAGGCAAAATCCAACCAACGCCAGACCTTTACAGTATCTGTTTTATTTAGTCAAGGTGAAGGGCTTTCAGAACAGGCAAGGTGTTCCAGGCAAAGGTCATCCAGCCAAACCAGAAACCTGGGCGCACAGCCGCACCACCCGAGCTCTCTGCCAGAGAGTAACCATCACTGCCCCAACCTACTGAGTAAAAATAAAACAAAGCAAAGCTAGATCAGCCTTACTTCACTCTAGCTTTGCACCAAGAAAGAAATATCAGAAGTCTCTTCCTCCTGCCCTCCAGCCTCCCTCCCATCTCTCTTTCCTTAGGGAGTCCTTCAGTGAAAATCACTCCTGTGAATGGAGTCTTTAAATGATTTTTTTTTTCCCCAGAAAATGTTCCCATCTGCTTCTGAGAGATACTGCTGTCAGAAGCCAGCCCAGGTCTAGTGAATCTTGACTAGCATCCAGAAATAGCTTCCTCCTCCACAATATGTTCTTGTTCCCATAATCTGCATGCAGTTGGGATGGAAAAGAACAGACTAAGCTATGGGAGCCTGTTCCTTTTGTACTCCCATGTTTAGGCTGTGTGATACAGACACTGGCTGAAAGGTGTCTCACTCAGGAGCAGTTCGGGGTCAAGATCCTGGACTCACTTCATTTGACTAACAGGGGTAAGGATGTGGAGGGCAAGCAGCAAGGGAAGGACACCCCACCACCCTTCCCGTGTACCTGGTGCCAAAGGGCAGCCTGGAGCTGCCCCTGCAGCCGAGCGAGGGGAGGGACCATTCCTTCCTCATCCTCAGGAGCTGCATTTTAATTACCCCAGCATTACCCTTTCTTACATGAGAATTCAAAGCAGCCTTGCATTCCCTCAGATCTCCAGGTGAAAACTTTGACATTTATTTCAAGACATATTAAAATAGGTTTCAGTAGGGTAGAGTAATATTGTGTCAAGATTGAAGATTATGACAATACTCCAGCATATCTATATTCAAAGCTTCCTCCTCCTGCGTAACTTTTTTCCCCTAAAGCAATGAAAAATCTCTCTAGTTGTAGCATTGAACTTTAAGATTATGGTTTTCTTCATGATTCCCATTCTTCATTGAATTCCAGTGAGTGCAAAAAGACTTGAAGCAGTGAATTAGCATACTTTCCATTCTAGCCTGGTAAATTGTTTCCTGTCTATCCTACAATCCTCTGAGATCAGATAGATTCAGTTCAAAGGCTGGCACAGACAATCTTCAACCAAAATCTCCCCTTCCTGGTTCCTTATGAGCACAAGGCAGATATTTAATTGTCATTACAGATTAATGCAGCCAAAATACATTCACAGTGAAAACACTCCAAGTGAATGAGAAGAAATGGCTGTAATTCCCAGGCTCCTTCAGAAAAATCAGCACAAATGGTAAATGGGATTTAGCTAATCAGGACTCTTAAAAGGCTCTATATTATTAGTTAAGCTCAGTTTTGTCAGAGCTGACAAAAAAAGTATAATTCAAAGGGCAGGAGATCAAATGAGGCTCCCAAAATGCAACACAGACACTGCAGATTCCCCACACCCTGACAAACCCTGGCCTTGACACAAAGAGCCCATCACCCAGCCAAGGGAGCCCAGCAGCCCTTCACCTGCAGGACTCAGGCAAAGAAAGACACCAACTGAATTTCTAGGATTCCAGTCTCTTAATCATGACAAGGTGAGAAATTAATTAACAGGAGAAGGAGAGGGTGCTAGACAAGGGTAACCAGCTACGGTTTATTATTCAGTTCATGTTTCCTGCAGTTGGAGGACCTGAAGGGCTCGTACAAACAGAATTTCTAGCTTTTTCACTGGCACAAATACAACTGCTTTGCACTTGGAGATTTCCAGAATCTTGCTGCATGAGCACTTGAGGGTTTAAGTTTTCCATATCTGGGGCCTTTTTGTTCTCAAGGGAGTGTGACGATATCAAAATTCATACTGAGTTCCTACTACAAATCCAGTCTCTCTTCATTAAAGCACTGCTTGAGCTCTTGCTGCATGAATGTCATTACTTTTGCAAGGAAGAAAAGGCTCCAAAGGCAGGTACAGGCAGGATGATTCCAGCTGCACAGTGACAAGGAGATCTGTGCCACGCAAAGAGGAGCCCAAGCTCCTGGGCTCAGGATGCTTGAAAATGGGCTATGTTTTTTCTCTCTGGCAATTTGGACACAGCATTCCCACTGCTCTTTTTTTTCCTGGTTTTACTACAAAATTTAGGTAGAAGGCTGGGGGGACAGGATTTTAAGCACAAATGAAATATTGCTTTCCTTGTCCTAACCTCCATGAGTGGGAGCTGCACAGGTGACTCTGGCAGGGCAGGTTAAGATCAAGGCTAAAGCCAAGGCAGCTACAGCAGCCCAGCAGCACACTCCTCTCTCCCTGCCCTCCCAGCCACCACCGTGTCCCAGGAGCTCCCAGGCTTTGCCAAGAGGAATACACAGCCCAGACCAGCCTGTCCCATGGCTTCCTCCATTCCTTCAGCCCTTTGTGCTTTCTCCATTCGGTGAGTGACACCACTGGGAGGGCTGATCCAAAACACAGCAACTCTGGGAATTCAATTCCATAGAACACTGAGAAGCAACTGGTTCCACAGCATCTTTCCATAGCTCAAGGAAGCAGCCCCAGGAGGGCTGCAGCTGCACACACAGCCTGGGCACACAAACACATGTGCAGTTATGCAGCATGAGTATTACAAGGAACAGCCACACTCTGCCCCTGGACAATGAACCTTAGAAGGAATTGTTTCCTTGCCAATGGAAAATGTCTACACACCCAGAGAGCCTCCAGAAATTAAAAAGGTTTAAAGCTATTTCAGTTTATCCACTGTTCTCCTTCCTGTGCTAACAAGCCAACTATGTCAGTCCCTGGGCTGGACATGAGGTCCATGTATGTACACAAAGAAAACCACCATATGGCCACGAAAATCAACCACAACTGGAGATTACTTTTAAAAAGCCTGACCAAGGAAGGACACTGGACAGTAGGCAACATTAGCTGGACACTCAATTCCTCATAAATTTTTTCTCAGCCCTATGAAAATGATTAGATGGCCATTCACCACCTTTATATGCCAGAACTGTCAGGAGATGACCAGGTATGGGCTGCTGCCCAGTACTAACACAGCCCCAGTGCAATGCTGTACTACTTCTACAGGAGCTATGTCCTTTATAATTAACCTTCCAAAATGAGGAAAGTAGAACTCTCCAAACCTCTGCAGATCATTCACCTCAGAATTTGCTCCTGGCTGTATTTAATAGCTCTTACTCCAAGGGAAGGAATTTAAATCTTCTCATATTCACCTTGCTGTTTGTGTGATGATTTATACAGAGAGGAACAATATCCTTGGCAGAAATTACCAAGCTTGACCCTGAAATACCATCTGTGTTCCTACCTTTAAATCTCCCAGGTCCTATTTGCTGTGTGTGGGTTTTGTTGAGGTTTATTAGCAGGTGGCAGCAGGGAACTGCTGCAAAGCTGCCCAGCAAGAGGAAGGAGCTTCCCCAAACCCCCTGCCCAGGAAGCAACAGCCCTGCCTGCCTCCCACATTTCTAGTTGGCATTATTTATTCAGTGCTTCCCCAAACCTGTTCTAAACAGGGGTCTGGAGGTCTAACTATTGGCTCCTAGTTAAATCTGAGCTCTGTCTCTCACACGCAGCTCACGCAGGAGCAGTGAGACCTGGGAAGCACAGCAGCAGGGTTTATGAAGGGGAAATAACAGCAGGTTGCTGTAATATGACCTGCTGTGAGTGAGCTGCTTGGCTGCCCCTGGGCTGGCTGCAGGTGAATGTTTGTTAATGAACTAACAACGTTAGAGTAAAACACGTAGAGGCAAGGAAATTGTGCTGATATTCATCCTCTGCCATGAAGAGAAGATTACATGAAAGCCTGCTGTACAGTCTGAAACCAAGGGCTGGTACTGCAACCCCCACTGCCAGGCTTGGGAAGCATCAGTGGATAAATAAGAAAAGAGAAAATTCTCCCATCCACACTCCCAGGATGTTCTGTCTCCTCTGACGTCTCACTAGAGGAATAAAGGTTGGAGTAACTGCTCTGTCTGAACCCCTCAGCTCTGGCTCAGCCAGCAGACCTGGCCCTTCAGCTGTCCCCTCCCTTCTCCTGGGCAGTCAGCTGAGCTGGGTCCAGGACACAAGAATCTCAACCAGTTTGTCTTTGCCAGGTACAGGAAACAATATCAATGAAGAAGAACAACGATGTGTTGTGCTAACAAACTTCTGGGGTTTCCACAGGCATATTTAGCCAGAGACAAGCTCAGGTTTTACCCAGCTGTCCTTCCCCTAGGAAATGAGTCTTCTGGAAGGTATCCTGAAATGGCAGCAGTGATTTCTGTCTTTGGACAGTGGTGGCCTATTTGCCTTGGCTAAAACATGATGTTCTCAAACAGATGCTAAACAACCATGGTCTCCTGCCCCAAACCCTGGTGGAACAGCACAAACAAGCCTTGATATGCATTGAATGAAAAGAATAGATATTGTGAAACGAACTGGAAAAAAGCCACAGGGGCAAATAGCAGTCTGGGCTCACCGTTGAAGTTGACCCCACGGATGTACTTGAGCAGCTTCTTGCCTCCTGCATGCTCCATCTCGGGGCAGACCCCCGGGGAGTCTGCACACAGGTCCTTGTTCATCTGGTGCAGCGCGTGGGCCATGGCGTACACAGCATCGATCACAAACTGCACCTTCCCCTCCTGCTCGTAGGGAGAGTCCTTCCCAATCCTCTCCTGTCCTGCACGGCAAAACCACACACACACACGGTAAGGACAGTGTTTTCCTGAGATCAAATACAAAAGAGGCCTCTCAGAGCACATTTAAAGAACTTTTTTAGTCAGTGCAATAACACATGTTGAGTTACGGTTTTACTAATGAAACCACAACCAAAACTTTCTTGCCAGTAGAACCCTCAGCACTTCTTGCAGGGTGTTCTACCATAATCCAGAGAAACAAACCCTGCCACAATCACAGACTTGAAGCTCTAACCTACAGGGACTGTCTTTGAGGGAGAAAACACCCAACTCCCTATGCTCCCAAACTATGACGTTGGAAGAAGAAAGCACTTAAATAATGCACAGCTGCTCTTTTAAAGTCTGATGCTTTGTTTGGTTGAAAATCCCAACCTCTAATTGAAAGGCAGAGCCAGACTGAGGGAAGCAGCCTCACTTCAAACACCAGTGAGGGGAGGCTGCTGAGGGAACACACCAGCTCTTAACAGCACCTGGGGAAGCTCAGCACCCCCACCTCTGCCCAGCCTGACATGCCAGAAACCTCTGCCTTGAAAATACTTCAGTAGGTGAGAACATAAGGCATCCAAATGCTCTGAAAGGCAGTCCCTGCTTGGCCTGGCATGTCAGGAGCTGCCACTTCTCTGCTCCCAGAGCTTCTGGGCCACAGACCCTGGCACAGCAAGTCCAAGAGAAGGGAGGCACTTAGCAAATGGGAACCTGGAACACAGACATTAAACCCTGAAGAGCCAAAAGAACTCAAGAGCAAAGAAGGTGAACCCAACTATTTTCTGTGGTTGGCTCATGCCTTAACCCTTCTCCCTCCCTCAGACATGAGATGAAGATGTAACCTGGGGACATGAAATTGTCTGTAAAGCCAGACAATAAGGTGGTCTTATTGTTTTTATGGTTGCATGAGCTGATAACCAGGTGCCTCTGCAATTAAGCAGCAAACCAAACAGCCTTTTCAGAGCTGAAAACAAGGCACAACAGGGTAAGAATCAGGATTCTGTGATTTCTTTCTATTTTCTGAAACTGTCTGCTACCTTCCTGTTTTACCTTGGCCAAGTAACACCTGCATGATTCAATCTGTCCAGCTGCAAAATGTGTGATTACACTTACCTATCTCACCAGGGTTTCATGAAACCTAATTACTGCTTGTGAAGGGTTCTGAGCTGCATCAATGAAAGCAGCAGAAGTGCAATCTACTCTTTTCTTCTCCCTAACCTCACATCAGTCTTGATCAGCTCCCTGCAGTACCTGCAGACCTGGCTACTGCCAGGAGCTCCAAGGAACCAGCCCTTGGAGTCATTTCTTGCCAAGGTTTTGGAGATCCTTCCACCAAAGCAAACGCTGGGCTGGGGGATATGAGAGGGGAAAATTCTGTGGTTAACATTGTTCCATACAAACAGGGATGAGTGAACTGAAATGGGCTGATTGATACCAATAAGGAAAGGACACTGAGTTTTAAAGGCTGTAAGAACTAACCATTTTTAGGAGAAGTAAGAAGCCCATGTCCCTGCTGCTGCTCAGCCAGCACCTCTGACTTGGGGCATCTCCACCTGCAGCAGAGCCCCTGGTCCAGCCCAGCAACCTCCTCCCTGTGCAGCAGCCCTGGGCTGGCAGAGCCCTCAGCAGGGAGCACCCAAGTCTTCCCAGCCCTGATTCCCTTGGGCATAGCCCACCAGGCTGAATCATCTCCTAGTTCTTTTTTTTTTTCTTTTGGCCTGTAAAAGAAGGCCCAGTGGAGCTGCAGGCCCCTCCCTGCCACAAGTCACACTCAGCAAAGAGATCCAGACAGTTTGCAAGAAATTCTGCTGATACATCTCACCCCTTCTCCTACCCTCAAGGTGGCTTCATCTAGAAAGTTTACACAGTTCTGGTGTTGGCAGCTCCTTGTATAAATACAGATAGATCACAGTCTCTCAATAAATTCATCTATTACATGCAAATATTTACATATTAAATGCATATTTAAAGGATAATTATTAAATCTATTGTAGTTAATATTTTTATATAAAAATAGGATTTGTTTATATATATATAAAATACATAACTCCTTTGTCTACATAAATAGTTTGTGTTTATATATATTTATACACACACACTGTATCAGTCCAACAACGTGGCTCCCAATCCAACAGTGACTTCCATTAACTTGTTACAAGTCAACCAGGCCTAAGAAAAATCCCACTTTCTATGACTTCTCCATATATGCTACAGCAGCATATTCTAGATTTGATTCATTGAAAGATCAGGCACCCAAAGGAGGAGCTGAGCTACATAATACCCATCAGTCCCAAACAATCCTTCCTGGCCTGGAGAGGTGTTGGACCAGAGTTATGAACAGGCCCAGAGATATCTCCACCTCCTCACAGAGATTCTACAAGCACAAAGAATGGCTAAATATGTTCATGAGTGATTTGCTTGAAGATAAGCAAAACAATATCCTCCCAATATGAGCATATTTAATTATCTCCACCTTTCCCCCTTTCTTGTTTCTCTCCCTGATTATCAAAATGCACAGCTGATGTCTGCCCCACTCAGCCTGCAGGTTGGGTTTGAGATCCTTGCTACAAAAGCCCCTCAATTTTAAATCTGCAAACATAGAAATCCTGCAAATATCCATGCAGGACAAGAGAGCTTCCAGGCTGTGAAGACCCACATACTGTCCTTTTCATTATCTCCCTCCCCTCCCACTGATTACAGACATTATTACATTTCCAACCCCTGACAAGGAAAATGCTTTTAAGTGGCTTCAGCTCAGCTACAAACCAAATTAGCAAGGCAACAGAAATGCTTGCCAAGGGGGTTGAAGGCTGCACACAAACAATACTGATTGGGTGTATGAAATTCCAGAAGCACAGTTGGCCAGATGCACAGCAGAAAGGAGGGATCTGTGAGAGCAACCTGAGCAAAAGCCACTTAAAAAACAAGAGCAAAGTTTACAGTGTCCAAGTACAAAAATAATAGATTTGAAAACCTGAATAGAATTTCCAGGGGCAGATGCTTTCCTCTTCTGCAGAGCCATTTAGTTGAGTATTAAACATGCAGAATTTGTGTAAAGTCCAGGTAGGCAGTCACATGTAACTGCCCACCCAGAAAACATGTGAATTTGTACAACTAGAACAAGAGTGTGTTGTCCTTCATATAGACAGTGAGAATGCTGTAATTAGTAGCCCAAATTTGAACTAGCAAAGAATTTGCAAAGCAGTTCCCATGACTTACATATATCAAACAGTTCTTAGACTTCTACCCTAAAAATAAAAGAAAAAAGACCACAATGAATCAGCCTGGTTGAGCAGGGTGTGGTCCTGACTGAGCAGGGCATGGTCATTCTAGTTTCACCATAGTAAAACCAGCAAATGAGCAGCAAATCAGGCCCAAAGTCAGAGAGGATAAACCAAAGTGATTTGTACTATTTTAATTCCAACATTAGTGTGATGATGAGCATTTTGTCCTCTTAGGTTTACCTGAAGAAACCAAGCAGAAAGGCTTACCACATAGGTGCTGTGTGTAGGGGCATACACAAGTTCAAATATGAATCATTGCTGGAAGAGAAGGAAAGCTGCAGAAGTCAGTAGAGCCTTGCAGGTGAAAGCAGCAATTTGGGTGCTGTGTGTGCCCCCAGCAAAGGGGCAGCCTTGAAACCCCAGCCCAGCCACCTTAGGACATTGAGGGGAGTGCTTAGGGGAAGAACCAACAGGTGAACTCAAATCCATGCAACCCACCAAGCTGCCAGAAGACACCAAAAGCACAGGTCAGCATCAACCCCCTTTGCACTGGGATGTGCCATTCTCGTCTTCTCACCTGCCCCCGTGTTTTAAAGGTGGCTTGGTTTTCTTTCTGATTCTGTTGTTTGTTGTTGTCTTTTGTTTTTAGCTTGGTGAGCCCCAGCAGCCATGCAACAGCATTATTTTCTTCTGCAATGAAGCAGCTGACACTCAAGACACACCTGCACAAAGTGATTTCAAGAGAAGGAAGTTTTGTGCCCTGGATTTGAAACGGAACGCCTTGGGATATCAGGAGAAGGATGAAACACAGAACCAATGTATTGACGTGAGCAGTTTTTGCTTCCAAAAGAGCTATTTGAAGGTGATGACAAATAATTTAACCTCACTTCCTACTAGAGTCTCAAGTGCTCATCATCATGATTCCTAAGAGACTGAGCAGAGAGGGCTCTTGCTTTAGGCAAATCTTCACAAGAGAAAAATACTGCAACAAAGAGAGGAAAAAAGGCCCCAAACCCAGAGCAGTGAGAACACAGAGAAGCCTCCTTGTACGAGCTCTGTCAAGTGACACAGACATGAAATGCAAGTTTAAGAGCTCCTGGTCACACTTTCTGCACCTCCTGCACCACACTTAGCACCTCCTTGGGTGGAACCCGAGCTGCCAACAGCAGCTTCACTTTACACTTTCTCAACATCTCTCCTCCAGCTGATTTTTCTGAACTCCTTGTTGATCATCATATAATGTAGGGAATATGGTCTGATGTATAAATAGTGTTGCGAGGACAGTTTTTATAGCATGTAATTCAGACAGACATGAAATTCCCACTTCATTGGTGCTTCCAGCAGATGAATTCAGACATTGGTTCAGTTTGTGAGGGATCAAAAACATTTTCAAAGGAACATACATAATGGTTCAGTTTGTGAGGGATCAAAAACATTTTCAAAGGAACATACATAATGGTGTGGCTGAGAACCTGGTGACAGTCATCATTAACAAGAGATTGAATTGAAAGATCCCAGAACACTCACAAATGCAAACAAGCAGCTATTATTTGCAAAGTTATTCAGCAGCTGGTTAAGTGCTGGTGGAAAAATATGTGCTCTGCATCCACCTCCAGCAGATCCAGTTTTAGGAACCTGATGCCTGTGAGCAAAGAGCCAGCCATGACACAACTGTTCTTCTGTAAGGGTGCAAGTGCCCACGGATGCCATCCCACCAAAGCTTTCTCAGCTATACCCAGAGCAGAGAGCACAGACAAGGACACAGGTCCAGGGCTCTCCACAATAAGAGCAGAGCTGCTGATCCTCAGATACCCACCTGTGGTGTAGACACCACTGTACACACAGAAGGTGTGAAGTCTGAAGGCTTCTCCAAAGAAGCTTTTTATTTGAACACAGCTGAGTACTAGAGCCTGAGAGAAACTAACAACATGCTAGGGTAAATATTGTAATTTAAATAAGCAGAGTATGACAATGAGGCCACTTTGCAATATAATCCATGTATTGTCATTTTACAAAGAAATACAAGATCCAATAACACAGCTATGTAGTTACAGTCATCTCTCCAGCCCATGCTCATTTGGAAGATCTCATTATAGACAAAAGCCTTTATCTCAAGACCATCAATCCAATCCCCATGGATTTTCTTGGGGAAAGCAGACGAACTTTCAAGTTTCTACTGCTAAGCACACAAGAACATCCTTCCATGTGAGGATAAGATTTCATCCCCTGCAGGCTCTGGTGAGCTGGCTGAGCCAGGGCAGCAGCCCAGGCCAGGGAGGGCAGTGCACCCACCTCCCCTGTGCTGGTGAGTGCCATTTCTGCCTTGCTTCTGAAGGCTGAAGAAACCTCTCCCTAATCTTCCCTGCAGCCTTCAGTGCCAGCACAGCTCCACAGCCTCCTGCAACTCTGAAGGAGAGAGAGCTTCATATCACACAAAGCTGGAAATCAGACCAATTGTTCTATGCCAACAACAAGCAGGGAAGCCTTTTTAACTAGAAATGCTTTTTTTCTTCAGTTGGTGTACACTGACCCACAGTCAGGCATCTGCATCAGTAGATCTTCAGAGACAGAAACAAGGCTCTGCTGAGTGACTCCAGGGCCACCTCCAACCCCACAGCAAGCAGCTGCAGCCAGTGGTAACTGTGCTCACCAGCTGATACTCTAATCCAACTTGGAAAACCAGGCTCTCACAAAGCCTTACAACTATACCTCAGCTAGGAGAGCAAACGTGTTCTTGTGCTGCAGCTGCTGGTCACTCTTCAGTATTAAAGCAAAACCCAACAGGAGCAGAGCACAGCAGAAAGTCCTGCTGAAAATGTGTCATTGCAAAACCAGAAATACCAACATTACATAGTAAGGATTATGCTAACAATGAGAATTCAGCAGTTTGCAGAAAGCCTTGATGCAATGAGTTTTGTGAAGCTACATCCACCTCCATCTGTCAGGCAATGGTCATTTTCCCCAGTGTCTGTTCTCAGGTGTGCTTGTGTCTCTAAGGGAATAGATTTTACACTAGAAGACTGACCTAAATTTCTTACCTGAGATGTTTTCTGTGCATACAGCATTTCTATTAGAACATATGTAGTAGGTCTCATTTATATTCCAATGCTGAAGCACTTCAGTCAGAAAACAAACCATCCCAGGGCTGGCAGGGCTGGAAACCACAGAGCCCTTGCAGCTCCCTGTCATGAACATGGAAATGAAGAAAGCTTCCTCCAGCAAGAATTGCCAGTGAAGCCAGTGAGCAAACAAATGTATAGGAGAAGCACTTTTTAAAGACTAGAAGGCCTAAATTGGACCTATCTTTATGTTTCAGCACTTGGACAAAAAAAAAGCAATTTTCAAGAGAGGAATGTGTCTGTACATGGCAAGGAAACAGTCACGGAGTCACAGGGCTTTGCTGGAAAATCACCTTGGCAATCCAGAAATACAAATTAGTCTAAGCAGTGTATTTCTGAAAGATAACAGGGCTTAGAAATCCATAAAACTAGTTTACCTTAAGAATAAACTCTTCAGGTTTGGCTTATTGTCAGTTAAACCAACCATCGCAGGGTTCTTTTAGGAATTTCAGGTATATCTATTTTGAAGTACTAGGACACTAAATGAGATGAAAGCACAGAGATCATTAGGCTACAATGCATACTTGGACAATTTGGCAATATATGGAAAACATTTTGTATAGAAAGGGCTGCACACAGCCAGTCAAGCTGCAAACTGGTGCATAACATGGTACATTTGCTCCTGAACTTGCACATCACATTTTTCAGAAAAAAATAATCAGCTTTTCTTTCTCCTGGGCACTGATATGTTCAGGCAATCTGAAGAACTTGGAAGTGTCACCTCACCTGAAGTGAGCTGGACTGGGTAAAAAGCAGTTTACTGGAGAGCACATTTGTTCATTCATGAGATATGTCGTGGATTTTTATTTCTTTCCCCTTGAACATGGGAATTTGAGAGGGAGCCTATAACCAAGATAATCACCATGAGAAAGAGAAGAAAAAGCAGAACTTGTCAATGGAAACATGTCACAAAACTAAAGATTAGCTGCTCACTAGCAAGGAAACTTTCAGCAGGTGTCCTGAGGAGGAGGTGCAGGAGAGGCAGCCACGCTGCAGCAGCAGCACAGGAACTGCCTGGATCACAGCTACTCACATCAGAGCACAGGATGTCATTGAGAAGATAGATTTCCTATCCTATTCTGCCCTTTAACCTTATTCATAGCTTGCAGGGCAAGCAAAAGAAGATAAATTTTAGTCTCTACCCTTTCCACACTGAAATATGATGTACTTACCCATATGCACCAACACACATCTCATCCCGAGGAGCCTGCAGGAGAAGATGCACAGTGATCTCTGCAACAAGAGCAAACCAAAAGCTTTTCTGCTCCTGCCCTTGTCATCAATCACACCAGAAAAGCCTGGGTGAAAATCCACCCTGAGGCACATGAATATCGTGCTGGACCCAGCGGCAGCTGAGAAAGGGTGTTTGAGCTGAGTATTTGACCTAAAGCAAATTATGTTACAATTTGTGTGCAGGATTCATGACAGGTAGCTTTACATGAGGGATTTCTTATGTCAGCACCTTGCCTAACCACTGCTGAGGAGCAGACTTCAGTTCAGGACTACTTACTGCCTGGGCAGGACTTCTTATGGATGACAACAGTGGGCACCAACAAAAGGACTTGGTCAGCTAGAAAGATCAAATCTAATTGGCCAAGATTTGGAAAAATAAACAATGCTGATTTTTTTTATTGTCCTGTAAAAGAAAATACCAAGAGGGACAGCAACAAAGCCTGGACCTCCACAGTCTGAGCTGCTCAACCATAGAGCTTTCAAGTCACTTAGCTTGTCTTTGCATCTTGCACAGAGATAATAAGGCTCCCCCAGTTCTGTGAAGCACAGCTGCAGGAAAACATCATCCTGCTGCAGAGAAAATGGACTGAGAACTAAAAGGCACTGCCTGCACAGCCCAGACAGAGCTCTGGCCTCACCCTCACATGGTCTGCAGGAACCTGCCAGCCCCAGCCCCAAGCAGCATTGGAGATGAAGCACCTTCAGCATGGTCACTGGGAAGCAGTCTCAAAGTAGCTCCACATGATTTATGCAGCACTGGGAACAGTTAAGGTCTTCTGCCACCCTCAAGTCCAACAGATATTCATCCTCATGAATCCCATAAAGCTGTTCCCATAAAGGGTGACTCACACATACCATGGCTCCTGGCATTTGTTTATAAGAATGCTTTAGATATTGGCCATCTGCCATTAAGTTGCTTGAAACATCTCAGATAATTTATTTTTTTCCAAGATGAGGAAGTTTGATGGCATTTTGAGAGCTATTTCTCTTTCTGCAGTAAATTGCACTTTGCTAATCTATTGATGCACTAGATCACTTTTTGTAGTCAAATTATAAAAAAAATTCTGATAACCACAGGCTCTGTTCTTTGCTATGTCTTTTGCTGCTCCTTGTTTCTCTCTCCCTAGCATATGGCCTCATAGCACCAGCCATCTTGACTGTAGGAGAAAAAATATACAGGGCATTGCTGTGAGCTTCCTTGTTCTCTAAAGAAATATTCCTAGCTACTGGCATTATTTTAAACAAAACCACAGATAATGAAGTGGTTTGCAAAAATTATCAGGGCTATCTTCCCCCACCCCTCCTTTTCCATGGCCATGAACCTGGGCCAGTGTCTTGCCACCATCACAGGAAAGAATTTCTCCCTAATATCTCATCTCAATCTCCCCTCTTTTAGCTTGAAACAGTTTCCCCCATCCAATCCCTCCCTACCCTTGTCCAAATCCCCTCCCCAGCTTTCCTGGAGCCCCTTCAGGCACTGGAAGGTGCTCTAAGGTCTCCCTGGAGCCTTCTCTTCTCCAGGTTGAATAGTCCCAGCTCTCCCAGCCTGAGAATTTGTGTCACTCAGTCCTTCAAGGACTTTCTCCCAGCATGTTCCCTAGACAAGTCACTGTGTGAGCCACTTCCTGGGCAGCACCTCCAGACAGGTTACACTTGCAGATTATGAGAAAAGCTCAGAGTAACCTGCATTCTGATAAATGACACCACCCTTATGTCACTTCATGAAGGCTCCTGCAGCGTAAAGGCACCTGAATGAAGAGCTGTGTCTGCTGAGAACAGGCAAGTCTTGCTGTATCCTTTCCGGGCAGTGTCACCACTGAGGTGGTGGTCATTGCAAATGCCAGAGCTGTGGGGACAGTGGGACACTCCAGGGCCCTCTGGGTCCCCCAGGGCACAGCTCCTTCTTCCACCAGGTGTGTGGGCACTGCTGGGGCAGGGAATGCTCCATACCCAGAGGTGGAGATAGGAATGTCAGACCTGGGAGCAGCAGAGTGACTGCACCAACGCAGGTGACATGACCTGGTGGGGTGGGACCCTGCAGTGCTGGTAAATGCTCAACACTGTACGCTTGATGTCAGTCACTTTGACACTTATAAACAGCCCAGGTCATGACAACAGACAGACAAAAGACCCACTTCATCATCACCGTGTGGCTTTGCACAGTGACAGCTCTGCAGGAGGGCCCAGAGCTGGGGCAGAGCCTTCTGCACAGCTCCATCCCTGGCACAGCCACAGCTCCCTGCAGAGCTGCTCCCTCTGCACAGCCATTTTCTGCTGTTAATCCTTTCCTAGAAAAGCACATTTTTTTTTACCATCATGCGTGGTGCTGCAAGCTGCTTCTTTTCCCAACAGGAAAGAAGTGCCCAACAATACAGGTGTCCCTGGCAGCAGCACATCCCACCCTGAGCCATGCCAGAACACACCAGTTCCCAGCACCAGCCCTACTCATCACACAGCTGTGCTGCACTTGAGCCTGGCTAATAACAAGCTGGGGTGGGTTGAACTTACTTTCTTTTTCTCATTCTGTATCTTATCCACCCCAGCCAGGGAGCACTTTCCAGCCTTAAATAAATGACATTAATGTAGAATAGAGAAATAGTTCAGGAAGTTGTGACAGGAAAAGGTAGTTTTCCCTCAGGGAGCAGCTTGTCTCCTTGATGCCAGGCAGGTCGTGGCCAGGAGCTGCTCCCTGCTCTGTGCAAACACGTCCTGCACCCTGCTCCAGAGCAACCAGCACCCTGAGGAACTGCTGGGCTGCAGCCTGGCACTGCAATACAAATTACCAATCACACTGTAAAACGATGATGCTGATGCTTTGTAATACGATCTCATCAGGGGGACGTTACAACTCTCATCCCAAGGATATAATTGAGAGCTAATGCTTTTTCTGATGCATAATTTACTTCAGTTTGCAGAAGAGGGAGGGGAGGTGCCAGGGCACATCACTTGCTGGAGTTTGGAGCTCCAAGGCAGTGTTTCAGCTCAACAAGGTAAGTCAGCCACCAAACCCAAACGTGGCTGCGGAATCTGTGCTGAGGGGAGGCAGAACTTTTTACTTCTGCATCAGAAAGCACAGGCTGTGAGGAGCTGTAATAAAATAGTGGAAGAAGCAATAAGACACTTTGAGAAATTATCCTAAAGATCTTCGAGTAATTTTTAGCCAAATTCCAGTGTCTGGGGGAGGTTCCAAATGCCAGACTGAGCAGCAGGGTATTCCCAGCGGGAGCTGCGCTGCTTCCAGGCACAACACTCCCACTCCCATCCATGAAATGAAACCAAAAGCAGATGACATGAAATATGGAAAGTTTGCATCAATTTTCGAAGTAAAACACATCCTCCTATGAACTAATTCCCTTTGATCCAAATTCAAGGCAATTATCCAACATGACACACTTAAGCTGCTGCTGTGAAGAAGGAGAAGGAGCAGGCAGGGAGGGCAGAGGGAGGCAAGGACCAGGCACCATTCCCAGCTCCCTGCCAGTATCCTGGGAAGCACACTCTGCTCAAAGCCCAACCACTGCTGCTTCAGCCCAGAGAAGATCCCCAACCCCACACTACAGTCCTCTACATCACAGCCCCAGGCTCACCAGGGACCTGGTGGTCTGAGGGCAGTATCTTCTGACTGGTTCCACCCAAATTCTCTTGTCCTGCGAGGCTGCTGCTGCTGCTCCATTTTCTCTACAACCTACACAAATTCCATTTATGCTTTCAATCTGTGCCCAGCCAAGCTTCCTGCTACAAGCTGTGCAACTTTCCCTGCAGCCCAAGTCCAGCAGCACAAGGAGGGGGAAGTGACTGAGGTTACCTGTGCATTTACGGTCCGTGTCCTCCTTCTTTGACCCACTGATGGTCAACTTGCAGTTGAAGTTCTCCTCCCAGTACTCTGCAAACCAAACGTTCCTCCTGTTGTTCTCCAGGGTGCGGGAGGTGAAATAGGCATCGAACCCTGCAGGAGGAGACAGGGAGAAAGCTGAAGTCTAGCTCACCCTGCACGGGAAGGGCTGCAGCCAACAAATGTTCTGCTAATGTCTTCTCCAATATCCAGCACACAGCTCTGCCCATGAGAGATGGCCGTGGAGAGAAGGGAAGGCTGCTGCATGCTGGATCTAATCAGCTGCATCTTGCAAGTCAATGACTCTGCTACTAACTGGGAGGTACAAAGCAAGGGAAGATATATGTAAACCAGAGATTAACATACAAAAGTTATAAGCAAAAAGCACGGATTAGATATAACCCAATGAGGAATGAAAATAAATGATGTGGTGCAGCTGATATTAGGCTGAGCAAAATACAACTAATTTTGTAGTGAACTCTGCAGACCCCCAGAGCAGACAGCCTTATCTGCCTGAACTGACCATTATCAGGGCATCTGGTGGTTTTCCTAGCACAGATTTTCCCCTTAATTTCCTTTCACAAAGCTACAGATAAACTCAGAGAGCAAAACTTCTATCAGGCAGCAACATCAAAACTTCTGCTTAAGGAGACAGTTAAACTCAGTATTCTCCATGTAGCTTTCCAGAACTGCAATTCCAGTTCAAGTTCAGTAACAAAGGAGTTTTTCATTTTACCACTAAGGCTGCTGAGATATTCCAGCCATGCAAATCTGAAACCTGGATCAAGCAGATCAGTTGTGAAGAGGACTTGAAACTGCTGTTTGCACACTGAGAAGCTCAGAGGCAAGTTATTTGCCATCCTAAAAGTGCAAATCCATTGAAGATGCAAATCTCAGAATATCTGTTTTGTCCCCTTGCTTGGCTTTGCAGCCTGTACCAGCACTGCAGAAGAAGGTGGCAACACAGAAGCAGGAAGCTCTTACAGACCCTAAACCATCTCTCTATATTGCATGATCACATGGTCCCTTTTAATTTTGCTGTTAGAAATGACAGTAAATACATATTTCATTGAAAGAGAGAAAAAAATGCCTTGCACCACAGCCAATAATTTCTCTCACTGAACTAGGTGGGTAAATTGGCTCAATCTGGCACTTCTCACAATGAAATTGAGTCAGAGGAAAAACATATGGCCTTGTTAAATTAGCATAGCAATCCATCCACCGTGGGATAAAAATAGACAGCATGTAAACAGATGTTTTCAAAGAAGAAAGAAGATTAGGAGTGGGGTCAATCTGTCTCCTTGTATTAGCTTTGTGTACTACTGACCCCACTATAATATATATATACCTAATTCCAAGGCTAATTCATGACTCACATCCAAAGCCCACTGCTCATCAGACACACATACATCCAAGAGTCACAGCAGAAAAATAAGTATCAGGGCCTTCCAGAAACAAGCTGAAAGCACATTAAAATTTTAGCTGCAGCCCCACTAAAAAGAAAAATAAATACAAGTAGGTTTCTCCTGCAGCAAACACATCAGGGTGCTCAAGAGTGATGACAAACCCTCAGCAAGGAGGAAAGCAGCTGCCTGCCCTGCTGTGGAGTGGGTGAGGTTTTTGCAACTTTCCAGAATGAAACTACATGCATGGGCAGGAAAAGAGGCAACCTGTGATGGCAGACACCCCTGGTCCCCTTCTGCTGCATTTATGCAGAGGCAGGGTTTGTGCTGAGCCTGGTTTCCCACCTTTTAGGGCAATGATGCAGTGATGCCACAGCTGGTCTGCTTAATGCCAGCTTAGTGACATGCATGTCCCTGTGCCTGGTCTCTAGAGGGGACAGCACAACTTCTGCACTTCTGGGGTGAAACCTCCTAAGCAAAATACTCACGTGGATAGGCCAGAAGAGGAGACTCTTGAGATTTTTAGATACACAGAAGCCAAACTTTTTTCCCGCAGACCTGTGTGTATTAGTTTTACTCATAATTAAAAGAACATTTCAGAGGGGACATTCAGTCATTCAGCAAGATATAACAGGCTCAGAAACAGTGCACCTCACCAACATGCCCAACTGACTGACCTCTGAGAAAAGTGCTCTATAACTTAATAAGATAAGATCAATAAGTTGATAAAACTGTATAGTATTCCATATAAATTACTCTAAACCTTTACAGATTTAACAACAAATAATAACATTCACATTGATTTTTTTTTTAAATGATCCCTCTGCATGCTCAAGAAGGAATAGAGATCCCTATTAAAGAGGGTACTATTTTTTATAATTATTTTCTAGTGATCAAGACAAGCAGGCAAGTGACTGACAGTGGGACAGAGTTAAGCAACCAGCCACATTTCTATTAATTCCTTACTAGGTGGAAGTACCATGCCAATGGGCCTCTTTTCAAACAGGCTGAGGATCAAGAAAAACCCTCCCATAGGCAGGACCAAGTGGAGAATGTTTCACAGAGCCTGAGATTTTCATCCAGTTTAAAGGTTAGAAAAGACTGCCCAGTGGAATCCCACTGCTTCTAGGTGTTTGTTTTTCCTCCCTGCATCATTCCTGAGATCAGGGACGTTGCTGTGATTGTCTGGAACACCCTGGCAGGAGGGACTACACACCAGGCTCCCTGCCCTGGGAGCTGAGCCAGCACATCACTACCATTTCTTTTTTATCCAGAAAGGTAAATGTGTTTTATGTAGCTTAAAGCTTAAAAATCCCAAAACAAACAAAAAAACCCCCACAAACCACCCCCACCCCTCTCAAACAGAAAAACCCAAACAACCTAGAGGAACAAACTGTTTTTAAATTAAGAGAAAAAGAAAGATCTCACTATGTTTAAACTTCAAATTAGATGCCTGGCTTGCAAGTAGAGCAAACCCCAAGTATTCAGTTGTCAGGCAGTGCTGACCTTTGGCTGGTGTTACTGCTGCTCTGCAACCTTGTCAGGGGACTTCAATCCAGCATTAGGAATCTCATGATGGGTTTTGTCAGTTAAATTCCTATTAAAGAACAGTTTGTAAAGCAGTTACATATCTACATGATTGTACTTTGAGCACTAACCATGAGGATCTTGTATCAGTCAGGACTGTTTCTGTGCTACCCAAGTGCCACAAAACTGTCCTGCAAACACAAGCAGCCCTAGCAAATCTAATTTTAGGTACTTTTTTAATTAATATGGTTAAACACCACTGAAGAACAGGCAAATGTGTTCTAGGTAGTAACGTGCCTAAGCTCAGTCTTTTTGAGCTGAAGACATGAAGAACTTAGATGCACTAGTGCTAAACAGAAGAGTTCTGGGCTCAGGGAACTCAATGAACCAAAAAAGCTGGATGCTCAAATATAAAAATAGGAATAATCACTTCTTACCCTTGTACACAGCCAAGTGCTAGACTTGTGTGACAAGATTTAGTGATTTCCCAATGTTGCCCATGCATCATACTTAAGAAAATTACTTTTTTCAGCAAATACCTGTAAGAGATACAGATGGTTATTTTATGAGATTTTACAAAAATAAATAAATAATAATGTAACTCTTATTACTTTCAATCATGGTGACCTGATTAAATCATTACTCTTACACATAGAGAGATGATACTATCAAATGGGTTTCATTTGTTTTCCACCCTAGGATTAATAGATAAGTTAACCACATGGCAATGAAACAGACTTACAAAAGGAGGGGGGAGGCAAGAAGAAGGGCCCTGATCCCAAACACTCTGCAGGGCTGGTACATCCAGGCAAGGGACACGTGTCACCTGGCTGTGATGCCACCAACCCCGAGCACTGCAGGTGCTCCTCCTTCACTCAGTGGGATGGACACCCCTGGTGCCAGCCTAGGGACAACAGCAGGGACATGACAATCCCCATGGGAAGGTGGGGGTGTCTCCCCCTTGCTGGCTGCAGTCAGGCCCTGCACCCCAGGTTTCACCAAGGCCCTACATTCTGTACCATTTCCAGCTGATCACCCAGCCCTGTCCCAGGACCCACCCAGCCCCCTGCCTGCTCCCCAAACCCTTCTGGGCTCCCCCTGGAATGGGGCATCACGATGGAAGAAGGAACCTTTGTTCTCATCCAGAAAATGAGCCTTGCTGGCTCGTGGCTGCTTTTTACACCTGAAAATCCACCCCCAAATGATTGATTTCTGACATTCATCTTGCAGCTCTCCTTCCATTTGATGATAGACCTTGCCCATTTTCTGCCTGAAAGCTTCCCTGGCAGAGAAGCCAAGGGGGTTACATGGGCTGTGGAGGACAAGCCCAGCTCCAAGCCCCTGGGAGCAGTTTGTGCTGCCAGTTGTGTCATGGAGGGAGGAGAGGCAGGTTCACTGAGGGGGCACCGGCCACCAGGAGAGGACAGGCTGCCCAGAGAGACAGTGTGTAGGAGGGAGCCAGAACACAGGGCACTCCCTTGGGAAAAGATGGAAAGAGGGGATGCAACGCTGAAGTGGCAGCAGTGGAAGCAGCAGCCCAGGGAAATGCCCAGCAGAGCTGACCCAGGGCTGGCTCGTGGACACCCACCCGGGATGTGCTGCTGGTGGCAAGGAGCCAGGGGGGTTTAGGAGGCCCTTCTGCCACCTCCCTCACACACTGTGAAACATCCAGCCTGTGTGCCAGCAGCGACTTCAAGGGCTCTGGGGCTGTTTAATCAGGAAAATAATTAAGCCTAATTAAACCACCAAGTTGTTGACCTACTGCATTGCTCGTGTGCCTGAAGAGCGAGTTCTCCTTCTCAGGCCCTCGTGGCTTGTGAGCAAATACAACATATTGACCCAATTTCCAACAAGTAGTGTTTCTATCAGTTTAGGATATTTGTACTCTCATCTGCCCCAAGTGTGCCCACACCAGGGCTGGGAGCTGCACAGACCTCACGTACCCAGCTAGTAAATCATCACTTGCTATGATCACTGATGCCAAGGGG
This sequence comes from Chaetura pelagica, assembly GCF_000747805.2. NCBI lineage: Eukaryota > Metazoa > Chordata > Aves > Apodiformes > Apodidae > Chaetura > Chaetura pelagica. The sequence continues at coordinate 1,803,270 of NW_009954216.1, read as the reverse complement.
ATTGAAAGCAGCTACTCCATGTTCTGATCTCCTTATCCTTCAAGCCAAAATAGTTTAATTTATTGATATTAAATCTGGGGTAACAGCATTGGATGTGGAATGATAACATCAATTTTAAGGCAGCTAGTCTTCTTTTCCAGATTTATTCTGCTGCTCAAGCCCCCCGCTATGCAGCACTAAGGAGCTGCTAAGATAGTCTACAGGTATTTTCCTGACCTTCTGACTCAATAAAAAGGCCATAATACGAGGTGATTTTATTAACTTCCTTCATGCCATAAGAATGCTTTGCAGTTGTTTTTAATAGTTGCCAATTAGAACAGTGAAAAAGGCTGGTTTAGTTGATGTCATAGAATTTTCATAGATGACAAAGCAGGTACCAAGGAAATCCAGCTTGTCACACTTTGGGCAAAGCTGGGATTTCAAGCTGCAAAGCTTCCATTATGGAAATAGATATATATTGGCTAAGTACCATTGTTACCACGTTCATAAAACTCTACAGCTGCCAGGGCAACAAGATCATGACCCAGGTGGAGTCTCACCACTGCTGCAATAGAAAGGTTAATATACAAGTCTATCATTATTCATTATTCTGTATTTATTGCCCTCGGGCACTTCTTACTTCCCCATTTATACCAACACAAACCTCAAATGCATTTCTCCTGTTCCTATTTTATTGCCACAGCTGAGGGGAGATTTCCCCTTGCAGCCCAGCCCTGGATGGGCTCAGGCTCATCCTCCTAACCCCAAAGGACCCACCTTTCTCTCCATGAACAACAAAAAGCCCAAGTCCTGCTGCAGAGCATGGAGAGCTGCTACAAGGCAGCAGATGAGGCAGGCATGTGCTCCTCCTCCTCCTCCCACAGACCACTGCAGACTTCCTCATCCAGACAACTTTTGCATTTTCAGCCACCAGAGGACTTTGGAAGCTGACACCAGCATAAGTCACTCAGGTTGTTAATGCAAACGGTGCTCTCCTTCCAGCTGAATACTCCACTTCTTATTCAAATGACTCCTGCTGCTGGAATGAATAATTTTTTATGAATTGCAATGCTCTGAGTCCCAGCCAAGGGAGGGATGCTGCTCACACCAGCCCACTCTTGCCAGTGAGGATCTGTATCTGCTGTGAAGATTACCACCAGAATCAGGCCAAACAGAGCAGAGTTAAAAATACACCCAGAAGCTGAATGCCTCTCCCACTAATTCCTCCTTTCCTGCTACCCAGGTACTGGAAATGGAGTACTTGTCTTGCCAGGACCTTCTCCCTGAAGGACTTTTTTGGACTCTTTTCCCTTCCAGCTGAGCATGAGTGAAAAGCTTTTTTTTTTGCTTTTTTTTTTTTTCTTAAATACTTCCAAATGCACCTCAGTTAACAGCTTGTGTTCCTCTCACTTGCATACCCAGTCTTCCTGAAATTAGCTGTTGCTTTCTGCTTCACTGAAATGCTTCTGCATTCACCTCAGCTGGCAGCAGGCAGCTCCAGCAGTTAAACAGTGTCACCCAGGGACATGGAGCAAGGCAGGAACACAGGCCTGGATGCAGATCACTCTTTTCCTCTTAACAACACCCTCAGTTCTGAGCCATTATTTCATTTAGTCATTTGCAGCTAACTCTTGAACTCAGCCCCCCTGCGTGCAGGGATTTCTCCTTCCCACCAGGTTTGAGTTCTTCCCTCACACCCTTTTTGACTAAACGGAGAAGCTGCTTCACAGATGGAGCATTTTAATAATGCAGAGCAGTAAAATCAGAGAGAGGCAAAAGGTCTGACTGCAGAACATGACAGTGGTTTTCTTCCCTTTGATACCAGCAGCAGACAAAATGCACACTGCGCGTCCTTAAAAGCATCTCCAGTCAAGCCATCTGCTTGCACAATTTAAATTGAGGATAAAAATACAGAAACCCCTCACCATTGTTATGCGGTGACTGGAGTAACCCCCAGAGAGGTTCAACAGGTTCACATTAGTAACAATAAAACCCACCCATAAAGCAGCAACGCAATGAGCACAGCAGAACAAACAGAAGGGGAGGGGGAGCAGGTGGGGTCCCTGCCTGGGGCTGCGGGGACAGCTGAGGGCAGGAACTGTCACCCCCCTGGAGCATCCCAGCCTTGGGACCAGCTGTGCTACACACAGGGGGATGTTCCACCATCCTGTACCCAACCTGAGCTCTGAGCCAGGATGCCAGAGCAGCCCAGTGCTGCCCGCCCGGCCCACGCTGGAAATCAGCTTGCAGAAACCAAAGGGATGCTCAGCCACGTTGTTATGCCTTCCTAGCAAACAGAAGATGAAAGGAAATCAAAGCTCCTGCCTGTGGTGGGAGTGGGAGAAGAAGGTGAGACACGTCCCGAGGGAGGCTGAGACGTACCTGGCTCCTGCAGCTCGGGGGCTGCTCCTGCCTCCAGGCCCCGGGCAGCCCCAGGCTGCACAGCTCACTGGGCTGCAAACAGAATCGCCTCATCCTGCACTCAATTCCTTCAAAACACAGAGTCAATTTTCTTTCTTTCCCTCTATGTATTTGGCTGTGCCTCGCTGGAGTGTTACCATGTCAACAGGAATAATTACAGCATGGGTAAATACGTCTGTGCATCCTAAAATGTATGTGCAGCTCGCAGACACACACCCCCCCAGCCCCTCCAAAACCAGGTATCCAGAGTGGTCACAGCTTGTGCTGTTGACGTGGTAACATTGGCTGAGACAACCAGCTCCTGAGATGCTGCTGCAGGTGATGGGCCTTTCCTGCAGAGCCCCTGCCCATGGGACAGGCTGGCACTTGGAGATGGGAGAACTGCCCCTGCACAGCCAAGTTCTGGCTCAGTTTGAACTGCTGTGTGTGCAACCAATCTTCTTTTCAAATTTCACTTGAGTTAACATCCACAAGAAAACACCACCTGTAAATTCCATTGCAGCCTCCCATTCCTTTTACCTCTTAGAGTCTTAAAAAAAATACTAAAAATTAGTTGCTTGATTTTTGCCAGCTGATTTCTTGATTATAAGGCATCTTTAATAAGGTCAGCCAGCCAGCCAGCATGTGCTGGGATGTGAGCCAGGGACACGGTTATTTTCTCTCCCTCCCTCTCTCCAGCCCTCTCAGCTGATGCTGCAGACACTAAGTTTCAGTCTCCAGTGGGGCTGTGCTCACCCATCACACCAACCCACACATCCTATCCAGAACAAGTGCCCAAACTTGTGTGTGAAAAGACAAAGAGAAGGGGATGATTTCTGAGGCTGGGGGACATGGCACCCCCTCTCGGGGTGCCCTCCAGCCCAGGGGGTCCCACACAGAAGCACCCACATCGCCTCAGGAACTTCTCACTCAAACATCCCACAGCTTTCAGGGAAAGCTAAAAAGCTTCCCAGTTCCATTTAAATACTTCAGGAGCAGAATATCCAGGCAGCCAGCCCTCATCACCTCTGGTTTCCTTCCACTCCCAGGTTAGCACCTCCTCTGGGACCCTGGCCAGCCTGAAGGACCACCAGGAGAGCAATCAGGGCCAGCTCCTGGCTCAGACCCTCTCCTCATCTGTGCACCCAAGAAGCCAAGAGGCTTCAATCACAGCTCTCAAAAAAATCCAAGCCTCTTCCCCAGGGAGCAGCACATGGATCTTCTGAGAGATAAATATCCAAGAGCATCTCCCCCAGTGAGAGGAGATGGGGGCACACAGTGAATCCGAATCCCAGCACCTCCCTGCTGGAACACTGGGCACCAGCTGGGACAGAGCAGCAGCACCTCCAAACCCAGCAGCTCTGGGGGACCTCTCCTCAGAGATGCCTTAGTACAGACAAATCAGGCAGCCTAACATAAGAAAACTTTTAAATGGCTCTCAAGTTGCAAGATAATTTGTATTCCCCTCTCTCCATACCAACACATTAACCAAATACATTATTTCCATAATGAGGAGATGAACATCTGTGTGGCTTCCCAAAATTTCAAGTGGCAATACTCGAGACAAGTATTCTCTCTTTGGGGATTGACACATCAGCATTTTAAATAATTGCCAGGGCTAAAAACATAATTTAAATTCTAGGGAGACATTAAAGAGTTCAGGTGCGATTTTCTTAGAGTCTTAAAAAAAATACTAAAAATTAGTTGCTTGATTTTTGCCAGCTGATTTCTTGATTATAAGGCATCTTTAATAAGGTCAGCCAGCCAGCCAGCATGTGCTGGGATGTGAGCCAGGGACACGGTTATTTTCTCTCCCTCCCTCTCTCCAGCCCTCTCAGCTGATGCTGCAGGCACTAAGTTTCAGTCTCCAGTGGGGCTGTGCTCACCCATCACACCAACCCACACATCCTATCCAGAACAAGTGCCCAAACTTGTGTGTGAAAAGACAAAGAGAAGGGGATGATTTCTGAGGCTGGGGGACATGGCACCCCCTCTCGGGGTGCCCTCCAGCCCAGGGGGTCCCACACAGAAGCACCCACATCGCCTCAGGAACTTCTCACTCAAACATCCCACAGCTTTCAGGGAAAGCTAAAAAGCTTCCCAGTTCCATTTAAATACTTCAGGAGCAGAATATCCAGGCAGCCAGCCCTCATCACCTCTGGTTTCCTTCCACTCCCAGGTTAGCACCTCCTCTGGGACCCTGGCCAGCCTGAAGGACCACCAGGAGAGCAATCAGGGCCAGCTCCTGGCTCAGACCCTCTCCTCATCTGTGCACCCAAGAAGCCAAGAGGCTTCAATCACAGCTCTCAAAAAAATCCAAGCCTCTTCCCCAGGGAGCAGCACATGGATCTTCTGAGAGATAAATATCCAAGAGCATCTCCCCCAGTGAGAGGAGATGGGGGCACACAGTGAATCCGAATCCCAGCACCTCCCTGCTGGAACACTGGGCACCAGCTGGGGCAGAGCAGCAGCACCTCCAAACCCAGCAGCTCTGGGGGACCTCTCCTCAGAGATGCCTTAGTACAGACAAATCAGGCAGCCTAACATAAGAAAACTTTTAAATGGCTCTCAAGTTGCAAGATAATTTGTATTCCCCTCTCTCCATACCAACACATTAACCAAATACATTATTTCCATAATGAGGAGATGAACATGTGTGTGGCTTCCCAAAATTTCAAGTGGCAATACTCGAGACAAGTATTCTCTCTTTGGGGATTGACACATCAGCATTTTAAATAATTGCCAGGGCTAAAAACATAATTTACATTCTAGGGAGACATTAAAGAGTTCAGGTGTGATTTAGATTTTTTTTTTTTCTTTTAAATAAAGCACAGCAATTTAATTCCACAAATGAAAGTTGCTGCAGTATTGTATTAAACTTGGTACAGGCCCCACATAAGTGAAGTGCTTAATGCAGATTTTGACAGAGTTTGAGCAACAGGAATACCTGAAGCAGCTGCTGTTACTGAAAACTGCTGTGAGGCAGAGCTGGGGCTCAGAAGTGCCCTGGCTCACCCCCCTGGGACAGCAGAGTGCTCTGCAGCCCTGGTGAGCCCAGTGCCATCCCACCAGGCAGACGTGTCATCCCAGCTGACCTGCCTTAAGATCTTTATATGTTTAGTCCAAGAAATCCACTAGATCTCCAGAAAAAAACCCAGCACAAACAACCAAAACACCTCTAAACCCCAACAAACTGCAGAGGCCATTTCACCTCTTAGTTTCTGACTTGGGTAATTGCTTCCAGCACGTGCAAAGCCTCAGAGCCACGTCCAGCCATGGACACCACACATTCCCAAGGGCCTGACATGAGCCCAGTGTGGAAAGGGGCCCATGCCCACCCAAACCTCCTGCTCAGGAACAGCCCCCACCCCAGATTTTGCTCCCTCTTGGCACCTCAGCTGTTCATTACAACCCACATTAACACAGACAGGTCCCTTCAGCACCTTCCTTTCTACGACACCCAGATTATGTTCCTGCTGTCCTCCACAGGCAGCAGGCTGGAACCTGGCAATCCCAGGGGTGAAGGCAGAGGAGAAGCAGGCTTGCCCAATGCTGCTTCCAGCAGCAGAGCCCAGGCAGCAGCCCCAGCACTCCTGTGCTGAGGAACAGAAGCAATGGTGAGAACTAACAGATGTCATCAGCAACTCCTTCCATTAGATCCTACAATATTTTTCTTTGGAAATGTGTGCTGTATGGAGTGGTAAATAAACTGAGAAACACAGGCTGAACTTGAAAACAAAGATGAGAAGCATTTCCTTGCTACAAAGCTAACTGAAAGCTACTTGAAATACGTCAACCCCTGTAAGTACCTCAGGAAAGGAATTACAGAGAGAAATAGACACAGAAGCTTAGTTGCACCTCCGAAGTCTCAGTAGGAGCTCAGTGCAGCACAGGTGCTCAGGTACAGAAAGCCAAGAACCTCATCCACTCTGCTGGGGGTGGAGAAGCAAAGCTGCCTGTGCCACTTCTGTTACTGGAGATTGTAGGGCAGCCTGGGCACTGCAGGGGCTGTCAGAAGTGAAACAGCAAACCACTCATGCTAATTAGGCTTGATCATTATTCACAAGCAATTGCACATTCTTTTTTCCATAGTAATAATCAATTTGAGGCCATTCAGTCCATAACTCATTCTTACAGCTCTAACACAATTCCTGTTTGGAAGGTGAGGTACAGCAGGACCATGCACAGGGAGCTGCTGCAGAACCACAAGCAGAGCTGGGTGATCAGTACAGGGGGGAGTTGTTCTTCTCTCTTTTGTTCCTGCATTTTTATATGTTGGATTAGTAGAAGCCTTTCGTTTCTCTTTGTGGTAAAGAGAATAATGGCCCACGACTCCTGGGGAAGCAGGAGGGGAGGAGCAGCACGGGGGGCTCAGCCACACCCAGCCCTGCTCCCCAAACCCCATCGCCAGCTGAATCATGGGGCCCACCAAGCCTGGGTCTCCTCTGGATTCTGGGAGCCATCCATGTGTTGCTGAACTCCTGGCAAGGATGGGAAGTTTGGTGCCAGCCTAAGCTGCTCTGGCTCTGGTGCCTTGCAGAGCTGCTGGGAAGCAACAGAGAGCTGGCTGCTGGGGGGAGGAACACTCCTGGGGAGATGCTCTGACCATGGACACCCACGGACACCTTCTGTGCAGAGCAAACCTGTGGGGGAGGCCTTGGAGGTGCCTACCAGAGCAGGAGTTGGCACACAAGCAGAGCAGACTTCCTAAAAATAAAAAGGAAATAGTCTGCCTGAACGTGTCTGACCGACAGCTCAGTGTTAGATCATTGACAGAAAAATTGTTCTTCAGAAGATGCAATTCAGGGTGTTTCAAAACAACGACTACTGATGAGATAGTTGAGCAGTGATCAATAGCTAAATGTTATCCTGTGAATTACCTCTTACAGCATCCACCATTCTGGTTTTTGTGTGTGTCTGTGCACATCTCTCTCTCTCTAAACATCCACCCACACAATCTCCAGTGTCCTGAAATGACAGCTAAATATGAACATCAAAGAGAAAATGCCCACACAAGCCCTGGGAGCAATGCACAAAATCCAGAAACACAGAGACATCCCCCCAGAGGGTGTATGAGTTGGCTCAGATCAGAGCAACACCTCCAGCTGAGGGAGCCCAGCCTGCCCTGGGCTGGGTCAGCAGCTTCTGGCCTTCCAAGGGGCCAAAGAGAAAGCTCCCCCAAATCCTTATTGCACAATGGTACGTTATGGTCCAATTCTACCTAATTCCTACACTATCAAGCAGCAGCAGCATTAGAAAAGGTGCTGGTTCAAAGCCCATTTGAGATCAAATTTCTTGCTAACACTGGAGTGGTTATGGGCTGTACCTCGTGCTGAGCAGAAGCAGGTAATTCTCTAACTCCCTTCAACACTTTGTAAAGATCACGTTGCCAAACTGGCCAAGAAACCCCAGAACTCAAGTACTTCACGTTGCCAAACTGGCCAAGAAACCCCAGAGCTCCCACACCTGAACACCACAGAACAGCCAGATGTGTAGCCTGAGCAAAACCCCACACTGAAATTATGTAGAAGTTTACATTTTAGATTGCCAAAGTGTGAGGGTCTTCTGGTTTTTGCCTGAGGGGAGCTGAGGTTTGGGGAGCTGTGGGGCATCTCCTTCCAGTCCCTGCAGCACCGAGATCCCAGCTCAGGCTGCTCCTCAGGGACTGATAAAGGGAACCATAAACCACTTGCAGGCTGCACTGGCAGAGCACAGTCCCTGCATCCACAGAGAGAATCAGCACTAAGCCAGGAGGCATCAAAGCTAATCTGACCTCCCAGGGGGGACTTTCCAGCAGGCTGGGATCGATAGGCAATAAACTTTTCACGGCTGCGTGTCCTGAATTCCCAGGTAACCACGGGCTTAATTTAAATTCAATTAATGGCTTCATCAGCATCAGGAAGGATACATTCCCAACGGGCTTGCAGGTAGAATGACTTTAAAGACTGTGTGATGGATACAGAAGAACAAAAAGGTAAGTTCTTCCCTCGGCTGTGCTTGGGCAGCCAACAGATCTAGATTGAACCTGAAGCGCCATCAGAAGCATCTCTGACAAAATGTAAGAGATGAAATAACTTGCCTAACATGAGCACATGTTAGCATCTTCACTCCAAAGCTGCTAAAGACAACTTACTCATGGGGGAAGAAGTGCAAATAAATATTTATACATATATATTGTCCTTGGTGCAAACTTTGCTTTTAAGAAATAGTGTCTAAACCAGAGTCGCCCTGTCAAACTACTGACACAAACCAGCCTAGACATGTACTCCCTGATTGTTGGTTGTAATTACACTCTTTAAAACCCCTGAGACCAGAGCTGAACCCACTCAGGTGCTGGATAAAATTCAATACTGCCTCTAACACAGAGGAAAATGAACCCTGAGCTCCTTCTCTTTACTAGGCTGGGGATGCGCAGGTAAAATATTAGAGAGCCACTAAAGATTGACATATGATTTCATTCTCTTTTTTTTCTTAAATCTCCACCCTCCACTGTTTTTTTTCCCAGGTTTCATACGGTCCAGGCAAAAAAAAGAAGCATATCACCTCTTGTTGGAAATAAAACCAAAACATTAAAAACATGAGTCATCATCTATTTGAAAGACAAACAATTGGAAAATTCAAGGGCAGCTACATTGGTTTACAGCACTTGCAATGTGTTGGGGTTTGTCAATAGCTGTGCACGGAATCTGAGCCATCCTCTAACCTCTGGGCAGAGAGCTCCACCAGACTGCAAACCTTGGCAATTCCAGTTTGCTGGAATTGAATCATTATTCTTAAATATAGTTGAATCCCATTGTCTAGTTCAATCAAATTCTGACTTCAGACCATAAAGAATATTTTTGTTTCATCACCCAGCATTTTGCCAGACTTTCAAAATAATTAACATCATATATATACACACACATATATAAAAAACCCTCTGTATTTCTCTTACCACTGTTCCTCTCCTTGGTTTCATTTCACTATAAGCTGGTGTCCATGAAAAGAGATCATATAGAAGTAAGAAAGATAAGGATAGCTATTGTAAAAGCAAACAAGTCAGTAACACAGAAAAGAGGCACAGGAACAGCAGAAAGCAAGAGATAAGCAGGTAGCTGTTCATCTTCTTCACAGCTCAAGTTAGGAGGAAAACAATTTCTAAGACACCCCTGAGTAGGGAGACATTTTTAAGGAATGGAAATGGTATATATTTATGTTTGAAACTTTGTAAGAGCTGCTGGAGGTGCTTGGACTCCTTAAAAATGTGGCTACTGTTTTCAGAGATCACTTCTCTCCGTTCTAGGCCTCAGCTCTAGGCTTTTGGGATGATTCGTGTTTCCTGAAAAGGTCTTCAATATTTTCTACAGATCCTGCAAAGCTCAGTGTATCAGAGTGGGTGGATTATAAAAGAGCATCCAAAATTCCTACTGTTTGTTGAAAACCCCAGTTTCCATATGTGGAACTTGCAGTTCTGCAGCTCAACACCCCGTGCCTGTCGCCAGGCATTTGCTGAGTCTCAGGACTGGGCTGAAGTTCTAGTGACCTTCTGTGAGCATGAGGACACCCCATCACACCCTTGTTTTGGGAGGTTTCCAAGTGGCAATAACGAGAACCCAACACTCTGCAGCCATTCTAGAGATAAACACATTCTGCTTTTTTTCCCGAAACCCTCCCCAAACCCTTCAGCCTGGGTGCTCGGTGGAGCCACGGAGCTGGTTCCACACACAAATTTCCTTAAGTCATTACTATTTAAGTTTGCACTTCCTCTGCCTCACTGTCTACTGCAATTATGCAAATGAGATGCAACCTTATCCTTTCAGCATAATTACATTAAGCACAACGGGGCTGTATCAAGACTGACTTCAGATGAATGAATTCAGTTCATGTAACAATTTCCTGACCCACCCCGTGGGACTGCGGGAAAGGAAGTTTTGTCCCCAGAGTGGCATCAAGTATCAAGACAAGTAACTCCTGGGGCTAACCAAGTGTGTGAGACCCTCCGTGGAGTCGGAGCCTGCTGGGATATTCCCACTGTTACCAAAAATAGGAACTTCACTTGACCCAGATGTAGACAGGCGCTTTGCACCTATCCTTTACACCTTTACACCCACCCACCTGGATGTCACCTCTGCATCCTGACCTGAAGAGCTGTGGCTGCTCTTCACAGACATCAAAAACCTGAACCTCCAACACCTGCCATATGCACTTGCACATGCAGGCATGTTAATTTGCAATGTAATGGGTCATCTCCTGGCTCATCAGCCTCCCGGGTTTCCCTGCAGCTCCAGAGGCTGCAGTGCCTTCCAATCCCAGGGAATTTGTTAGGAATCTGATTCCCAGATATTACAAATACCATTTAGCACAGAGATAAAAGGAAAGAGAAAAAAAAAAAAAAAAAGGATGCTCTTGAGGAGCAAAATAATTGTTCATCCTTACTAAAGAAGTCCTCACCAAATCCAGTGGGAATTAAGCTGGTGCTTGACTGCTGCCCTGGAGCCCATGAGCTGCAGGGTGGGCAGCACAGGAGGAGACAGCCCAGCTGGGAGACTGCCCAACACACCATCCTTCAGGGCAAATTGAGTTCCAGTCTGCTAATTTTGTTTGTTTCCAGCAATCTATGGGAAAAAATCAAGGCTTCTTATTTCATTTATTTTAGGTATTCATCAAAAGAAATGCATTACTACAATCTGGGAAGCAGATGTTCATTGCTGGATGATAGAAGAATAACATTAAAATGTCTCTTTCCAGTTCTTTTGGATTCATGGCCAAATGAAATTACTACAACAAAGTAAGAAAAACAAAACCACATCCAGCAGTCTAAAAGCAAGAAAGGCAGACGATCCATATGGATAACGGCCTCACTAAGCACAGAGATGCTAATACCCAAGGATCACTTATTTCTGTAAGTAACAGTTTTCACTGGATGTTTCTCTGGGTGGATGGAACAAGAAGAGAATCACTCTGAAAGGGGATGCTGAGCTCTGGAAAACTGCTTCAGGAGAATGGGAATTTTTCCTTTCTGAAAAGTAGCATGTAACTTACAGACCTCAAAATAGAAACCAGCTGCACGACACCTGCTCCTCAAGCTGAACACAGTCATACACATAGAGGCAAAATGGGATTTAAGCATCACAAACATGTAACCACAGCACCCAGGTGAGCCAACTGCAACCAGCCAACTTCCAGGGAACAACCTAATACAGGCATTGAGTAAGAAGTTACCTGCAGGCTCAATCAACACATTTTCTTTTTGCACACACACTAAAAAAGGCTGGTATTTATAACTGTTATTTAACCAACTTTCTATACCTGAACCCTTGCACTCTGGCACTGCCACTTACTGCTGCCAAAAGCCAACCTCAGATTTCCCACTCTGGCTAGTGTGTTTAATGTGCAACGTAGAAAGAGAACATTTTAAAACAAATTAACTTGGAAAGTTTTTATTCCTGTGTATTGGTGGCAGACTTTTCATTTCTGTGTCAGAAACCCTCAGGGATGAATACAGAGAGCATGACAAGATTATTAAAATATCCTGGTTTTCAGAAACAAAACACTTCATTGTCTATCAACTTCATGTATTTATGGAGAAGTAACACGTGAAAATGCCTCCAGGGTTTAAAAAATGTAAAGCCATGAAGCATCTTATATACCTGAGAAGAATAACTAGTGAGGTGGTAGTGCAGATACAGTAAAAATTAATGCAAATATTTGGTTTTGCAGTGAGTGAAGACACCAGGACCTGTTCTAACATGAGCAACATGTTCAAGGACTCTTTGTGCCCAACACAAAGCCACGTGCCAGCTGAAGAGTTTGGCTTTTTTTACTCAGTGTCTCCCTTCTAAAGAACTTTATTTTCATATCATAGAGAACACAGACTCTAACCAGTGGGTTTGGTTTGCCCAGAGGAGGCCATTTGGATAGTTAAGCATCTATACAGACAAAAGGGACAGCAAATTGAGGAAAGATCAGACAACAAACATTTCAGAACACAGATAAATGTTGAGAAATGAAGGGATTAAGTAAAAGTTTCCCATAATTTTTACATACTCATGTATATGTACAAGTATGTAGTTCTGTGAAGCACACAAGCAATAGGCATCAATAAATACAGCCCTTGATCTGAATGGAATGAAATAAAAGTTAAACTAAGTTTAAATGGAAACTGTTGATTTAAACATGAATTTTTACTTCTTCAGTAGACAACTTACCCACAGCTTCAGAGACAATATATAAATCACAAAAGATTTATCTTCCCATACATATACATGATATGTTAAGATAATCTGAGTTTACTCTCCTTTGGGTGATAAAGGCCCTATCAGATCAGCACAGCTCAACACAACCTCTGAAACGGTGCCTGCAATAAATAACTGCTGGTAGAGGAAATAACGTGTGGTTTTCAGATGAGGAACAGACATTCAGGAAAGCTTCAGGAGCTGAAGACCCCCTCACTGTACCTGGTACTGCTCACACCACACCAGCCCCGCACACGTTTATACACAGAACACACGCCAGGACAAGTCACGGTATATCCCCTGGGTCCCAGCAGGGCTCCCAGGAGCAGCTCTTACCCTCGATGGTGGCTCGCTTGGGCAGGATGGTGATGGCCCCCTCAGCAACGTCCTCCTGCTGGAGCAGGGGGCTCACCTTGGAGCCCCACGTGTCCGAGCCCACCCAGAGGAAGTGACCGACCTGATCCGCCCTCTTCGCGGCCGCCAGGATTTGCCTGCAGGGAACAACACTTTGTTCACAAATTAATTTCAGTTAAACAGACAATTGCTGGGGGGAAACGGTGTGTGGTGACAAACTGGAACAGCACATTCCTGTCACCAACAGAGGCCAGGAATGTCACACCACGTTCCAATCCGTGCAGCACAGGTTGGACCTTTCTTTCAATTCACCCTGTGTCCTGAGGCTGAAATCCAGATTCTGCTAAAAGTTACAGTTCTGCCATTGACTTTACTGTGCCTTTTTCCTAACTTCTTTGTGTCTCATTTTTGGGGAACTGAGCCTCTCAGCAGCTGACAATGCCACCACAATTTAAAGGTGATTCAAAATTAAGGAGAGGGAATATGGAACACGGGCAAGTGAGAAATGAGCATCACACTTTTGAAGTATTCTTTATATTATTTCATGACCAAGTGGTAGTGGTTAAACCCTGAGCACCTTGTGTGGCTTAACCTTGAAATCCCAGGCCATTTTATCACTACTAACCATCCCTGGGCAGAAAACAGACCCTGAAGTAATGAATAACACAGAGGAGCATGAGCTTGGAGAGAGGAACATCATCTTAGAGCCTCTTTAGAGGTAAGGTCAGGTCTGCCTTCCACTGCAGGAGTCACCTTACGCCAGAAAAAGCTCCCAGACCTTGATGGACTTTCCCACCCCCCACAGTGCCCAGACTGGGGCTCCACACGGGCTGGGGCAGCAGAAGCATCTCCCCTCCTGCTGCCACCCTCCACACCCCCACAGGGCTCTTACCAACAGAGGTTTCCACTTCACATTCTTACTTGCTTTCTCTTTCCTGCATAGCTATCAAGCACAAATGAATCCAGCCCCTCAGTCCTCCTTACTTTATGTCCTCATCATTGGCAAAGATCACGATGGCCCTGGCATTGGGAGTTTCCAGGAGCTGCTTGATAATTTTATCAAAGTCGATGGTCTTGTCCTTGCGGTCCTGGGGGATTTTCAGGGACTGAGCAATGCAGAGCCCACCTGGTTGAGAAAGGAGAAGAAAAGGCCCGAGTCACTGGAGAGCAGAGGGAAGACAGTGGGAAAGATGTGGTTGGAAGGGGAGCCTGGGAGGAAGAGACACTGATGGGATTGCTGCCCTTAAGGAGCACTTTGTCTTCACTTCAGAGCTTTCTGAGGGATTCATACAACTCCCTGTGAGCACAGAGCACTCACTGGGGGCTGCACAGACAGCACTGGGCAGGGCCAGGAATTAAACAGATGGGGAAAAGCAGGACCATAGAAAAGCAAAATAAACAAAGAAACCAGTTAGTAAAGGGATTAAAAAACCCAGACAAACCCAACAACAAACAACAACCTGAATAAGCTTGAAGTGATTAAAATAAAAAACAACAAACAACAGGCTGAAAGGCAAGACATGTTGACAAGGTGTTAGACAAAGTTTGTCTTGCTGAAGAGCTGAGATTCATTTTAATTTTGCAAGTAGAAAGATACAGGATGAAAATGCTTCCACTAAAACAGCTCATCTGAAATAGGAACAGCACAGGCACTGAAATATTGGCAAAGCAAAGATTGACCAAGAAAATCCTTATTCATTCAAATGTCCATCACCCAATGGGATGGAGCTGCCCAAGCAACAGTGGCCTCAAGATAAACTATGTGTCTGGGAACTGGACTTCTCATAAACACACACAAATTGGTGGCACTTCTCAGGTCCCTGCAGCCATATTTGCTTCTGCACCTGTGAAACAGGTATCATTGAGCCTATCATTATTCTTCCTTGCCCCTCCTTGTCTTTCCCCTCCGTTCCCTTCATTGCTTATCCTTGCCCTTACTTTCCCCTCCTTTCTCTCAGACATGAGGAGGAAATTCTTCACTATGAGGATGATGAGACCCAGGGACAGGTTGCCCAGGGAAGCTGTGGCTGCCCCATCCCTGGCAGTGTTGAAGGGCAGGTTGGATGGGGCTTGGAGCAGCCTGGGCTGGTGGTTGATCTTTGAGGTCCCTTCCAACCCAGACCATTCCATGATTTAATAAATTAACAAATAGTATCACCACAATATATGTGATAAACACATAGCAAATCCATAGCAAAACCTACTCAGTTTTAGCACAATGCACATATTACACTTATTTGGCATGTTTTAGAAGAAAAAATAATTGAAAAAGAAAACAATTAAAAACCCCACCTCTCCAGGGGCCCTCTGCTCATGATTATTGGCAGATGAAAACACACTTTTGCCTTCACTGTTTTGTTTCTCAGTGATAAAGACTTTTATGGCATCTTAGACACCAACTTCCTCAGTATTCTGCACAGTGTGTTAATTAATACAGTATCAGAGATGCATAATAAGAAACAGCAGTGAGGATGAGTTCATTAAAAGACAGCAGGACAAAGGAGACATTCTTAGATACGTATTAGAATACGGGTCAAAAAGCAGCATTAAATGCAGTAACAGGGAAGGTGGTTCCAGGGGAGGAGCCTAGGCCTTGCCAGCAGACACAAACACCTGCAGGAGAGCCAGGAACACTCGTAGAGACCAAAAACATGGCTTGAAAACTGCCAAACGTGGCTCTGCTGCAGATCTCTGAGCACTTCATAAAGTAGGTCAGGTTAATTTTTCCCTCGTTTGAGGCGCAGAGAAGCTGAGCCGCAGCCGTGGCCGCGCGTCGGGCCGGGGCGGCTGCTGTGTTGGTGTGAGCTGATCCAAACACTCTGGGGAAGGATCAGATTCAGTGGGAAGAAATAAACTGGAGAAAAGGAAAGGCTGAGAAAGAATAAAATAGAATTATGACTCCCAAGTTTTGCTCTTCCTCCTTTTGGTTTACCATTATTGCAACCGGAAATTATTGCAACCTGATTCTTTTCCTTTAAGAGAAAACTACACAGATTTTTAAACACAGACTTCATTTTTAAATGAGGAAAGAAAGTTACATTGCATTGCTAGTAGGCTCAAACAGTTTAAACATTTCTTAAATGCTCTTTCTTGTCATTTTCCCCAGTAAAAATCAGACAGAATCAACTCAAATCCCTTAGCAGAGTTTTCAAGCCCCACCTGGCAGGGCTGCTGTGCTGGTGAAGAGCACATCCCCCCACACCAGCTCCAGTTTGGGGGCTGAGCCCCCTGAGCAGGGCAATGGCATTTTCCAAGGGCTGGAGCTGAGGGGAAGCCACCAGTGTGTCCATGCTGAGGACAAAGCTCTCCCCCGGCCATCATGCCTAAGGAGAATTTAAAGTTGTCAGCTGCTCCTGCAAAGCCCCCATGCCCTCCCTTGCCCTCCATCAGTCCAAGCTTTGAGTCTCCCAGGAGAGATTCTCATTTCCCTTGTTAAACAAGGATGTGGCAACTTTGGAGAATTCATTGAGAGAAAAGAAAAAAAACCCCAAACAAACCCAAACCAGCCCACAGACTGCTACAAAGCTCCAAGGCTTGTCACTTGAAAACGTGTGCACTCCCTCCACAGCAGCCTGTCAAGAGGCTCCACTCCAGCAAGAGTAGGTAACTGGGATTCTGCAACCAAAGAACCAGATAATCTTATGGAGATCACGGAGAGGGGAGATGCATTAAAGAAATGTGAAGTGCACTAAGAGCTACATCATTCCAGCAGTTCTGCAGTTCATTCCTCTAAGGATGGAGTTTCACAACTGCAAAGGTGGTCAGACCAAGGAGGAGGAGGCAGTCAGTCCTACACCACTCTGCACCTGACACGACTTCCTTGCTCTTCCAGGCTATCTCCAGAACTCTGGCATCTCTTTCATCCTGCCCTGCTGCCAGCAAATGGTTTTGTACTTCCATTGAATCCAGGACAGGAACTCCAGGAACAGATCTGGTCAGTTCAGCCTTTCCAGATGTGCCTTTAGCTGGCACATAAGCTGTGAAAACACAATAATCCACGCAAAGGAAAAGACAACAAGGCAAACTATTTCCTCAGACAATAAATTGAAAATCATTTGGTTTTACAGCTTCTCGTTTTCCCAGGGGTTTGTGCCACTTTGGCAAACTGACCCTCTGGTTTGGGATTGTTCCCAGCATTACAATTCCCTGCACTGCAGGCTGAGAAAACACAGGAATGTCAACAATTTAACCCAACTGCCAGATTTGGGGTTTTTTGGCAAACAAACAAAATGCAAAGTGAAGTTGGGTCCTTTCTCCCAGGCTGATAAAAAACAATTCTTCTGCCATTTTTTTTTCCCCAGTAGAAGATCTCTCTGCACTTCACTCTGCCACTGACAAGACTCACTGTAGCAGAGCTCCTGTCTCAAGAAAAGCCACTTGTAGTTAATCTAGAAAGAAAAAAAAAGAAACTTCTGCAGTTTCACCTTAATTCCTATCAAGGCCCCTATTTTCTCACATGCTTCTGGAGAAGCTTTAATTAAGTGATGCTGGAGACAGAGGATGTTCATCTTGAGGTGTTGTTCAGGATGCTGCCAATCAAGGATGTACAAATACCTGGTTTTATTTTTTTGTTTGGCTGCCAGCCTGAAAAAGAGAAGTTATAGATTTTATTCTTTTCTTCTTTTTATTTGTGGGGTTTTTTTGTTTGTTTTCTGTTTGGGTTTTTTGTTAGTTTTGTTGTTGTTGTTTCAGTTTTCCTCATGAAAACAAAAAGCCATAAAATGAATTTTACTTTAAACCTGCATTTCATCTGTACTGGCCACATCCCTGCCCACACAGCACACCAGCTTCCTGCTTTCTGCCCTTCCCTGCAGAAGAGTCAGATTCTGCCTCCCAGGTATTGTCAAAGAATGTTTTGCTACGAAAACTTGTTCTGAGCCTTGGTGTTGGCCTTGGCAGTGCTGGGTTAACAGTGGGACCCGAGGATCTGAAAGGTCTTTTCCAACCAAAATGATGTTATGATTCTATTAATTTACCACTCAGCCCTGGGAAAGAGGACTGGACCCTTCCATGTGACAGGAAGGGAAAACCTGAGGTGGTGGCACAGGACCTGAGGAAGAGCCCCAGGTGCCCCTTCCCTGCCTGCCCCCAGGACCCACAGCCCCACAAGCACTCCTGTGCAGAGGAGGTGTTTCTCCAGGGTTCACATTCCTG
>NW_009954216.1:1777886-1785159 GCF_000747805.2 Chaetura pelagica | reverse complement strand
TCTCTCTCAAAGATTATCCCAGCAGATTTCTTGATGGGAATCCCACCTGTCTGTGATGGACATGGGGCAGTGATGGGGCCCCTCACATCCTGCTCCACCTCCCCAGCAGCTTGAGGACAGGTGGGCGGGTGGAGCCACCTGGGTGGCAGCAGTTGCAGAGCACCCAGGAACTTGGAAGAAGACAGAAAGTCTTAAAAATATCACAGGTGCCTCCTCCCACCTGTGAGAGGGTCTGTGCTGAGCTCTACAGGGCAGAACCCAGGGGAATCCACTGTGCAAGTTCAGGCAGGAAATTGTTCAGGGTATTAAACACCTAAGTCTGGTGGTTAAAGGTAATGGATGTATCTGGTAATCAAAGTGTTGCTTTAATATCCATGGATACCCATGGTTATGTGATATTTTGATTCTGGTACAGCACTAAGTACATTATGTTGCTTCCCTGAAAGTCTCCAAGAGCTACTTTTCTTATCAGCACTTAATTGGATTATAGGGCAGCAAAGACACAATGTAACACTTTTTCAGATGATTTATCTACAGAGATCCTATTTTTGGGGTAATCACTTTTACCAATACTGGAAACATTGCTTCAGAAAGTTACCTTTGCTGTTGATAATTATTAAAAGGAACTCTCAGTTAATTTGATTAATACCTCACTTTTAAATTAGCTGAGAGCTGCCTCCTGGATGCTTATTATAACTAGGAGAACAGCAATGGGCTGGCATGGCTGCCCCAGCAGGAAGCAGCTGATTGGTGTCACAGGAAAATGGCACTTGAAGTACAATTTTAGATTTAAAGAAACCCTAAACAACAAAAATATCAACTTCTCAAGCACAAAGGAGTCCTGAACCCTCCTGGAGATGCAGGATGCTCTGCCCAGCCCTGCACAGAAGGCTCTGCCAGAGCAGCCAGCAGGAACCCCCCCACATTTCACTAGGGGAGGGGGATCAAACTGTGTGACACAAGTTTGGGATAACCCAAAGGACAGGAATTAACTGAGGAAGGAACAAAATAAACATCGAAGGCACAGAGTTGGGTTTATTTTTCTTGTGCATGTTATTGTGTGTGTGACTGCTGGGTTTTGGCACACACTTGCACACCCTGCATACACAAGTTATTAACTGCAATGAATTTTACTTCTAAACCTCCTCTATTCTGCAGAAGAAAAAGAAACCGGTGGCAGTAACTCTGAAGACTGAGTTTAGAGAAGTCAGTAGTGTTCCCCTGGGAAAACTTTGGTACCACAACTGAGGCTATTTCCCTGCTAAAGCAGACTTACAACCTACAGGAATGGGAACGATAAATATTATTTCATATTCTTGAAAACCAGCTGGGCCTGCCAGCTTGCTGGCTCTAACTCCTCACCACTATAAGAGTTACTCACACAACTGACCCAAAAAGCCACAAAACCTTCCCAGAACAATCTCTGGAGAGTCAATACATGACTCATGTTGGCTTTACAAAAGAGCAAAGGTTGTGCAGCAGGAGCCTGGGTGGCAGGCAGGGTTTTACACTGAGTCTTTGCTAGATGTGGGAATTCTCACTTATTCTTTTAAATAAGAAACACAGTAGTGTCCCCAGTGTCCACTTTATGGGACTTGCCATCAGCATTGTCCAAGAAATACAAGATTTTCAGTCAAGTCAATCTAGTGTAAGGAAAGTTCCAGCCCCATTTCCAAGTCTGTACATTCACAATAAACCAAGCTAGCAAAGTAGATCCTGACCACACTGCTGGACCTCTGATATTCCCCTGTCCCATCAAGGCAAGGAAGTTGACCAGGAACAGGTCTGAGGCCATCAGCACAGTCCATCTGCAAGCTCCCAAGCACTCATCCAGCAGCAAAGGCTGGACCTGAGCACTGACCCATCTCCTCACTACAGCAGCAAGGCACAGCCTGAAGGAGATGCCCTTGTTGATCTCTTCCAACCCCAGCTCTGGCAGATGTGGTACCAGGAAACTTTAATCTATCAAAATCAGCTCACTGTTAACATTCCCAGCCAGAAATGGAAATAAATGAATTTATTCTGACCCCCAAAACCCAAACAGGCTCAGGCATATTCAGAGAGAACTGTCTGGACTTCATTTTGATGGCATTTGCTGGGCTGATTTAGCTACAGCTCCAGCTGGAACAGACACAGATCTAGAGAATGAAAAATTCAGGACCACAAAGTTATCAGATTTCAAGAAAAATATTAAAATGAAGAGGCTGAATCAGCAGAGTAATCAGGATCCTCGGGGAAAAAAGAACTTGCATTCACAACAACCTGACTTATAGAGAGACCCAGAAATGACAGTTGGGTCATTATGTCTCAAATTAAAGTTCTAATGAGACTCTGGATCAGGCTTTGGCTTCTTTACTAAAAATTATTAATATCCTACTTACCAAGAGTTATTCAGTTCTTTTGTATGCCAGTAAAAGAAGTTTACAACTGCACTGGTGTGCAGATCAGCCAGAATGTAAATTACATCTCCATAGCACCATAATTCAATTGTAAAAATAAAATGTGCCTCAATACCAAAATTACATTAAAATATGAAACTGCAACAGTTTTATCCAAGGGAAAGCAGCCCTGTGGATACACAC
The DNA here is from genome assembly GCF_000747805.2 of Chaetura pelagica. NCBI lineage: Eukaryota > Metazoa > Chordata > Aves > Apodiformes > Apodidae > Chaetura > Chaetura pelagica. Next base: position 1,782,577 of record NW_009954216.1, on the reverse strand, counting down.
CAGCTTGAACTTGGAAACTTGCTACCTATTAAGATTCTACAGCATCACTTTAAAACCTGATTTTTGCTAAGCTTGTTTGTTGTCTCCTATTTTCACATTAGACCTCATCATAACCAAAGAGCAGCAGACCTAAAGAGATGCAGAAGACTCCTGTTTCTAGTACATTATCACTGCTGCTTAATTCCATTGTGTCATAGCCTTGCTGCACAGTTAATGACATTCCTGTGCATTTTATCACCTCAAAAATTGTCCTTTATTATGGCAGTAAAACTCCAGCAATATACAAAAAAAATTAAGACTCTCTCTGGAACATCAAATTAAATTATAAGAATAGTGTGAGATCACTATTTGGAAAAGATTTAGAAGGGCACCATTTGCTTTTCAGAATACAGAAAATAAAGAAAATGAGGGTATCTTGTTAGATCAACAGCCTCCCATGCACTCCTGTTTGCTCATAGCACAACACTCCAAGGGGTTTGAGAACAGACTCAGTCAAGGTATTGGCAGTAAAAGGGACCTGAGATTTATTAGCTTCCTAAAACCTCTACTGCTAAAAGCACATCAGAGCCACACAGTGTAACCATGCAGAAAGAAAGCAGCATAAAATAAAGAATTCCACTTCTGCTTCAAACGTTTAAACCACTTTTGTTGTTACAACTTTATGACAGTAGTGCTTAAAGGACCCATCCAGATCAGGACTGCCCTGTAAAATCTCTCCAAGGGGATAACTGTGCTCAGGCACCAGCCTGGAGCAGAGAGGAATGGCAGGAATGGGCTGGGAGAACATCCCAGGTGCACTGGCCACTCCTTGGGATGAGGAACCACCAGGGCCAAAATGCTTCCTATGATCTCACGGGGAGCAAGTCCAAAGCTAATGCAACCCTCCCTCTGTCCTGTAAGAGTCTGATGTAGGCAGACTAGGCCCAGCTCTGCTGTGCACAAAAATAGCAGAGTTCTCAGCAGTGATGTCAGAACAGCCTACAAAGCAGGGCTTGTGCAGGAACAGCCGTAGGCAGCAACACCTCTGGCTGCGGGGAGAGACACCGCTCCAGAAACACCCTGTTTCCAGGCATCATGTACAGCCAGTGACACAACTTGGAGCTATGCTCAACACCAAACACCAGCTCAGTATCTCGGGCTTGCAGCTAGCATGCAAATCCTCAAAGCTGGCAAATCTGAAGCCCTAAACTGAAATTTGGAGGGAGATCCAAAGGAAGAGTCCCAGCTGACGGCCTCTCTGTGGCTGCAGGGCAGCCCTGGCCCTGCCGAGCACCGCTGGGGTGCAAAGGCTTCCTGGAACATGATGCCAGAACCTCAAGAGAGGGGAACCCAACAAGGACACCTCCTGAAAATCAATCTGAAAGGAGACTGGATTCCAGGGAACCAAGTAAGAAACAAATGAACTGATCAAACATTCCTTGTTTTCTGGTAAACAAGTGCTGGGATGCAGATCCCCCCGAGTTTCTCCAGCCGAGGAGCTGCGAACCCAGCCCTGCCATGACAACCCCCCAGCTGCACAGCCAGCCTCAACCCCCTGGCACCTCCAGCTCCTCGGGTGCTGCCCCAGCTGCCTGCATGCAAGGCTGCTCCCAGACAATACCTGCCCAGGCTGCTTTGGCTCCCTTGCAAAAAGCAATTTCCTGCAGGCTTCGCACGCGCTGAAGAACCCGGCGCTCGATGACATGGTTTCATTTGTCTGAACTGCCTCTTGGAGCTCCACACTGTAATTTAGGAGGCTGCTCAGTGCTGTGCTGTTCTTGCAGAGACATTTCCCCCCTAGTAATAATGATGCCACCTCTGGATAGTGAATCATTATAAATTGCAAGCACAAAACGATCTCTAATGATGAAGCTTTTCTAACTACAATTTAGAGTGTTCCCATGTTCCTAATTCATTTTTTTTCTTGGAGAGGTAACATAGCATTTTAGCCTTCTCTCAGTTAATGGTATTTTCTTGGTTGTTATACATCTGTTAAGGCAAGTGAAGGCTTGTCAGTTCTTCAAAGAATGAGAAATCCAGAGAGAAGCAATGACAAATCTCAGAGGGAAGGGAGGGAGGATTAGAAATCTTTTAAGTATACTTTTGGAAGGAAACTTGTTTTCTGATTTTTCCACCCAAGAAGAGACCATCATTTCCAACACGAAAATAATTCTTTCATGAACCCAGTGTCAGGCTTGCAAAGGCTCTGCAGTAGATAAGGGACATGAAAAGAGACTGATGGGAACTCCTGGGCCTTGAGTTAGTGAGGACAAAAAGTGAGACATGACACAGAGCACAGAACTACACAGGTGGGCACCCCAGAGCAAACAGGATTTTAACATCTCAGCTAGAGAGATCCACTTGAGTTTTGGCAAGAAAGCAAAGGAAAACAGGACATCAGGCTGGGGACACAGAGGCCTGTCCCAATCCCCAGCCCCACAGGACTGCAGGTCCCTCTCCTGTGGGGATCACACCAGAAACAAACCACATGTGGTCTAATCTTACCTGGAGAAAATTTAATTAAGCGTTGTTAGCAAATAGTCATTATATTATGTATGTTCATATTCCATAGCACCTTGGTGAAAGCTATCCAAAGCTCTGATCACACAAACATCAGTTAAAAGAATCTACAAACACAGCATTCTGCCCAATCTGGAGAGCAAAACCTTCTCCAGGGATCACATGGGCAGCTGGGATGACTGAGATCTCAAAAGACAGTTTTTTTCTGGGAGGTCCCACCTGGGTATCTGATTAGTCCTCAGTCTTGCTGCAGTGTATTTTCTCTTTAAAACTTTACACACAAGGTCATTACTGCCTGCTTGTATGCTGACCACTGCCTTCTGGGACTCAAAATGTGTCAATTCAGCACAGCTAAGAGTTATTTAAATAGAATGTTTCCAGCCCTTGGATGGGGAAAATCAAACAAACAAACAAAATAGAAACAAACTTCCTTAAATTTCTAGGTCTTTTCTTGCCTCATGTATAACCTTATCTCCTTCACATTGGAGTAATGCTCTTAACATACAAGACTGTGCTTTAATAACCCTCTCTCAAATGAGTACTAAAAATGCAATATAGTTCAATAAAATCCCTATTGCAGCATTGCAAAAACCACCCCCCTCTGTGGTAATCAGCTCGATTTAATGGAGCTCTGCAACAAAACACTGGCAAAGGCACACAAGTCAGGGGCAAGCCCTTCAAGGCAGCCCAGATTTCATCCTCACAGTACCTTATCCCATGTAACACAAGGATTGGTGCAAGATAGGGATGGGCCAGGCCTCAGCCACATGCTCATAGGCTCTAAAATAAAGTGTGTGTGAGGTGAAAGTCAGGCAGGTGGTCAGGAATCCCTGCCTGGAGATGAGATGGCTGAAGAGCTGAGGAGGTAACTCTTTTAAGTCATGGCTGGCAGAGGTGGATGGGGACACTTCCTCAGCTGCTTTCTAAAACACAGGATTGAGTAACTCAGACTCTAAGAGCAGCTACACTGAGTCCTGTGGGGTAGGGGCTGGGATGCTGCTCAAGGACATCCTGGCACCTTTACATAGGATTTCAACTTTCTTCCCTGGCCCTGGCTGGTGGGGTGCAGGGTGCTGAGCTACATACACACCTCTGAGCTGCTGCAGAAGCTCCTGTGGGTACTGGGACCCAAAGATGTGAGTGCTGCTGTGAAGGGACCACGAAGGACCTGACACAATTACCCTGTCTCGGAAAGCAAAGCTTTGCTCCACAGTCACAGGCAAGTTCCCAAAGTGTCTGAACACATTCACCCTCAGATCCAAGTTTGCCACATCTCAAATCACCACCTTAACATAATTTGCAGCAGACCCCAGACCTGGCCTCTGCTCAGCAAGTGTTTTTCTTCTCTGCAATTTCCCTGCAAGCCCATCTGGGCCAGTCAGACACGGGGTTAGGAGTGTGAAAACTTAGTCAGCAAAGGAAGTGCTTGGAGCCCCCAGTGCTCCACAGCTGCCTGCATTCACCTCACGTGGCAGCCTTGGCAGAGGGATTGAATATGGTCCTACCTGAGTTATTTCAGCACCAAGCTCTTCATTGACTGCTTTCTAAAGAGGCTTTCCAATGAACAGCCCATTAAAGACAATGTGATTCTCTTAATTTGATGCTGAATTCAAGAGGTGTATAAAATATTTGTCGATATTTGGACTACCTAATGTGTTTAACTGAAAGAAAAGCAATTGCTGCAGAAATCAATCCTCCAGTAAAGCCCAAACTACCCTGCAAAGCATCCAGAAACATTGAGTTTTTAAAGTCTTATTTTCCAGTTAAAAAAAATGGAGTTATGGCACTAGTCTACCTGATCTTTGGCAAGCCAGTTTTGAAGAAACTTCCTTCACAGAAGGAAGAACAAAGGAAAAATAGACTTTTGTTTTCCCTCTTGCTGCGTACAATAGAAAGTCCAAACACAGGGGTTAGGACTTTGGGAAATCAAACACGGGTCCTTCAGGCTGTGGTGGAGGGATCTTCAGAGATGCTGGAAACACCTCACAGGAAGGGTCACAGGGAGGGGGTTAGAGAGGACTTTGCAGCACATGCTCTTACAACTTGCTACTTGCCAACTCAAATATATGACTGATTAAAACAAGTGAAACCAAGTGAAAACATAGACAAAAACAGTAGCAAAGAGGCAAGCCAAGGTTTTCAGGGTTTGGGGGTAATGCTTCATTTCTGGAGAACATTTCTTAAGCACCAGT
>NW_009954216.1:1759816-1777836 GCF_000747805.2 Chaetura pelagica | reverse complement strand
AACATCCACCACCACCAGTTTGTCCCAATTCACACCTCATCCTGCATGTTCTGAGGACTCCACAAAGCTCACACTGATATGATGAGTATCCCACAGGAGGAGGGTAGGAGCTGTGTCATTGCCTTCCATTAACACAGAGCACTCGGACACCCTTACAGAGCTTGCCTTTGCACTGAAGCAAACCCAGATGCCAACAGATGTTTTTTCACCATGTGAGCAGAAGAGCAGAGTGTCAGCTTGTTCTGAGATCTGCCTCCTGCAGCCCCGATTCCACGAACTGCGCATCAGAATTCAGAAAACCCAAGAGCCACACACAAAAAAGGATAAGACAAAATTAATATGCTGAATATGCCCCTTTCCCTCACTGTTGGGGCACTCGTTGCATTAGTCTAAATTTAATTAAATTTTCTTCTATTATTTGCAGATGAAATTTCACACTCTCCCACCTCCACCTCATGACATGCACCCCCGGCTACGCTGCTGAGCAGCCTGTCCCTTCAATTGTCATTTATTATATCTCGTGGGAATTGCAGAGATTAAAAAGCTCAACTTGATGGCTGAAAACATACATGTGCAACTAATTAGTGTGAAGAGGAAGTTTTGCTTGTATTCTAACTGCCTGTGCTTCAGGATGTGACCACACCAGGCATCTCCCTCGTGCTAAGCCCACTCTGCCACCCCAGCTGCCTCAGCCAGGCAGGGACTGGCTGGCACTGGCCACACGTTCCAGCATTTTTCATCTGGAATAACCAAGAAGGGTTATATTTTCTCTGGAAATTGTTTGGCCTACTGCTTGTTTGAAGGAATTTAAGGGATGTTTTGAGAACTACATACATTAGAAGTCAGTAAATCAATCTAATTTCTAAGAAATACTAACTTTTACTTCACATGAAACATCCACTTTCTCCAATTTAAATCCATTCTGTGACCAGAAAGATGATCAAAGTTATCTTCGTTTGGCATAAACGAGCACAAGTCTAGGAGAAATTAACACTGAAAATTAATTCCTATTATTCCTCTCCGTTTCAGAGGTTTTAAATTACAAATTCTTCCCAATATTTCGGCGCATTGGAGGAACTCAGATTGATGACAGCAATGCCTGAAGAGTCAGCCCATCAATTCTATTCAACTTCTCTCTGGTGCTCTGTGCCTGCCCACTGACTGCAACCTTGTGCAACACCACAGCAAAGCTGCTCTGCTCTCAGCCCTGCGTGGGCAGGGCACACCGAGCTCCCCATGGAACCCCCTTTCCCACGTCACAGCCCATCTCTGCATCATGACACGCACAGACACTTTACAAAACTGTACCCACAGCTCAAGGTGAGCTGTTCCAGCACCTGCAGCCTGGGCAACCTGAACCAGTGTCTCATCACCCTCACAGCACAGAATTTCTTCTTAATGCCTCAACTTCCCCTCTTTTAACCATCCCCCCTCCCTCCTGTCCCTCCTTGCCAGTGTAAAGAGATGAGATGCCACGGCCTCAGCAGCTCAGGGCTGGGAACTCACCCAGCCCTTCAGCAGCAGCACCTCCCTGTCTCAAATTCTAATTTTATTTTCTTTTTCTTTTCAAAACTTGCAGAAGTTTGTTTATCTCCTCTGGCCTCAGCAGGGCCAGGACACACACACCAGCAGTGGGGCTGCAGCAGCTTCTCTGTCTGTGCCAGACAGTGCCCAGACCCCTGCCCGTGTCCCCGAGCACTGTCCCACTGCTGACACCTGTGAGCACACTGCTCAGAGACCCCAGGGCTGGAGGCACACAGAGCTGCAGCCATTGGGACTCTGGGCACTGATCCACCTGCCTGTAGTTAATGCAAAGGAACAGAAACAGCCCGAGTCTTCATTTTGCTCTTTCTGCTGCTCATCAGACACTGCTCAGGGCCAGAGCAGACCCCGTGTCCAGGGGGGGAGATTCCCAAACATGGAGCAACTTTTGAAAGTTACTAAGCTTCTCTAGGCTTCTCAGAACATGGCAATGTTCTCTGCATAAAAAGAAGGATAAAACAAGAATATATGCATCATTTCAGCAAGTCTTGTTTAATCTGCTTAGTTTCATTTGTTCTACAGACTTCTTATTTTGGGGAAATAAATGTTTTTAATTAAGTTGACTTCCTTGCTGCTTGGGTAATATCTGATCGTCAAATATGAACAGTTCTGCTTTACCCCACCAAGAGCTTTGGTTTATTGTGATAGAGCAATTTCTTGAGTCATGCTCTTTTTCCCTCTACATCCAATCTTGATTCCCCAGACAGTGCCAGTTCTCCATTTGTTAATCCATATTTAATTTTGAAATCACAAAACACCACGGTTTTAAAGATAAGCTTTTAAAACGCCCTCCCACACAGCCTGTCTTGCTGTCTCCTGGGATATTGCTGATAACAAGCAAAAATCATGTGCTTCAAATATTAATGAAGAAGCTGCTACTGCAAACCAGGAACTCAAGAGGCCAGGTGATCATCAGGTGGAGATGTGATGTAAAATCAACCCTGGAAACAAAAGGCTAAGGAAAAGAAAAGAGTACTCAGGGCAAGATGGCAGTTTTGCCAGTGTCAGGTGAGGATCTACACGAGCATCACTTCTCTTCAGCCCCCGGGAGAGGGGAAGGAGCTCTGCTCTCCAGTGGGGATGGGGACACCAGGGCACGGGGGATGAAAGGTCCCCAAATTCCTCATTCTTGGGAAGACAGAAAATGCAAAAATAACCACTAAGGTGTTGCTCTGTCTTGCTTAGAGAGTCCTTGGGACACACAAGCAGTTTTGCAACACGAGACAAAACCTTTCCTCTGCAACCTGCCTCACCAGACTCCAGGCACTTATTAAAAAAAAACCTCAAAAAACATTTACCTGAGTAAATGTGAAATGTGCTGAGTGAAATTCCCTCTGTAACTTCCCAAGCACCTCACCTAAAGCCTGGGAGCACCTGGTGAAAGGCTCCGCCCAGGGGACACAGGCAAGACCTGTGCTGGGACCTTCCCAGTGCACCAGAGCCCCTTGCCAGCACAGAATCCCAGAATCACCAAGGCTGGAAAAGATCCTTAAGATCCTCAAGCCCAGCCTATGACCTAACACCACCACATCTCCAGACCATGGCACTAAGTGCCACCTCCAGCCTGTCCTTGGACACCTCCAGGCTCGGTGCCTCCACCACTTCCCTGGGCAGCCCATCCCAATGTCTGATCAACATCTCCGTCAGGAAGTGCTTCCTGATATCCAACCTAAACCTCCCCTGGGGCACCCCACAAATGCCCAGAGGATAACCCAGGCCTTCTCACATGGAACACGACTCTTATTCCATCCCTTTCCAAAGAGGCCAGAGGTGAGTCGGGCACAAAGGCTCCTCCAAGGTCTGGGCAGGAGCGGGTGGTTCCTGGGGCTGTGCAGAAGGGAGCTCTGCTGGCACCCACTGTCTCAGTAAAGCTTTTAAATGCAAACTTGATTGCTCTTACACCAGGAAAAGATTTCTGTTAAAACCAAAATTGCTTTGATGATAAATTTTAATTAGCAGTACTATTAAAAAAAACCCTGAAATAATCTGATGGATACGGAGAATTCCAGCTGGAACAGCAGCACATGTGAGTCCTGTGCCTGATTCACAGATCTTGGAAGCAAACCTGGAGGAGTTCCTTCAGCCTTGCTTTCCAGATTTTTAATTTTGCTTCAAGAAGTTACACTGCCAGGAGACCTTTATTTTTTTCCTTTTTTTCTTTTTTTTTTTTCTTTGGTAGCTCCTTTTTAATTACCAGTGCTGGCTGATTTGCATATGCCTTTTATTAGAGTTAAGGTCACTGTCACTAGATACCTTTGTCTTTCAAATATCAAAACAGTAATACCTCATTCTGAGCTCCTTTATTAAAAATTCTACATTCATTTTCTAACAGAAAAAAAGTATTCTAGTTTTTTCATCTGGTTATCTAGATGCCTGCCAGCACAGCTGCATCTATCTGTGTCCTGTTCTCATCCTTGAGCTACCCCTGAATAAATTAGGAGGTGTTTATACCCCTCTGTGTAACAAGCATAAGGCATGAGGGGCAAGAGATTCTATGGTGATTTGATTTGCAAGATCTGAGAGGCAGGAACCCCCAGCTCACACCTCCATCCTATGGGGATGTGCCCAGCCAGAGAGATGGGCTGGGATCAATGGAGCATCATTTCTGAAAGGAGAGGAAGGTAAATTAGATTACTTAGAAGCAAATGAAAATTCAGATCCCTGAGGCTCCCTGGGTGAATTCCCTGTGGATCTCTGACTGCTCCTGCTTTGGCATCTCAAAAGTAATGACTGATTTCCTGTTAACAACCACATTCATGGGTCACAGATGAGGTCCAGGAGCCAACACCAACATTCAGCCCTTGAGTCCCAGGTCACTCATGGATTACTGTGCCCTGCCTGTAGCAACTGCTGTCTCTCTCTGCCCCCTTGGCCAGACAAGCCCCAAAGCCACAGGCTTCTGCCTGTCACCCTTCAGGCACGTGTCCACTAAGACCTTCTCCATGGGGAAGGTGGGACAACAGACAATGGCCAAATGCAAGGTGGCTCCTCCCAGTCCATCCCCAGGCAGCACATGGTGGCACTGCCAGGTGCCCATCCTCACCCACGCCCTGCACAACAGCATCTCCTTGACAAAGGCAAGGAAGTAATGCCCAAGCACAAGCACAATTTTTAAAACATGCCTTCTGATCTCTCAAGATCCTTGGCATTCCAGCCTTTTACTCCCCAGAGACTCTCAGGAAAAAAGGCTGTTTCATTCTGTTATCGTTGTTTTAACTTTATTCAGTAGCTTAGAAGCACGATGTGCTGTTTGCTTTACCCAGCAAATGCAGAGTTCAAAGATGTTCATGTCCTCTGCCTGGGTTTAGAGAACACTAAAATAATCTCCATTTCAAGGCACTGAGCTTGTGTAGCAAAGGAGGCTGTAGAAAAAGCTTTTTTTTCCTGCCCACATTTCAAGAATATAATGAAAGTTCCCACAGTTTTAAAAATAAGTGTTTTCTTTTAAGACAACTTTTGTGAGCTGGGGACACAGCATGAAATATTTTCACAATACACTTTCATTCCCAAAAAATCCCATGGGTGGTGTGGAAATCAGCAGAAGTAAAAACTAACATTCAGAATCCCCTTTCTGAACCCACACACCATTTTCTCCCCATCACACTGTAAAGTATAAGATATTCCCATGAATTTGATGTAGTGTCATGACAGGACAAGGAAAGGACAGGAGAGGTTTAATCCTCCACATGGGTTTATGTCCCGTTCTGCTTTGTCCTCAGAGAGGTACCTTCTCCTCAAGTAGCAGTTCCCATCCACCCTGCAGTAAGAATGTACTTTGAATATTTGCTTTTAAAAAAAAAAAAAAAAATACTAAATGGAACTCTTAACATGATGGCTCGAATGGCTCTCTTTAAGTCAGTAAAATGGAGCATCATAAAAAGGATATTATGTTGCAACACTCAGTCTCATATTTCCTAATATCCCCTGTTAAAAACATGTTTTAAAGCTTCATCAAATCTCACTTATCAGATGTCCTCAATAATTTCACTCAAGTTCATTAAAAAAATGTTGCAGTTCATGACAGTATTTGAATTCAAAACACAAGCTACTTAAGCCCTCTTACATCTACTCTGACAGAACTGGAAATGCTCTCTGAGAAGATAAACAAGTGTATATTCATGCACTATTTATAACACTCTCACTTGTGGCACCACCACGGCCTCTCAGCATTTAAACCAGAAAACCTTTGGATCTCAGCTACCAACACTCTGCTTCAGATGGCAGGAGGCTCCTTCTTGCTTCTTATAACTGAAGGACAAAACACCAGGGTACTGGGGGGCATTTCTGATTTGAAGAGCAGGGCTTGCTGGTGTGTGAAGGTGCCCCTCTCACAGGCAGCCCGGAGGGAAGGGGCTCAAAGCAAATCATCTGCAAATGCACACCTGTCACACCCACAAACAAAGGGGGTTTGCACAGAAGTCATGGGCATGAGTGTCTAGAGATGGATCAGAGAAGGATACTGAATATCAGAGAAGGATACTGAATATCAGAGAAGGATACTGAATATCAGAGAAGGATACTGCATTTCCTGAGGTCCTAGTAAGCCTGCCTTTAAAAATTCAGATGGAAATAAAGATTGGACACTGATGTTATAAACTCACAACACTGCCTGTAAAACCCTAGGATAACAGCAGAGCCGTGCAGAGCCTGGTGAGGTGCAGAGCTTCGTGGCAAATGCCTACTGAGAATTTCAGAGGAATGGAAAGCATTTAATGTCAGATATTGTGAGGCTCACAGAGAACACATTTTGATGGTGCTTTCCTTCTGTCTGTCTCCACAGCAGAGAACAAGAACACAACAGGGAAAAGCAGGGAGGCACGTGGAGCTGGGATGATATTACATTTCACAGCACAACCTCATGGCTCAACATTTCACACGAGCTGTGACTGCCTTTTCTATCTGATGTACAAACGCTGTACAAAGGAGGATAAGGAGGATCTACCACCTGATCTCACCTCAGCATCTCTAATTCAAGTTTAACTTAGCACATGGCTTCATCAGGGTGGACATATTATTTTAAAAACTAGTTTTCCTAAGAAACCTTTTCAAATATAAGTAATTTAAAAAAGTAATTTTGTCATGATTATCCAGGATCATTATTTACTGCAATAATTTTTATCAGAGAAGCCATCACCAGTAGCTGAACACTTTCATCTTGCACTGCCTCACCAGGGAGCTGCTCTGACTGGGCTTCCAACCTCCTCCCCTGTGTTCCCCCCCAGACAGCCCCCCTGCCTGCCCAGCCACAAAGCACCAGCAGCAACCTGTCCCTAAGGGTGCCAGTCTGACAGGCTGGCACTGGGGACATGACTGAGTCCAGACACCTCTGAGTTAATGCATCAAGTAGTCAATTTATCCACCCCAAACCTGAAGGTTTTCAGAAAGAAATAAAAAATTCACAGTTTCTAATTGAGAGGGAAGGGAAACATTTTGTCCCTCAGAGCTCTTTTTTTCCTTCTTTTCCCTGTTCCTTTTTTCTGCCAGTTCACACCAGCCACACAGACCTGATCTCCAATCGATCCACAGAGAAACTGCAGCATCTCTCATCCAAAAGCCAAGGAGCTTTAGGGCAGAAACCAACCCCTGTCCCCAGCTGGGAGCCAGGCCCAAGGCAGTGGTGCCAGCACGTGCTGTGGGCTGCTGTGTCCTGCCCAGCAGGGCACTGCTCAGCTCCCCAAGCCTTGGGAAAGAGCTGAGATGACTGAAATGGTCTCAGAGCACAAACTCGTGCCTGAGATCAGTTCTCCCACTTGCCCTCTTAGTACACCCCCTGGGTCCCTTCCCACTGCACAGGGCAGGCAGGCAGCACACAAATGGAGGGACATGAAGGCACAGCAGGCTGATGGACTCACATCATATGAATACTCATCACATGAAAGTGATGAGATTTATTTTATATAGCATTTCACCAATGGTTGAAAGAGAAACAGAAACACTTTTTACCTGCCAAACTATGGAGTTCACTGTTCTGTTTTCCCTGCTACAGCTGAAGCCATCACTAACACCTAAAACAAAGCAGAGAGCTGCACTTGCATATTAAATGTCTAATGACAAGATGCAGAAACCAGTGCCATTCACACCAGCTCCCATGGTGTGCATTCCAGCACTCCCTTCTGTGCCAGCAACTTCCATTTCCCCATGATTTTCACCCAAAGACCAGACCAAATTAAGCTGTTCAACAACAGCTAAAATTTGACTATATGGAAAGTCCCCAGGGAAGCCTGTGAGCTCAGAGGGTCCCTCCTCTCCAGGGCCAGAGGTGAAAGGGGGCTAACATGGCACCCTCCCCCGTGCTGGACCCAGCTCCTGAGGGATGCTCAGGGAACACACCCTGGGGATATGTTGCCACAAGTGGAAAAAAAAGGAAAAAGATGTAGGAACACAAATGAACAAGGAGAAATGCAGAAATGGAAGGAACAAAACAACAAAACATTTGGTGCAGATGAGCTGCAACTACTGGGGGCTGCTGGTAACCAGTAAACACCAGTTGCTGCTGTCCAAATGGATGCTGCTTGCAAGTCCACTGAGCAAACGGGTCACAGCTTCCCTGTGGACTTCATCACTTTCCTTTATCAGTTCTACCTTCTGAGGGGGTTTGATACTTGCTAATGTAATCAGATTTCCAAAGCAGATGATACAGTATCTACTTTAAACCAACATATTGATGTTTTTTTAAAAAAATTCCAATCAGAGGCTCAGAATAGCTTGAAATTTCTATCCAAAGCAGATAGGAAAACAAATGAAGAGCAATAGCAATGTTGAGGTGAAAAAGAAAAAAACAAGACTTGTTTGAGGCCACAGCTTTGCCTTGAAGCTGGCCAGGCAAAAAGCCACCTGCCAGTCAGTACTTCCCAAGACTCATTAGTATCTCCTGGTTCATTTGCTGCCTTTTATCTCTTCCCTCCCACCAACTCCCAACCCTTTGCCAATGAAAGCTGCCTCTGGTCAGAGTAACACGTGGAGAGATTTCCTGGCCCTCAGGTAGAAGCTGGATGCAATGAAGGGCTGCTGCAGCCTCCAGCAAACCCCTGGTTTCCCCATCACCTCCCCAGTCTGAGGAACTGCTCCCCTGCTCCCAGGCTGGCTGGGGAGCAGCAGAGCCTGCAGCACCATGCTGGAGAAACTCAAAAATAATCATAACCTGAGCCAGTCCCCTCTGTGCCTGATTTTCATTTAGCTGTACCTGCACATAAAAGAGCTATCAAGGAAAGCTATCTGTTACTTGCCAATCCAAAATGACTTCAGAAAGCAGTCCCCAAGCTGCCAGTGATAGATGTCCAACAAAACAACCTCCTAATCTCTGCAAATTGTTGGTAAGAGCTACATTAAGCCAGCCTGCCATCAATCTTTGTTCTCTTTGCTGTAACTCAACTGGATGTACTACCTAAAAGTACTTAGAAGAAACAACTGCAGTGTGCTCTAGAAGTAAAGCCAGCAGCACAAATGAGAGCTTTGCTTTCAGGATCCCAGCCCTGCCTTCTACTGCTTCTGTTCCAAGGGGAAAGACAAGGCAGGAAAGACAATTAATACTGACAGTGGCTTCTTCTTGTCCCCATTACAAAATTCACTGTTACACAAAGTTTCCATCCTTCTTACATGCAGAAAAAAAATAAACAAAAAACATACTTATTGGATAAAATTGCAAAAGCTTTTCCCCCAGTCATAAATTAATTAAAATAAGTAAAAAAAACCAACAAAACACAAACCCAAAGCCCCCCCCACTGCAGCTCTCTGGCTCCAGGCTAGCTCAGTGCCTGAATGATTGGTGTTGAATCACATTCCACTTATCATGAGCTCCACAAAGGTGAAAAGGTTAAAGAAGTCAGTGACACTGACCATAACTTCCAAATTCTAGTGAATGCACTGGGGGTTTTTGCCTGCCAGCTGGAATATGAGCTCAAGTGGATTTATAGCCTGCCCATTAACAGCTAACAATGACTTCCAGGAGTCAGGCCAGTCCTGCTGGAATGGTTTGATGGGTTAACTTCACTTAATTTTCACTGTGGATGGCCACTTCTGCCTATTTTTCTCACAGGAAGATTTCATCTCTGCTGCACTTTATTTTCTACAGACACATTTTCTGTTTCACCTTTTCTTCCTTTATTTGGCAGAAACAGAATTCAAAACTAAAGAGCAAAATACCCATGATTTTCCTCCAATCATCTTAGAAGTGGTGACTGAGCCATCCAGCTCAAACTTTACCAGCCAGTTTGGCCAGTGGATGCACTGGAGAGACAATTCAGGGATCTCCTGTTTCCATGGCAAATCAGGATGAACAACATTTAAGTCAAGAGAGTTAAATCTACAGAAAAAAAAGCCCCACAACAACATTATGGAGGAAAGAACAGGAAGTGCACAGGAGCAGGCTCATTAAGCTATGAATGTGTATAAAACTAATCAAATCTATCTGGCTGTGACTGAATGGGGGGGCAGTGGCAGGGGGGCTGGCTGGCCTCAGCCTCTCCCTCACACCTGAGAGATGCTGACTTTGAGCAGGTGCCTGTGCAGGGAGCAGGTATGTGCTCATCAACACTGCTCCTCATCAGCTTCTCAGAAACTGCTGAGCTGTTGCAACTCTAAACTTCCTGATCCCTCAAAGTCATCCTCAAAGCCAGCATTCTGGCAAGAAGCCTCAGCAAGGGACTGAATGAACTGAGAGCACAGTGAGGTGCAGTAGTGAGGTCCAAGCTCCAATCTCAAGCAGAAGATACCTTCTTCATCTCAGACAACTCGTGGAGAGTCTGTCAGACATGGCAAGCAAGAGGAGAAGACTTTCAATCAAGGCCATGATTAATTCCTCTGCACAGGTTGATTCTGCTTTTTTAGACAGTTCCTCAGCTGCCTTGGCAGAAAATGTGTTCACTTAGAGATCATATGTTGAAGGTTTAGGAGATCACAGTAATCTGGCTCTGGTCAGTACATCAATTATTAAAGTAATGAAACACTTAGAGATGTGGCTGGGGGAGCCAACCCGACCTGCATGTGGGTGAAGGTTGTGGCTGCCTCAGGAGCAGATGATGCAGGCAGCAAAGCTAGAAAGTACTCACTAGGTTCAAAACAGAATATGCTGAATGACCTAAGAATTTCTGACAATTCCTTTGATTTTTTCTATCATTTTAGTTATCTTGCTTCAAGTAACTAATTTTATCAGATGTTAGTGTATCTTACATAGCAAGCTAGCAGCTCCATCTTCTCCAGCTGGTACCCTACAAACCCTGCTATTGTCTTCCCAGCATCTTCTAAGATTGCTTGTCACTAGCCTTGCCCCCTGACCAAAGAGGGCCCAGGTACCAGCTCCTTTCAGAGCTGAATCATGTCTCCAATTTCTTGATCGTTCTCAGAAAAGGCAGATCATTTTCCAAAGGCATCAAAGGGCTCCCAAGCCCAAGCACTCAGGCAAAATGAGAGACATTTTTTTTAAAAAAATAAATAAATCACCCTGAATTTCCTAAGAATTATCAGCATTATAGCAGTTACCTATTTTTATATTACTTTAAAAGAACCCGTTTTCAGGTGTATGGCAATTGGCATTTTCACCACCATTATCTGGTAGAGCCTGGAGGCAAGGGAACAACAGTCAAGAGAACATAAAGACTTGTTCTGGATTAAGCACAGAGTCAATACCTATGATATTCTTGTTCAAAGCTTCTTTTCTTTTCTGCTGGCAACGTTGCTTGTGATAGCAGATCCAGATTCTAGCCGACCTGCACAATAATTCCTCTAGCACAGAAGCACACGCTGCCTTTCACTGCTTGTGCAGCACAGAAAGGTAAAAGCACATAAGTTTGCTTTGGTTATCGTGCCATTTGAGCTGTAAAAATCAAATTTGAATGAATGTTCCAGACTTGTCCAATTCACAGATCCATTCTTTTTCAACAAAAGGACACAATGATGAAAAAAAAATAGACTTATTATTTCATACTGAGGCACAAATCTTGCTGCTTTTATACTCATGGTGCTGAGAAACTTTGTTCTACAGGGCCTGCAGGAAGGAGGGGATGGAACTTCTCCTTCAGCCCCTGTCAAGGTTTAGCAGTTTAGCACAAGAAGCAAACATGGGAAGACAGGATTGGAGATGCATCAAAATAATGTCAAGCCTTTCCCCCATTATTCTGTTACCCTCTAATTGTCATAAATCAATACTCCAAAATGACAGACCTTGTTTCCCTTTCTGGCTGTCTCACAGCAGCATCACCCCCCTGCCACTGCCCAACAGCCCAGAGCTCTCAGGTCCACACTTCAAATAACTTCAAAACATGTAGAGAAGCTCTGGTTATTTGGTTGAATCCTATCTGATTTTAAAAAGGTACTAGAGCTGCACATGTAACTCTGCTGGCAACCCTGCCACATGCTAGATGCAAAACAGTCCTCTCTAAACTTTAACACCCCTCTTCCCACAGAGCCCCTTCCCTGGGACACAACGTGTGTTGCATCATGAGAAGGACCTGGGCAAGGGGAAACCAGCCTTTTGGCTGGGAGAGCTGGATAAATGGAGCACGTCCCTGCAGTGCTGGATGCACCAGGAAAAGCCTGAACAAATGGGACTCTGCAGCCCTAGCAGGAGAGCAATGTTCTGCTGAGAAGTCATTTCCAATTGCAGGTGTAAGACTAGGGAGAGCCTGGCCCTGAGACTGAGACCAGCGCAGCTCCCTGCCCACCCTCAGGATTTGTACCCAGTGTAAGCCCCCCCAGTGTGCCCCCAGCTATGCAGGGGGCATCATCTCCTGCCACCAGCTCAGTGGCTTTGTCAGAACAAGGTGTTTCCTCCAAGGCCCTGCAGAGCCGTGGGGCAGTCGTGCCCAGGGACCCGCCGGGGAAGGTCCCTCCCTTGTTGGAGCGGGCAGAGCTGCGGCCTCTGGGCAGGCACAGCTCCCTGGGAGAGCAGGAGCTGCTGGAAATACCACCAAGACACAGCATAAAGAAGTTCATCTCCCCACGGATGAGCCACGGGATGTCCCCCAGAGCCTGTCCCCCTTCCACTGCCCACGCTCCAGGAGCAGAAAAGCACTAAAGCATCACAGGCGACAAAGCTACAGACTTAGAGGCACAAGATGCAAAGGATGAGCCCACAGCTCATTCCTGGCTTCCAGCACTGCCTGTATCCAAGTTAGTGACATTCAGATCACGACTCAATGGACATTTCCTAAATTCAAAAGTGTATGTGTTTATAGGTGTTAAGGAAAAGGCTCTTCTCAAACAAACCAAGGAGTACAAACTGGCCTTGCACCTGACTCCCCAGAGGTAAGACACACCAGCAAAGCTAACCTGGAAAAACAAGTTCCTGAAGGAGCTTAAAAATAGCTATTGTGCATATATTCTGATCTGTTACCAATCCTGAGGTTGTAGCCAATCAATGTATTTCATTACTGGGGGAGCAAGTGATGGCACAAAATACCAAACTACAGCTGAGCCAAATAATTCAGAGAAGGGGAAGAAACAAACCCCTGCTCTAACCCAGCCACTGTGCTGTTTGGGGGGAGAGAAGCCAAGGGGGATAAAACAATTTAGAAACAAGTACCACGGCAGGATAGGCTTGCCAAAATAACATGGGCAGCCATTACAGTGCAAAAATGTAATCCCTCTCTCCATCTACGTTTCCTTATATTTCCCATCCTTCCTTTTAGCACTTACAGATAAAACATTTCTTCCTGTCAGTAATCTTGTTTATTTTAATAAAGAAGTCACTTACTAAAGCAAAATCTTGGGAATCAACTGTTGACTCAAAACTGAAGAGAAATTCCCACAGGCAAATCACTTCAGTATTCTGTAAGCATAACTAATTCAATTAACACCAGCCAGAAGATGATTATGTAAAGCTGCAAAGTTACACATAAATATATGGCTAGAATAAATAAAAATCCTATGTTAAGGAACAGTCTTTGTTCCTGACAAGAGTATATTTTGTATTTCAATTACTGGTATAAAACCTTGACTATGCCCAGAGATCTTTTCTGAGCACGTGGAAGTTTCATGAACCCCAAACCATGCAGAAAAAAGTTACAACTTCACCTAAAAACCAGTGAATGTTTTACCTCAAATTGCAATTCTCTATTTAAATAATTATTAGAAGCTGTTATGGCAGAGTTATCTTTGTTAATTAGTAATAGTACACATGAAAATACAGTGTGAAATGAAAATAAAATTCAGGTCTAATATTACAAAAAGACACTAACACCCTTTACCCTTTTTTTTTTTGCTCTGTACTAAGCAAAAGTCTTAACAAAGAACATGAATAGAAAAATACTAGAAAATCAAGGAAGTGGAAAGAAGCTTGTCTTGTGGCTCACCCATGCAAGGAGAGAATTTAGGATTGTCCTTGAAAGACTTTTCAAAAAGACTTCACAAACCCAGAGCACAATTAAACCAACTATGGAGCCTGAAAGTTCTTATACTAGAAAACACCTTCTTGGCAGTTTTTCTTTGGCTCAAAAAAACCCCAAACAACCAAATGAAACCCTTGGCCATTTGGACAAGAATTGGAAGCTGAAAATGGAGACTGAAATGAAATTAATGTGAATTCTTGGGTTAGCCAGCCCAGCTTATCTGGCTGCTTTCGCTTCAGCACCCAAAGACACCATGGCAACCCAAGTGGTGTGACTTTACCCACCTGGATGGGTTTGAGAATATGGAAAGAATTCAGAATAAATCTCATCTTTTCTTTCCTTTAAAAAGCATGAGAATTTCCTGCCTTGAATTTCCCTTCAGGCTAATTCAAAATTCCAGCTCAGCCAGAGCTAAGCTAAACTTGCTCATCAACATGCACCGAGATAAGATGAAGTTCCCCATTGACGTCACTTTTGCCTGAAAAAATGAATTTACAGGAAAAATTACACACTTTTTAGAAATGTGTGAATTAGGGCTAACTGAAACCTATAACTCAAAATAAAATGCTGGTTAAACAGCCATATGGATGGATCCTGAACTAGAGGGCAAGGCAGGGAACAGCACATCCTACAGCTGGACCAGCTGGATCCCCAGTGTCCTGCAACAAACTGGGAGATCCTGGCATTCCCACCCTCCCCACAACCCCCCGTCCTGCTGGAGCAGGCAGAGTCTGGTGCAATCTGCACCCATGAAGGACTCCCTGGAGGGAGCAGGGAGCAGTCCAGCCTGGCACCTGCGTCAGCCCACAGAGCTCACAGGAAACCAGCCTTTTCAGTTCCTTGAGATAAACACTGTGCACGACCGTGTGATTTGCAGGGTGAAATTCCCAGCAAACGAGGGATTCACTGCTATGGACTCACTGCACAAAGCCACAAGCTGCTGGAGAGAGAAAGCTGGAGACCTGAGGGCAGGTCTGGGTTTTATCTGACTCCTTTTCAATCCCTGCTTCCTTCCACCAAGAGCAATCTCTGTGGCCACTCTGCCTTTTGTCTTTCCAATGCCTGTTTGATTTGTTTTAGAGTAAATAATTTACCGTAGATTTATTTTCTTGGAACTGATAATGAGTGTAGCTGGATATGGATCCTTTCATTTAAAAGTCTGCCCTGCAATTTAATCAGCCTTCTCAGCCTCATCACCAGCTTGAAAGCAACGTGGGATGGTTGGAATGGCAAAGAAAGAATAAAAAAAGTAGACAAAAATTAGATTAATGATTTTATCAGAAACACTGAGCTGCTCTCTCTAATAAAGTCAAGCTGTAATGTCCTCTCTCAACACACTTGCACCTCCCTGGGGAGGATTAAGTCTCTGTAAGAAACCTGGGGGTTTGTCTGGTGCTGAATAACCACATCCCTTCCCTCCCTGACCAGGCTTGTTTCCATCCTGCAGCACTGGGGCTCCTGTCCCCATCCAGAAAATCAGGAGAGAAGCACCCCCATCTGCATGGATCTGCCCATTCCCAAGTTTCCTAAGAAACATTTTGATGAATGATGTGGCATGACATTCACAGCTAGAGCAGATTTGGAGAAATACCAAAGGAGACATGAAAACCACAAACATCAGATTTGAATCTTGCCCCTTCTCCTGTTAATATATTTCCCCATTTGACCAAGTCTCATTTTGCTGCCAATGTGTTTCCTTGTTTTACCTCACAGAAAAACTGAGTCCTTGAATGTTTACATAAAAATTATTAAAATAATTCCTCCCTGCAAAGGAGAGGGGGTAATACTACTTCCCTGGACCCATACAGAGATGATTAATGTATAATATCTTAACTGATGACTGAACAGCTTCCCTTCAAATGCACTGGGTTTGGGGCTGGAAGCTCAAAAAATGAACTGACAATCAAGTAGTTGATCTCACTGAAAGTCTGTCATTTATACACAAGAGTTAATTCTTCAAGAAAAAACATCAGCTGCCAAAGCAATGAGACACACACACTTGGTAAGTGTGTTTAAAGGCCAGCAAAGAGAACTTTCACCATTCCACTCTAACAGGATTAGAAATCTCCCAAAAGGCTCCAAGAGCTGGAATTTTGCCCTGGAAATAAATAAATAAATAAATAAAAAATCCCAGAGCAATGGAAGAGAAACTGGGCTGGATCTCCCCAGCTAAGCTCCTTGGGTGTGCCTGGCAATGAGTCCCTAGCAGGCAGCTCCCCGGGCAGGACAGGTCCCAGCAGCACGTCCAGCTGCCCCAGCCCCGCTGGGAACAGCCACTCATGGGGTCCTGCTGCTCAGAAATACCCTCCCCACACATTCCACCAGTGCCAGATTTCTTGCCTGAAACTGACAAGCCATAAGCTTTTGTAGCTCAGGCTACTGCAGCTTAGAAAAAAAACGTGGGGACTGTTATAATCAAATTCTTTATCTGTCAAATGCTCTTTGTGATGTCTGGAGAAAATCGCTTTGTTTCTCTCTCTTACCTCTCCACCTCTAAACCAGGCACACTGGTACCTGCTCACATCACAGGGGCACTGATGGGTTAAGTCATCAGTGAGGTCATATATATATATATATATATATTTATATATGCACACACAGATTTTGGGCTGTGTGATACTGGACCCTGAGAAGCAAGACAAGAAACCCTGAGTCTGACTTTGCAAATGGTGCCCTGGTGGCTTCAACGGTGGGGAAGAAGAGCCACTTTGACTTAACTGGCTCTCCTCACACTTGAAAGGGTTAAGTCATCAGTGAGGTCATATATATATATATATATATATTTATATATGCACCCACAGATTTTGGGCTGTGTGATACTGGACCCTGAGAAGCAAGACAAGAAACCCTGAGTCTGACTTTGCAAATGGTGCCCTGGTGGCTTCAACGGTGGGGAAGAAGAGCCACTTTGACTTAACTGGCTCTCCTCACACTTGAAAGGATTAAAAAAAGAAATGTGTGGCTGGGACAGAAGAATTTCCTCTTTTTCACATGGGTAGCTTCATATCAGAAATAGTAGGAGCTTTCTAGCACAGAGATCTGAGTTTGGATGGTTGTTTTCTGCCATAATTCCTCACAATTGCACAGATAAAATTACTATTCCTGAATGTCACTAACAAAACCCTGAGAATGTTACCCATAATCTCTGCAGTCTCATTTATTCTAATCTATTCTAAGAAGCATTTGGTCTTCCTTAAGGGTAGTCAGCAAGATTCTGTGTTCCTGTTGACAGCAGAAGAGCTAAAGCTACAGTGGAACAAATTGCATTCACAACAAACTATCCAAATTCAAATGACCATGAGACCAATGGCTGCTGCAGGTTGCAATGAGTAGAAAAGCACAGAGTGGCAAATGCCTGCTGCTGCTGGTCTGGCAACCAAGCATGAGCAGGGCCATTCCCAGAGGACTCAGAGTGACTCCTGGGCCAGCTCCCCCAAGGTACAGCCTGAGGGCACAAGCAGGAACCCACCTCCCTGCCTTAGCAAGTCCTGCTTTCCAGCTCCTTCTCTGGTGAGGATCTGGCCCTGTCACTTCCCCAGTGAAGAAGGGAAGCCCCAAATCACACCCACCTTTCTTCCTCAGCTATCTATGGATTATCCCTGGTTTTGGCAGGAGGGACCCTTTCTGATGATGCCTCCTCTCTTCAAAACATGTTAAGAAACTGTGCCTGCAAGAGCTTTGGGAGGAAACACCAGGCACCCCCAGTGTACAATCCACCCCAAGTCACCATCCATCACCTCCTCCTCCTGCCCCAGACTAAGATATCTCCTTTTTGTCGGGTTTGCCACAGTCAGGGGATGCTCTGGGGTGCTCATGGAATGCCATGGGATGCCCACAGGGCATGGAGTTACTACCAAGGCAGGAGGGATGTGTTACTGGTGATGTCCAGAGCAGACACTGGCCTTGCCCTGCTGCATGTGAGCACTCCCATGTGTCTCCCTAGGGACAGGAGGGCAGATCAGCCCAGGGAGAGGCAACTGGCAGCATCGACAGCTACGAGCTGGCTGGGAACACAACCAGCCTTCTCTCTTGCTCCTACCCCCCAAAAGACACTTAACCCCAACAAAGGTAACAAAATACTTGAATTTCCCATCAATCACACACACAAAACCATGGGCTGCAGCTCCACAGGGAGTTGTGATCCTGCCTGGATTC
>NW_009954216.1:1757687-1759739 GCF_000747805.2 Chaetura pelagica | reverse complement strand
GATCATTGCACTGAATGAGGTGTAGCCTGAGCACACCTGGAACCACCAACACAACACTTGCAGTCTGCTCTTCCCCTTCCATTTTGCACACTCCTGGGGAGGTGCTGGGGCTGCAGGTGCAGCTGGGCAGCATCACACCCACCTTCTATCCACGGAACAGGATACATTTTACAATCTAATTAATTTCTCTCTGAAAGGAACAGACAGACTAAAACCTTTCACATTTGTAAGAGATCTGCAAGCTACTTTCCTGTTCTCCCTTCATCTCTGAGACACTGTAACATATTCTCTTTATTGACTTGGTGTCAGCTGCTGCAATTTGCAAACAGAAATACAACCTTTCCAAGACCCAGGGTATCCTTTATTCATAAAGCCATCTTTCATAAAGTTAGTCACTGAACCAAAAGATGTTTTTCCCAAGCATGATCTATGCTTTGACAATTGCAGACCTCATTACATGCCAGAATGCCAGTGGCCACACCTATGAGCATTTACTGCCAATTACTCTTCATGCTCTGCCTCTAATTAATTTAGCCCAGTCAACCTTCCTGTCTCCAGCCACAGTGCCCAACACCACAGTAAGTCACGTTGCTGTAATGACAGTGCTGGCCTTTGCTCTAAATCTGTTTCCCCAAGTCCACACATTGGACTAGGAAAAGCAGGAGTTGAGAGGGTAATTAGTTTTGCTCACTTAGGCAGATGTATCTACCCAGAAAATGTTCTCCCAGGCTGCTCTAGGTATGGCTCTTAGATAAAATATTGTGACTCTTTTCCTGATCATGTCATTGTCACATACTTTGCCCTGGAATATTTCAGATTTTGCACTTTTCTGGTCCTGTCTCCAAATCTTTGGTTTCCTTTACATGACTTTATTTGCATATTTTGAGCTATCAACCAGCCTGTTGCTCAGTTAACTCCCTAGTAATGCTCTTCCCCGAGATTCTGCACACAAAGAAATTCTGTGCCACTAGAAACCAAACCTGTTAACCTTGGAAAAGAAACCAGTAACCACCTGTGTTTCAGTAACAAACACAGCTAAGACAAGAGAGTGAATTTTGTCCTTCTTCCATCCATTCCACCCCACTCATCTCACAGACAAGACAGTGTGTCACTGGTGGATCCCAGCTGTCCCCCCAGCTCCCCCCAGCAGGCACGTGGAGGGGCCAGAGGAAGGGAAGCTTTAAATCTACACAACTTTATGCCTTTTACTTAAAATTGAAAGCTGAATTGGAGGCAAATCCCTTCAAGAGACTCTGAAATATCACTAAGCCAGGCCCTCACCTACTGGAGCAGTGATTTACACCCATGGGTGCCCAAGTCCCGTGTCCATGCCAGGGTCCCCAGGCAGCCCCCCACCCTTGGCTAGTTCTGTCACCCACCCTGCAGGTGACAGCCCAGGACACAGCCCCCTGTCAGCACACTGTCCACAGCAGGATCAAGACCTGACATAGGGAAGGATTTTTTTATATGGATTTGCCATTGCAAGCAATGTCACATGTAGGGATTGGCTAAACAAGAGAGGAAGAGGGAGCTCCTCTTGGGTGGAGACCAATTCATGACACAACCACCTAGATAAGCAAAAGAGATATTCAAGAAAGCTTTCAATATCAGACATTTTCAATCATTTTTGATACAGGATGTGGCAGGAAAAATCCTGTCTTCAAACCCAGCTGCTAATACACCTGTGCACATTCATGTCCTAGCAAGAAAAGCAGCTGAAGTACTAATGACATCCAAATTACATCTTTCCTATCTTTAATGTTTCTGATTCTTGGCTTCTCTTTAAGAAAAAGATGTCATTAGAGCTCAATCAATAGCATTCTGCTTTAAGAAAGGCTTTCTGAAGCTGACAAAACTGCACAAGTTTTCTTTGAAACTTGCTTGAATTTTATTTTTTTTAAAAAAACAACAAATCGTGATAAAAAGAACGTGTTTCATTTTTCATGCTGGGGGTTTTGTTGAAGTTTCTCAGAAAAATCAAAGAGCATCTACAAAAGACCATGTTATTTTGCCTTATTTAGGTGCAATGTAGGGTTGAAACCAGGGAGAAGA
>NW_009954216.1:1753956-1757674 GCF_000747805.2 Chaetura pelagica | reverse complement strand
AGGAATGCCATGCCTGGCTGCAGGTCCCTGCTGGCTGCCACACAGGCCACTTGCCATGCTCAGAGGTGCTCAGGAGCCAGAGATTAATAAAATATAGTAAAATATAGTCCACCCAAGGTTGGAAAGATCTTTGGATTCATTCAGTGCTTTCCTCAGAACCCCACTCTGCTCCCCTCCACAGAGCATGGACACCCTCAGGGTCAAACAGTTTAAAAATAAACTGCACTTCTCCAAAAGAGAACTCCTAAGGAAGAGGTTTCCAGCTCAGTCCCAAGCTACAGTAATTGCCCAGTCGCTCCCACTCCAAGTGACTGGGTTTTGTTTGGTTTTTTAAATCCTGGAATGCCAATTATTTTCCCCTGTTTCCCAGTGAAATCTGAGGAAATGGCTAAGATGGCCTAGAAGATCTATTTGTTCTTAAGTCAAATTAATTAGTCTCTTGGACACTGAAGTTTCTACTGCCCTTAATCCAGAATCTCTGAGGCACTAACTGCAGTGCAAGGGGAGGAAGAACAGGGAAGCAGACACAGGACATGGTGGGGCTTTAAAAAAAGAGATGCTGCTTTTAATGAGTTCTGAAGTCCTCAAGTAACATTGTAAGTTGCTGGACTGACTGCCCTGTCACTCCAGCTCTGGCATTTGTTCTTGGAAAAGATTGAGAGAAAAACTGCATCAAAGGAGCAGCATCATCTGCCAGAGCCTCCAGACAGAGAAGGCTAATAAAACTTTGCAGAGCACTCAAAAGTGCTAATTGCTTTTTTAGTGCATCTTACAGAGGGGTGGCATGACAGGGCATCTGAGTGTGAAGAACCTGGCAGGGGTGCTACTGTCTGGGAGCTGCAGGGATCCTTCAGAAGATGTTTATTTCAAGGAACAGCTTGGGCATGATGGACTTTGGCTGCAATATTCATAGAATCCTAGAATGGTTTGGGTTGGAAGGGACCTCAGAGATCACCTAGTTCCAACCCCCCTGCATGGGCAGGGACACCTCCCACCAGCCCAGGCTGCTCCAAGCCCCATCCAACCTGCCCTTCAACACTGCCAGGGATGGGGCAGCCACAGCTTCTCTGGGCAGCCAGATATTGTGGTGCTGCTTCTGTCTTCCCTCCTAATGTAAATACATCAAATTATTTGATTGCAGCAATTGGAGTCCTAGCTCTAGTGAGTATTTTGTGGTTTTCTAAGAAGGAAGAACACAAAAATGAAGTGGTTCAGGGAATTACTAAGAGGTAAAAACACAAACTTGGGAATATCCAAACTCAAATTCATCCTGATTTGGGGTAAACAGGACACTGTCCTTATCACTCCATTTGAGCTGGTGAAATAAGATCAATTTTGATACCTGAATGTCCAAAGAATAAATCCCTCATCCCAGCCTTCAAATAAAAGCTCCTCTTTGATCAATTCAGACCAGAGATGAGTTCTGCATCAAAGTGAACAGCATTACCTCTGGGAGCACGACTCTCCCGGGGGATTTTTGCCTCTGGTGAGACATGCCAGCAGGTTCCTGCCCAACAGCACCAGGGCTGGGTGGGCAGGGTTGTTGCTCTCCCACCTCACACAAATGCCAAGGCCACAATGCTGAGACACGACTGTTTAAGGCCGGATTGATTTCTGTACATACAGAGCAACTGCATCTCCAGTCAATCTGGATGGAAACCACAAATGCTCAGTGCTTTGGGGAAAAAAAAATAAAAATCAAGACACCCGGGTTCCTTCCTATTGATTCCAACATCCAAAGGTGCCTGCAAGTTCTGACACTGAAGCAGTAAGATATGAAATAAGCCCTCCCAAGGAATAATTAAAGAAAGCTTGGCAAAAGGCACACACTGCAAAAATGAAGGCCATTTTCTTCACCAGAGTCCACGTTATCCAGCAGTGATATACCAGCAGTATAATCTTAATTAGCCAATAAAAGTTTTTAGACAATCTGTCTAGACTTTCTTTTGCCTGAATATAAATTTGGCTTTAAAAGACATATATAAGGAGCAATGAAAAGTCAATGAAAAGCTGTCAAAAAAAGCTTCCTACTGTTTCACATCTGCACCCCACATTCTTCTTAAAGCATGATCATTTAAGTGAAATCCTTCCTTTTTTTTAAGCAGAAAAGCTGCTATATTTGGGTTTACTGCAGCTCACAGGCGGCTTCTCAACTCCCCAGTGTGAGACCTAACCTGAGAACACTGCTCCTAGAAAGCTCTGATCAACCCAGCTCAATGTGGACTTTCATCTTGAGGAAGCCAAGTCATTAGAGATGATCAGAACTGAGCACAGGGGTGTCCTGAGGGCACCCTGGGCTTAGTCCTGCTCGCTTTGACGTGGGTCTTTTCCCTGATGCAGTAACACCACAGATGTCACAGTGCAGGGGTCTAGGTAGAGAAACACCCGTTTACAGCAGAACCAGAGTTTCACCAACTGAAGAAAACTCCTTTTGTCTCATCCCAGCTGGGCAGAGAGGTCAGGAGAAGACCTGCCTCTGCCCTGCCCAGCCTGGCTGCCAGTCCTGCTGTGGGGGCTCCTGAATGAGCAGAACCAACGCGGGGGCCAAGGGACAGCCCTGGGGAGAGGTGTGACAGGAAAGAACAGAGTGATGTGAGGAAATAAAGTATCAGGCTGGAAAAGGGATAAAATACAGATAGAAGATAAACTGAGAGTTAATTGAAGAGTTGATTAGACATAGGGATTAGTGAAATTAAAGGCAGAAACAAAATACATCCAGGGAATTAAATTAAAATTCAACTTGCACCGAACGCTTACAGAGAGGATTTTCTTGATCCTAGCCTGAGATAGCCACTTCCAGACTTTTCACATCTGGATAAAGTCTTCCATTGTAAAGCAGCTACCTGAAACACTTGAATTTTGCATGGGAAGCCACTTTCCCTTTATCCCAGAGCTGGGCATTTCCCTCAGGCCCAGCAGGCAGGGAGCTGTCAGAGAGAGCAGGGATCCTCCTGCAGCCACAGCCTCCATCAGTGACAGGCAGCAAAGACAACCTTACAGATTGAAAACACATGAATCTTGAAACACCAAAGTGAAAGGAACCAGAGCAGCCTACAACATAAACTGTATATTTATCTTCCCAACATCCTTGCTATGTCTGTAAACCACTTAAAATGCCATGTTGCAGTTCATATTTTCAGCTCAAATATCTTGTTGAATAGGCTGGGCATTTCCAAGACAGCCTTGAGAAATAACTTTCCTAAGAACGGGTAAGAAAAGAGGATAAACCCCATTGATCATAATTTCCTACCTGCTGTGATTTTGCAAAGCAGGTACACGTACCCCTTACAGTGACTTACTCCTCTCATTGATCTTTGTTTCTCCACGAGGCACCTGGGCTGGGGAAGGCTTAGACAGCCTTGGAGACAGACCAGGAAATATTTCTGGCATGCCCAGAAGATCACTAGCCGTGCATGAAAACCATCTTCCAAGAGTGTGAAGGGTTCAGGATGTTTGTCATCCTCTGTTGTCTGAGGATGGATAAGGAATGAAGAAGGCAGGGGAGGGCGCGTGATGGAAGAGGCATCTCAGAATTATTTATGTGCTGCTACTCCCCCGTGGCTCTGAAAGCTGTTGCTTGCATTAGCACCAAGTGAAAAGGGACTGTGAAGTACAGAAGGTACAAGAAGAGGCAATATTTTGTATTTCCTCCTGGGATGCAGGATTTCAGTGACAGAAACTGGAATAACTTGCTGCATTTGATTATGTATTGCCCTTC
>NW_009954216.1:1729659-1753821 GCF_000747805.2 Chaetura pelagica | reverse complement strand
AGCTGCTCCCAAATGAGATTCCAACCAATTCATCCTGCTTCGCAGAACAGACACATCCCATGGGAAGATCTCAGTGTAATCACAATATTTCTGTTTTCCATGGGGAAAGACAAAATGACAGCAGGGACTTCCTCTGCAGAAGGTTTTTATGAAGTTCATTTGATTCCTTCAGGAAAAGTGACAAGAGGCTTCACACCACACACCGGAATAGGCATCGTGGGTGGAGGCAAAGAGGGAGCCAGGATTCCCAGGCTGCACTGCTCCTCCTGGCCAGGCTGGAGGCAGGAAAAAAGCACAGTGAGGAGCAAAGGCACCCAGATGCAATTGTCTAGGAAGTCATGTTTCATGCCCCCCCAGAAGAAGAAAATGGGTGGTGGAAAGAATTTCCTTCTTCTCTTCCAGGAGTTTTAAGCTTTCACAATTGGAGCCAATTCTGCTTCAGAACTCATTAATTTGCTTGTGAAAAAAAAAAATATGATATTCTAGCTCACTCTGCATGGCAAGCCTTCCTTTCTCCTTTTCCCTCACTCCTCCCCAAAACATCAGGTTTTACACTTCACCAGGACCTTCTCCCCAAGCTTTCCAAAACCCACCACCAGGCTTTCTGTTCCTTCCACCACCATCTTTTTGCAAGCTTTGATTCTTCCCAGCAGAAGTGGACACAGAACACCCAGGAACGCTCTTGTTTCTCCCTGCTCCTTCCTGCTATCTTTACCAAGAGGCACGTATTGCCCTTAAGATGCAGAAAACCTTCCAAAGAACAAATGAAAAAAGCCTGGGTTGGGATGAATAACTTACTGCATCAAACCAGCTTCGTCACTTCTGCACCATGGGCCTCACACGCTGCAAAATGCAGGAGCATCCCTGGGGGTGTCTGGTCAAAATGAAAGTTCAACCACACATCTCTCTGCTTGGAAATAACAAGGACCTCACCAATCACTTGTTTGCAGCTGATCCACGTGCTGCATTTCACCAACAAGCAACGTTTAGTGAAACTTGGGGTAACGTTTTGGAAGGATGCTGGCAGTTATTTGTTCAGTTACAGGAACTGCCTATTTCAATTTTATTCTGTCCTTGAAATGCAATCTCCAAATGTTCAATAAATGCCATAAAAAGGCAGATACTTATCATTAAAGTGGCTTATGCTCTAACTGTGACAGCAGCCTGCTACAGCTCTCCAATAATACTGTGCCAAGACACCAACTGTGTGAGATCACTCAGGAGGACAGAGTGCAAGTCCCTGCATGTACCACCATGGAGCTGGTCTCAGATTTCACACAGGCAGACACCAAGGTAATCATACTGTCATCTCTTTACCTCCTTCCTTCTCCCCAAACTCTATTTTATTGATTTTTCATGAGCCTGCTTGAGAAGGAGGAATTGCTCAGACCCCTGCTAGCTTCAGCACAGAACCACAATGCTTCTGGGACAGAGGGGCTCCTGATGCTGCACCCTGGGTCAGGGCTCTCCCCAACGCCCACAACTGCCTCAGTAAGTGCCCTATCAACACACCCCAGGTATTTATCTCCAGGTGATAACAAAAGATAGGAAAATACATCACATACATACCAGCCTTGGTGCCTGCACTCCCTGTGCAGTCAACAGAGAGAAAGAGGTGGTCAGAGGGCACCTTGGGGCTCACCACTCTTTGTTGCTGCACAGGGAGCAGAGCCAACTAACCCAGGACATGTGTTGTGTCTCAGGTAGGAAGGAGCCCTGCTAAAGAGGTGATGATTGTATTCACATTTTGATAACCTCAAAGCACAGGCAGGTGCCTAGAGCATTTCTTAGCATCTAAGCCAGGCACCTAATGAGTTTTACCCAGTATCCCAGGGAAGTCAGGAGACCAATCAACACCTCAAGGTGCTGAGATGTCAAGGACATCACCCGTTCACTCCTCTGACTGGCATCACTTCTCACCCCTGTCATTAAAAGACCACGCACAGGGCGACAGATTTACTCTGCACAGACACACTTTGCTTTTTCTTTTCCACTATCACAAGTGCACTATTAAATTCTGAATGTAACCCAAAACACCCCTGAGGATCAAGTCCTGTGCATCTTCTACTAGATCAGTTACAACTCAAAGAAAATGCAACGAAGCCCATTAAGCCTGACAAGCTGCAGCACACAACACAAGTTGGTACAACTTCAGAAAAGAATTCCTCTTTAATTTTTCCTGAAATGACAAAGGATTTGTTATTTGACAAACCATAGGGACGACAAGAAGAGATTTCATAATATGATTTCATATAGCATCACTGAGCACCAAAAGGAACAGACTCATGAATATTTGAGAAAAACAGAAAGAAAAATAGAAACCACTTGAAGCGCTCAGATATAAACAAGGTGATTTCATTAGTGGTTTAGATAGTCATTTTTGCTGTATTTGACCCAGAGAACAGACTCCCTAGTAGATGAATCAAGGCCATTCCCGTCGGAGAGTATCATCATTTAACACAACCAAAAGGAAAGGGCAGCCCTGTGCTGCTGCTTCTCCATCCTGCCAGACCTCTGCCCCTTCTTGCAGTCCCTGAGCCACCCACACAGCACAAAACCCCCAGGGAATGGGCTGCAGGACCAGTACTGCACTGGGAAAGCTCCCGTAAGCCTCGAGCACCCTCAAACTTTAGAAAAGCACTGGGGGCTATGGACCCCCCCCCCAGGCACTGCTGGTCTGTGAAGCGACAGCACCTGGGACACGTGCTCAACACTACTTCAACAAGGTAAGGTTTCCTGAGGCTGGTTTTGGTGCTGAACTCCAAAAAACACCTGCATAGACCAATTTGTCACCACGTTGAGCTCAGCTCTTCACTCCAACTGAAGGGCTGTAGAGGCTTCAGCAAAATGCTCCCTCAGGTGAACACACAGGCAGGCCCCAGGGTGGGCAGCCCAGCCCCACAGCCCAGCCCCACAGCCCAGCCCCACAGCTCAGCCCCACAGCCCAGCCCCACAGCCCAGCCCCACCAAGCCAGGAGCTCAGGCAAGTGAATGTTTGAACAGGGGCTCTGCCAAAAGCCGGGTTCTGTTCCCTGCCACAGAGAGCAGCAAGCAGAAGCCATAAATTCTGAGCATGGCTGGATGATGGGTGATATCACCCCTTGCCAGGATGCTGTGCAAAGCCTCCCTAATGAATGGTAAGTAGTGGTTATTTATTCACAGGGTCAGTGCCAGCTCTGCCCACCGCAGGGCATCACAGCTACGGCACCAACTTCCCTTCTCGTTTCGGGGCTTCTTTTCACCTTGGGCTATGTTGGAAAGTGACTGCTCCATTTAATCAGAATTCTAAGCCTGTCTGGTAGAGCACTCATGGAGGAAGAAAAAAAGAGAGAAAGGTAAGACACAGGAAAAAAATCAGGATTTACTCAGCCATAGGAATCAGTGCTTTATGGAAGAGACAGAACAGACTCCTTTCCCTTCTTAAAACAGACAGCTGTACTATTCCCTCATAGGAATGATTGAACTCCCTCATGCTACCCTGCAGTAAATTTGTGCTGATGGAATTCCCACCAGGCAGCATCCAGCCCAAGCTCTGTTACACGAGCACAGGCTGGGGCTCCTGGCAGACCCCGAGCAGACCTGCAGGAGCCGGCGAGGCCGCGGGGGAATCGCTGCAGATGATCCAGGCTCTGGGCTTTCAGCAGGGGCAGCTTCCACAGCAGATAAGTAGTGAATTAGAGCAGTGTGTGATGACACACCACGTCGGAGGCTTTCAGAAAAAGGATCACAAGATGATTCAGATCACCAAAAAAACCCATCAAAAGATTCAGATCTTACTAGAAGCACAAGTCAGGGTAGAACACAAACATCAAGGCTTTAGGAAAGGGATCATGTGCTCACAGTTAGGTGGCTAAGAGGTTGAAAACAGCCTTTGCTACCAAAACCAAACCATAGAAAATATTTTCTGAAGGAGAATTTAATTGTATGTAGCTAATTTGGAACTAAACCAATGCAATAGGAGATTATAGGAGTTAATGCACAGATTAGAACAGCATGTAAAAAAAGTGTTTCATCTCCCTTGGGTGCAGGGACACTTGTTAGTGTCTCTGATCAGTGCGTACTGGTTTGTACCAGCAAATACAGAGCTTAAGATTAAGATTAAAAGGAAATTGAAGTTTCCAGGCAGGATAGAATCATAGACTATTTTGGGTTGGGAGGGACATCTAGTTCTCAACCCCCTGCATGGGCAGGGACACCTCCCACCAGCCCAGGCTGCTCCAAGCCCCATCCAACCTGCCCTTCAACACCCCCAGGGATGGGGCAGCCACAGCTTCCCTGGGCAGCCTGGGCCAGGCTCTCACCACCCTAATGGTGAAGAGCTTCTTCCTAATGTTTAACCTCAATCTCCCCTCTTCCAGCTTAAACACTTAGAAAAGAAATACTGCTCAGTATCACTGCTGGGGAAAGAAAAAAAAGTCTGTTTATGAGGAAAGAGGGACTGATGATTTCAGAGGTCTCCTCGATGCCCTGACAGCAAATGGGTGTGGGTGCTCCCTGAGGAAGCCCAGCTCCTGCAGGATGTGCAGCCCCCACCCACTGCAGCCAGATGTCCCAACCCCATGTCTGAGATGGAAGGGTTAAAGAAATGAATGTTTCAAAAAAGCTTTCAGCAGAAAAAAAAAGAAAGGGAGAAAAGAAGATAAAGCCACTGTCTCAAGTGGTGTGATGCCAGAGGATTAAAGTTTATTGGGCTTTTTGGTCCTGTCAGGGGGCTGAAAGCCTTTAACAACCATGACCCCACAACTCCAAGTCTTCAGAAGAAACTTCAGGGAACAGAACCTGCCAGGGCACTGCTACCACAGCCTGACTCCTTCCCTTTACTTTCCCATGTCTTAAACACACAGGGGAAGAAAACATGCTTCTCCAGAAATTTTTGTCTTCAGTCCTTCCAAATCACCAAGGACATCAACACCTAAACCAATTAATTCTCAATCTGCAGATGAAGATACTCTGCTCTGTTCAATACAACAGCTCCAGTTTGTGCAAAGAAGCAGCTTGTGCTCAAAATGAGCCTTGTGAGCAGAAATACTTATTTCTGAGCTGGAGCAGGGCCAGGGAGCAAGGCAGAGGGAAGAGGTAAAAGCAGCAGACGTGGGGGCTGCAGAGCAGGGCCTTCCCTTCACCCCCTGTGGAGACCACCCAGGTCTCCAGCAGCAAAGCAGCCGGTGCACTCACCTGTGCAAATGGGCCTTTTGAGGAGAGGAGCTGATGAATAGATGCACAGTAGATCTTTCATTTATCAGTTGGGAGGCATTCAAGTGGTCTTTTGCTAACGACTTCAATATATATATTTCTTACAGATAGCAATTAACCTTCTGGTACAGATTAATCTTTTTAAAAAATCAAAGATGAATTAATCTTTGAAATTCAAGTATGCAGTAGTTTCATTAATAATCTGAAATTGTCCTTTAGATTTTCCATAATTAGACCATTCCCCTAATTTATTAATCCCACAGACTGCAGAGCATGTTTCAAATCTTCATCTCCTGCCACAATGACATATTCAAACTCGCTTGAAGTATTCATAATAAAAGTCACTTTGTGAAGAATTATTAACTCAAAGGATCAAGAAAAGTCTTTATGTATTAAAGCATATTTGAAAACTAAGCAAGCATAACTCTTTCTACTCATCCTCACAATTCTTAAGATCATGGCTGAATCAGAAACAAGTTTGGATAAAACAAGGAATTTAGGATAATTAGCTGCTACAGATTCAATGCCAAAGATAATAAACATGCTGGTACCTACAGACTAAATAATCTTTTCTGCCAAAATACGCTGCTTATGAGATAGAAGGCAACCATCTGAGAGCTAATAATGACTGTTTCCTGCCCTGTGTCTCAAACTTTGACTAATTACCTCTGCTCTGGGGCTGTTCTGCTGCTGGCACATGTGCCTGGTGCTAAGGAGAACAGACACCAGGACCCTGCTCTGACACCTCTCCCACCTCCATGTTGCTGCAGGTTAAAAGGTGTCCTGGGGACAAGATTTACACCAGCTCTGAAATGCTGACAGCCAGCAAAGCACTGGCACAGCAAACTGCAGCCAGCACCACGGCCCAGCCCAGGGAAGCCAGGACTAACAAATCCTGGAGCCACACATGCCCCTAGAGCATCATCCCCACCTGCACTGGCTGCAGAGCTTGTGACACCCCTGCTTGGTGCTGTGCTGACCTGCCTGCTGGGCTGGGAGCAGGGGCACCCAGGCTGCCCACACAGAGCCCTGGAGCTGGCACCAACACAGCACCCAAACCTGCTGGGATCCAACAGGCAAATGCACAGGAGAATGATCTCAGCAGGGCTCAGCTCCTCCTGAGGAACATCACGTGCTTCAGCTGACTGGAATATGAGGTAAACTGTGCCTCAGCACCTCTCCTGCCCTCCACCCTCCCCACAGCCCCAATTTTTCTCTCCCAGTTGGGAAGAACTGATAATCCACAGCCTCCTGGTTTCCAGAAGAATACAATCATCTGACTAAGGAAAAACCTTCCTCCCATTGCTGTTGCGTTTCTGTTGCTTCTGGTCTAATTAGAGGGCGTGTTGATTGGCACCCCCAGCACCACCTTCTCCTTGCCCTGCAGCAGGATGCTCTCCCACTCCACCCCTTCCCTTCCCCTTCCCCTGGCAAGGCACACATCTCAGGGCTGTATTTGGGAAGGCACTATGTGAGGACACACCTCAACCAGGCCACAGGCATCTAGACCCATTTCAAGGTATTAAACAGTTAAACACACTGATCTTGGTAGCAGTTCCCTGTGCTGTGAAACCTCCTGCCCCTCATCAGAGAGCTGCTTGTTTTGTGCTCTCAGACACACGTTTCTTAAATAGATGGATCAAGGAGCTACTAACGACACCACAGCCATGAGTCAGTAGAATTATTGCTGCTTATTACTTCTTCAGGAGGCTCTTTCCAAACCCTGACATTACAGCAAGCACCTGACAGCCTGCTTAATCATTTCTGTCGCATAAAGTGTCCCCAGGGAGACACAGCCACACCTGGCGCTGGGAAAGCAACCCCCAAATCACTGCACCCTCCACAACATGTCCCCAGAGCCTGGGCAAGTCCCTTTGCAATGTCACCCTGCAGAACAGCACCAGGGACATGGTCACAAACAACCCCCCATGCTGGAGGATAAGGAGTCATTTCCCCATAGGGGATCAGGTCAGGACTTATCTCCAACCAGCACTGCTCCATCAGGTCTCTAGACAACAGCATCTTCTTACACTTCCCAGGGTTTTAAAAAGCCAGGGAACTTGTTGACAGGTACTAAAACCCCTCAGTGCATCACCTAAGCTTTATCCGTGTAACACAATAAAATCCAGCACAGCCCTAAGAAGGGAAAGCAGCTGTAGGGAATTGGAAGCAGCTCCAGGGCTGGATTATCCCTGTTTCCAGACAAGACAGGCTGCCTATGGAAGGAAAGTGTAGGCACTACCCCTCTTGGTATCTCCATCTTGTAGGTGTGACCTATATCTCCATGAAGGATATTCTTTTGGTCTTATGCCTTGTTTTTTTATGAAGGACACTGAATCACATGTTGACTACATGAACAACTCCTGTCACTAATTTTATTCTACAGAAGGTCTGTAAAATCACACAGTATTGTTCAGATAGAGTTTGTCCTTGACAGAGAGAACATTTTTCTGGTATGATTTTGCAAGTGGATATTTGCAAATAAAGTCAATTTTAAATTATAATGAACACTGGCATTTGTCACTTCCTGCAGTATTAAATCCAAACCCATTTTCCTTAATACCACAAACATGCATTCAAATGAACAGACAAATTCATGCAAGTAGAGGTTCCTTCTGTGACAGCAACATGGTGAAGCAATTCTGGATTCCCCCCTCTCCAGCCCTTTCCTGGAAGCACAGCCACCCTCCCCATCCATGGCTGCTCCAAGGGACCCATTAGCCCCATCCCCTGCCTGGGGGCTCCTGGGACCCAGCCCAGGCTCCAGCTTGAAAAACCAGCATGGGTGGAGCCAGCTTTGTGACAGGGAGGAGATGGACACCTCAGATGGCTTCCCCAGCCCCTCCTTCCCTGCACTCCTGATGGCCAGGACACATGGAGGGAGCTGTGGATCATGGCTGGGTTCTGGACACGCTGCCATGGATTTACACCTCTGTTCCCTGCAGTGCCACCTGAAGTCCTCCCAAGTTCTGACACCTCTGAGGAAATTCAGAACTATTCACCCAGAAGAATAAGTGTGCGGGGGAAGGGTATGAGCACACTGACACAGCAGGCACACCTTCAGGACAGGGCTGCTCTACCTTTTGTACCACAACAGGAAAACACTGTGAAATTAGAGATTTCTGTCAATGAAATTATACCTGTTTGACTCGGTACCGTAAGCCTGACCCAGCACAAGACACAGCATCTCCCTGTCCTCTTGGAGCATCTCTCACAGGCAAGGACATTGTCCAACACAGTCTGGCCTTCTAGGGACACCACTGATGGAACCACTAACAGGAAAAATGTGATGGGTCACACCACAGGCCTGAGGTTACCCCATCCCACACTGCTGAGGTTGTTGCCTCTGTATCCCAGGACTTCATGGAAAAGATTATGAGTTTTCTAAATGCAATTGCTCAAAAGAAATGCGAAAGAAAAGCAACACAAGGCAGGCAGTGATCTGAGAGGTGAACAGCAACACTGTGACACAAGGCAGTGTCTGGTAACAAGCCATCTTCACAGGATTTCTAGCTGTGGAGAGATAAAAGCTCAGCATTTTAAAATCTGTCTTCTACCCATGTCAACATAATAGATGCTGTCCAGGGGAGTAGCAGGGGCTTGACAAGACTCAGGGCTTTCTGTTTTCTCCAGAAATAAGGCTTCAAACTCTCTGAAACTCCAAAAGCAAGTGAGGAATGTGAGTATCTAGCAGCCATTACAGAGGCATTGCAAAGAACTGGAGCACCTTCAGAAGCAAAGATACGTTCTAGAAAAATAATACAACATTTGGTACAAAATAACATTCATTACTTCTATAGCGGGTGCTGGAGGGAGGACGGGCGTTGCCTACCTGCCTCTCTGGAAATTTGCATGAAGGACTCGACTCCTTTTTCTCCATAATTCCCTTCAGATGCCAAAGTGGACACATAATTCCATCCCAAAGCTTTCACAATGTCCACCATTGCTTGTGCTTGGAAGGAATCTGGAGGAACCACACGGGAGAAGAAATCATAGCGCCTGTCATCACTCAACTCTGGTGCAGTTGAGGCATAACTGATTTGTGGGATCTGTAGAAAAAAATAATTTCTGATAAATATACATATTCATACACTCTTTGCACTTCTTGCAGCAGTTAGCTCAAGCAGGCAGCTGCAGCTGAGCCTCGGCTCATCTTCCTTGTATCCATCTCTATTTCTCTGCCACGTTGCTTTACAACACACAAGTCAAAGAAACAATCTTTTCATTGACTTCAAGCAACACAAAAATACCATTAATCAATTGAAAACAACTGTATATCTGCACATTCATAATTTCTTCCTTTCGGGCAATCATAATCCAACACAGCACACAAACCATTTTCTCACTATGTCCGTTCTACTGGTGTCCTGGTTTCACTCCCATCCAGTTATTCAGGATGCTGAATGCAGCAGAGTTTAAATCTCTCCTGTCACCGCTGGCTGAAAGCCACAAGGACCCTTCAGCAGTTTCTGGAGGATGAAGAAGCTCTTAAACATTGAACTGGGACTCTGGGTTTAAACAAAAGGATGTTTATTTTCCATTCTTTCTGATGAAGAGCAGTTGTGAAGGTTGCTGAGCACAGACAACTCTGTCCCACAAAGACAACCTGCTCACAATTCAGCTCTGTCCTAAAACTCTGCCTGCCCATGACAAACCAGCTCCTGCTTTCCCTTGTCTCGGCAGAGTGAGAAAGAGACCGACGGTTACTTTGTGTATCAGAGAGACCAGACTACTGTTCAGGGCTATTTTCTTCCTGATAACAAAGGTCCCTGAGCAGTTCTCAAGCTGACAGCATGTTAATTCCCAAACACATTATGCAATTGTTTGAGTAACAGTCTGGGACTGCTCCTTAAATTAAGGAGCCTGCCATCGTTCTCACTTGAGATGCCAAGGAGGGAAAAAGAAGATTTGCAATGTACACAGACATGATCATATATAATGATTTGAGACTTCTAGACTGTGGAAAGGTCAGTATTTCATGCCTCAGTGCAAGCATCTTCTGCATCCTCATATTCTGTCTCAGCACAGCATTCCTACAAGTATCTATGAGCTCTCCTGCCTTCTCAGAGAATGACCATTCGTATCCCCAGGCTCAGCACTGCAAAGAGCTCAGAGCCTTCGGCTCCCACGGAGGTCAGAGGCAGTGAGGAGCAAACGCAGACTCTCCACAGGACACACACAGTGCCTGGGCATCAGGACACACTTGAACAACCACTACAGCAAAGTAAAAGCAGATCAGTAATGCAAATTGCTGCTGAAGACCCAGCAGGTAAGGGAATTGGTGCAAGCCACCCATAATTATTAAATACCCCAACATTTGTTGAGACTTATTCTTGTTTGTCAAGGTAGCATCTACTGATTTATCATAAACTATAACTAATTTCAAGCCATAGAACAAGAGGAAATGGCCTCAAGTTGTATGGAGGAGAGGAGAGGGTAGGTAGGATATTAGGAACAATTTTCTCTCTAAAAGGGCTGTCAGGCCCTGGCACAGGATGCCCAGGGCAGTGGTGAAGTCACCACGTCTGGAGAGATTTAAAAGCCATGTAGATGTGGTGCTGAGGGACATGAGTTAGTGGCAGTGTTGGCAGTGCTGGGGTAATGGTTGTACTTGATGATCCTGAAGGTCTTTTCCAACCAAAACAACTCTATGATTCTGTAACACATGACTTATTTAAGATGTGTTTAGATTCATTCAACATCAGCCTGGAGCAAAACACGTCCCGTGGCCTTTGCACTGGTGGGACATGGGGAGCTTGAGTCCAGGCCCTGGCACAGCACTGCTCTGACTTGCTATGAATTATTGAACCTGAACAAACACTGAAGCTTTCAGTGGGTGTGTGGCTGTCACTGGGGATGTCTGGGAACTGAAGCTCCCATCCCTTGGCACAGCCTTTCCTTTGGATGCCCCATGTCACTCCTCTGCATGTCCATTGCTTTGACCACTAGAGAGGTGACTAATCAATCCGAAAGCTGGGATGCTTTATGTTCTTAATGCAAGACAAAGCCTTGCCAGATTTATTTTACATCTATGGCTTCTGGACAGCACATTGCCAGCATGACCTTCCAGTGCTGCAGTCACAGAAAATTAAAAAAGTTACAATTGAGGCTGCTGGGAAGAGCCCAGTGTGGTGCTGAGTCCATCACTCACTGCTCAGTGTTCTGCCTCGGGGCCAGCAAAGCTTGGGGACCACTCTCAAAGACAAAGAGATCGATTACACCAATTTATCAGGGTTCATTATTTTTAATCTACCCTAGGGATGACTTTCTGCAACACCAACTGCAGTGGTTGCACAGGAAATGCTGGGCATCCTGGCCAACAAAAATAATTGAAATTCCTCCTCTGTCTGTGCCTGCACTTGCTGTTGTAATAAATGATTGGTGACATTTTAGGATCGCTCTCTTCTCATTTGTACCAAGCAGTTAATGGGCTTGCTCAGCTGCTCATCAGCTTATTGCATCTATTTGTTGGATGGTAGGAAGTGGAACAGTTAACCAGGCTGACTTTATGGGTGCTGTTTACCCATTATTAACCAGACAAACATCAGTTCCACAACGTACAGCCCCACACACAGAGCTGTGCTGAGACAGCCGGGCGCTGCATTT
Organism: Chaetura pelagica; assembly: GCF_000747805.2. Taxonomy (NCBI): domain Eukaryota; kingdom Metazoa; phylum Chordata; class Aves; order Apodiformes; family Apodidae; genus Chaetura; species Chaetura pelagica. Next base: position 1,742,022 of record NW_009954216.1, on the reverse strand, counting down.
TTTTATTGTAAAATCAAGGTTGAAATTTGCCTTTTCATCTGCAGCAAGTGTTTGTATTCCAACTTGCCAACAACTGCTTTTTCAACTAAAAATCAAAAGGAGCATATTCACATTTACAAAAAGCAAAGCTTCTACAGAATTTGCTCCATTGCTTACATTACTGAGAGACTTTTTGGGTTTTTAAGGCTTTTTTTCTCTGTCCATAAAACGTTAATCACTTCCAGCTGTTTCAATCATCTGCAGCATAAAATGCATACACTGGGGGTTTTACCATTTCTTACAGGTTATCTAAAGCAACATAAAGTTATATGTATGAGGAGCAGAATTGTCACAAGATTTTGCCTGAACAGAAACGTCCTCAGCAGCTCCAACACAGCCACTGCAGTTCAACCTTCCCCTGCACCAGAGCACGGCACAGAGAGATGCTTTCCCTTTCCACACATTAAATTAATCCCCTCTGTCTTCCTCTCTCAAGTACACATAATCAACACAATAACCAACTCTCCTCCACCCTGCTCAGTTTGTAAAACAATCTCTCAGCCCTGCCAAAGGAGCTGAAGGACCAGTCCTGTGCTGGGAATTCTCCCATCCAGGCGCAGACACGAGACGAATGAGCAACAGGCAGAACAAGATGTGGTGCAATGCCTGGGATGCCTGAGCAGTGAAGGTGATTTAAGTGTAGTCCTGCTGCTATTTACTGTATTCTCTCAGATGAACCAATCCCTGCCAGTTTTCTTTCTGCTTTGGTTTCAAAAGCTACTTCAGGCTTGCCAGGAGAAGCCACCTGAGCGTCCTGGCCAGCCCACGCCAGGCTCCAGCCAGAGGAACAACTGGAAGTTTCCCCATTACACACTAAATAGCACCTAAAAAAAAAAGGTTTGCACTTCCCCTCCTTCCCTATCATTTTCCCATTTTTAAACAGACCACTCCTCTTAAGCCATACTCATTCTTCTTTTGGTCCTGCAAGGGCTCTGTTGGAGATGTAATGCCCTGCTGCTGTGGGAGCAACAAACCCCGCAAGCAGCCAGCATCTTCATGATAGCATCACAGCACAAAGTATTTTAAATGAGGCTGTTTTTATTTTTTTTAATTAACCAGATAAATATTTTGTGTCTCTTAACTGATTTATTTTGCTTTCATTTTGGTAAAATCTGCCATTTGTCATGGATACTTCCCATTCCAAACTTAGGTTCAAAGCAGCAACCTTTCTCTTCCAGCACATTTTTATATTTTCTGTTCTGAAACATGTAGGAAACATCAAAAAGCTCTAGGAAATTACAGTCTGCTTTCCAAACTCCTCTAAGATCTTAGCAGAAGAGTTAGGATCCTTAAGGCACAGGGGATAAAAATCCCTCTGGCCCTCGCAGAGCAAGGAATGCCTGCAGTCCTGCTCCGGGTGCTGCAGAGTGGGCAGCAGGTACCAAGGAGGGGTCCTGCCCCAGCCTTCCCACCAGAACCAACCTGGCTGCAGCTGAGGCAATGGGAAAGACACTGGGATGAGTAAACAGAGCCCCGAGATGGGAGGCAGATTCTCCTGAAGGCCACCTTTGTGTTTACAGCACTATGGGAAGCATCACACATCGCCTGCCTGGCTGATGTTCTGATTACGGCGAGAGTGAGTGATTAATGCTGGGAACATTGAATTCATCAGTGATTAATTAATGTTAATTTATTTTTAACATTGAACATTATTCTTCATTTGTTTCATTTTCCCCTGCTAATGAAAAGCTCCCTCTGGATCACACTTGTCTTGCTTGAGGACCAGGCCCTGTTTGGGAGCAGCTGCACCAAAAGCTGCAGCAGAAAACCCACCCAGGACCAACACATCTCCCTGATGTCTCCTAAGCCACTTTTTGCAACATGGAACATCTTCCAATATCAGCATTGGGAATATGTATTTCAGAGCAAAAAGCACCTGAAATACAACTTGTCCCAATTCTTCATTTCAAACTTATTTGGTATTATTGCCCCTCCCATACCCTGCTCCTCCACTCACTGTCCAGCAGACCCTTCCTTTCAAGCCAAACGACAGAAAGTGCAGAGCTCCTTGCTAACAGCCAAGAATCTTAACTGGAAACACACAGGAGACAAACCAGCTCTCTCCAAAGCTGAGAGAACTGCCAGGAGCATCAGGCTCACTGCCTGCACCCACCACACTCCTGCCTGGCTCTGCCTGCACCCTCATGGCACAGCCAAGAACCTCATAAATCAGGGGAACCATAAAAATAATTACTGCTACTGTGCTACTTCAAATGTGATTGAGTGGGGCTACATCTCCTCAGTAACTTATTAAAAGATTAATAAAATGGTGCACCTGAACCCAACCCACCAAGTGACAGCAGTCAGGAAACTTCAGAAAAGGCAATTTCCCAAAAGCCCATGTGCAATTAAGATAATGCATGAATATACCTGTTGAGATATTAATGAGCTCCCATCAGGGTAATATTAAGTTCACAGTTTGCTGCGTTTATACTTTCAACTTCCTATTAAGTTTTATTGATACGATTTCCTGACAATAGAGGAAAAAAAATGCCCTACTTTGATAAAGCCTCTTGAACTCATCTCATCTGGCAGCACAGTGTCAGTCCTCACAAATTGCAAAATCCTGCCAATATCTTAACTTTACCAAAATAAATGCCTGAAGACTTTTCACTTGGCTGCAAAACTCTTTGGTGTGAACTGATGGATGACTAACAATCTCCACTCTGCTTAGGTCCTGGATTTTATTCATGTAGAAATCTATCATGTCAGGATTTAATCACCAGCTAGTACAACTACTCTTTGTTCCCCATTTACATCTCAAATTTCATAACAAACAGCTTCAGCACCCTGCAAACTGCATTTCATTGTTTCTGTTGCCTTGAATGAAAAGAATTTGGAGTTTCTAACCAGCTGTTTTCTCTGGGCAGAATCTCTCTGAGCTCCCTTCCTTTTCACTTGGTACCAAACAGGAAGAAAATGTTACCTGAGATACAAAACTTGATCAGATTATAACTCAAAGCTTGCAAAGATAATAGGAACTAATCTTCCTGCTGTTTTTTCTGCTGATTTCCACTTGGCTGGAGGGGGAGTTCAAGTTCACTCCAGTCCTCAGGAACTGATGTCCCTGGGCTGGTGTCCCTGCCCTGCAGCAGCTGGTGGCCTCATCCCGGCCATCCCATCCTCAGGGGAGACAGATCACAAATAACACCCCTTCCTTCTCTTCTCCTCCTCACCAGCCCTCACAAAAACCAAACACTGCTAAATCTGTAGCTTTGGCCAGATATTCTGGAGGTGTCAATCTAGCAGCATGTGCCCTATTTATGTCCTGAAAGGTGCATATGAAAACAAATACTACAGTAATTTTTGCTCTAGGGCTCTTAAAAGACTAAGGAGTAATATTCCCAACAGCCTGAGGTAGTGGTGAGAGCAAATCCCTCTCAAGTGCTTTGATAATCCCCCCCCTTATTATATTTTATGAAGAAATGTCAGAAGTAGTGCATTTCAAGGTGGTTTTTATACTCAAGAATGAAATGTTGATAATGAGGAAATGAGGAAATATAATTAGAAAGAAGTTTTCACCTAAAACAATTTAGGGAGAAATAAATAGTATTTTGTACAGCTCTGCCACAGTCTATAAGGTGTTTACACACCTTTACACACAACAGGGAACCTGTGAGTTCTGCTGGGCAGGGACCAGCAGCACAGCTAACAAAGGGCATTTGTGTAACCAAAATCTTTCCAAACCACTCATCCATTTACAGCTCCCCTCAGTCTCTCCCACTCCCCTCACCAATTGCTAAAGCTACTGGTGTTCAAACCAGGTCCTGTTTGCTCACATCTGCTGTTCCCCCAGAGTGAATTCCTAATGAGGTATTAGAGATGAACACAATCACCTCCAAGGGAACTGGATAGATACTTCATATAAGGTACAGAAATACAAACAGAAACAACATCAAATACAAATGAGCAGCTGAGCCTGGAGGAGAAATGCATTTAATAACACATAGATATTTCTAATGCATAGAAATATCTTCAAGAGCAACACATGAAACACTCAGAGCATGAACCCGAGATACAATTCACACACAGGAATTGTGTCTGTATCCACGCTGGCCTGTTCCTGTGGCTCCAAGTCATGCTGCTCACCCTGTACTGAGTTCAGCTAACAGGTGAATGGCAAAATTCCATCCTTCTGGAGAGCTACACGTGTTCTTGACAAATCAGCAATGAAAACTGGACAAGGCCAGTGCTGCGTGGACATCTCAGTATCAGATAATCCAAGAGTGACAGTGACAGCAGAGCAGCAGTGTCAGGAAGGGTAAGGGACTCACAAAACCCAGGGAACTACAGGAGGAGTGTCCTGTCCTTTCATTTCACAGAGCACAGACTTCAGCTTCAATAGATAATGAACAAACATGAGAAGCTCCATGCGGGTTGCTGGGTGGAATTAAGAGGAAAGGCCAGTCCTATTAAAGGAGTTACTGTTAACTGAGCAGGGCAGGAACAGACCTCACCAGGGCTGTTCTGGGAGCTGTGCACCCCTGCTCTGGTGTCCTGGCAAGGTGGACAGTCCAGACAGCCCAGCAGACTGTGCTGTCATGCTCCAGAGCCAGGGTTCTGCTTGATAAGACCTTTAAAAAAAAGGAAATAAATCACAACTCCTTGATTACCAATATGATAATGGATGCAATCCATTACTGAAACAAACACCTCCCTCCACTGCTACTTGGGTTCTCTCAAACTGGCCTTCTAACTCAATGCTTTTTAAAAAATTAATTTCAAACCTGGAAAGAACATATGAAAGAGCCCATTTCCAGGCACATAAATCAACATTCTTCCCTACCACAACTCTCACAGCACTCAAGTGGAAAGACATCTTGCATAATATTGGCAAGCTGGGAGCATTTTCCATATTTGCAAGGTCTTTCCTGCTTCCTTTTCTAGAATAAGAAAGTACTCATATTAATTACTCAAAAAAATAATTGCAACAACTAAAGGGACAATAATTACAGCAATCAGTACTGTCTGCATGGCTCACGGGAGCAATTTATCAACTCAGAAAGCAGGAAGAAAAGATATTATAAAGACATCGTTAAATGAGAGGTGTCCATAAATATAAAGTATCCCAATATTTCATCTTGATGGCCTGTGCTCAGAACTTGTGACAACCCTGCGCCTATGGCACAGCTTGGGCTCTTATGGCTGCAAAAGAGGAGGTGATCTCTTAGCTCTTAAATGCTGGAAGAACCTTGGATAGATGAGCAGTGCCCATCTACACTTCCCTGTGTCTCACCCGTGCAGGAGGGTGCTCAGGCACACCAAGGCAGATGCCTGCTCCTCACTGGACCTGCTCCACGGGGGTAAGATCAACAGATTCTTGCACCAACTCAATTTATAATGAACCTACAGGCTTCACTTCTCTTCCTACACAGGCATAAATGACATTTTAAAAGACTCTGCCATGACACTGCCTGTCTCCCAGTGAGGTTCTCCCATTCCCTGTGCCCAGGGGCACGTGATCCTGTTCCCACTCCAGCCAGGGAGCCCCAGCTCTTCCAAACTGCCACAAGATGGTAAAAACACTTGAACCAATAAACTAGGGGAACAACTAGTCCTATGGGTCTTGCTTATCTCTTGTATCCAGCAGGAGGGGAACAAGAGTGAAGTGGGCAGTATAAAGTGTGGGTTGCAATTCCAGGTCTCTGCCCCCCAGGCAGGGCCACCTGCGCTGCAAAACAAGGAGCCAAAGACCTGCTCAGAGACCTGCTGCAAATGGGGAGGCAAACAAAGGCATGAAGCAGCAATTGAGAAATAACCTACTTTGCTGACTGTTTAGAGATCTAGAGCTCCAGTAAGTGCCTTTTTTTTTGCAGTTAACAGTCTAATAACCTTTGCCATGGGCAAAGAGTGCTCTTTATAATCAAGCTCCTTTGAGCAGGGTTTATGAACCGATTCAAAACGTTTCTGATACTTAAAAATAATTCACTCAAACCTCTGGACCAAGCTGTGCCAGAAAGCACAGCTCCCACTGTACTGCCACTACAAAAATAGAACCCCTTTGAGGAAGGCAGCCCAGGATCTCAACACCTCTGTCAATATTGCACGTTGTTCCAGAAATAGGTGAGGCCCACGTGGAATTCAACTGTTCTTTCACTTTGTGTCCTTTAGAGAATTGCCTAAATAAAACTCTCACTCTATGCTGTGGCTTGGACACAAAAGCTTCATACATATTGAAAACTACTCCTTTACCAGACAAAAATCTGTTCCTCTGTGTACCCAAAGACAATGTTCTTTAACATTTCATAACATAACATAACATTTCATGTCCCAGCCCACCCACAACCACACACCAATTAGGTTCTGTTGTTTGCAGGTATTTGTCTTTGCAAGACCAACCATTATCACCTGAACTGTTATTTTTCCAGTAAATTGTCATTACTTGGGACTCTCTTTGTTTCAAAACATTCCTTGAAAAAAAATTGCAAAAAGTGACCAGGAGCCCCTGTTTGAATGTGCACTGAAATGGACATGTTTTTAGATACACACTTGCCCAGTTTGTGTGTAGAACTTACTCTTTGGCCATAAAGTTGTGTTTATGTGACCATGAAGAAAATCACTTCCAAGTGATCACTCCTCAGAAGTAAAATGAGGTTTTATTTACCTTACTTACATTTTCATGTCTCCATTATACAAAATAGAGACAAAAGTCTCAGTTCTGTTCCCCTGGCTGAGCCAACAAACACACTCAGCTACAGGGAACCTCTTTGAGCTCCCATCTTCAAAAAGAAACATTTTACCTACTGCACCAGAGAGATTCTCTATAATGAAGACAAAGGAACACCTGCTATCATGAAACTTCAGCACTTACTGGTTTTAAGTGAAACATTGAACTTGTTGAGAATTTTAGCTGGCTTGCTCATAAACCTTCTCCTGGTTTGCAGCCCGTGTGGATGAGAGATGATTGGCACAGCACATTTATATCCTAGTGCATATTCATTGATTTTACAACATTAACTAGAATATTCCTCCTAGGATATATCAGTTAAACTACCAGTGGTGATTGCTCATCCACTGCAGTGCAAGAATGCCCAGCTCTTCATATTTAACTCCAGCCCTGATAGCATGAAAGCTTGAGAGCAGCATTAAAATAATAGATGGCATCCTGCTCCAGGTAATTGGAAATCTTAACAAAGCATCAAAGGATCTTGTCTATTATGAGCTAATACTTCAAGCCCATTTTTATCTGCACTCACACAAGGTGATGGGAGTACAGGGACACTATAACCTTTCTAATGGCCCCATTTTTTGTAGTCATATGGTACAACAAAGCTGCTTATGCAGCAATAGTCTTTTCAACCCCTTGCTGGGATTTAAATGCAGCCTACAAATAACATCCCTGGACAACCTGTCATGCTCTTCTCCCATGACACACCACAATGCCCAAAACTTAATTACAAAGGTATCTTATGAAAGAAAGAGAAAAAGCAGGTTTAAAAGAGGCTGGTGCTGTATTCTCTGAGGCTGTGCTAAGACTGAACCTACTTTGGGGGCTGTTTACACCCAGCATAGCCTGAAGAACCACGAGTGAGATCTCCAGCAGATAAAACAGGCAGTGGTATCTCCAAGGGAGGCAACCCAGGTCTGTTTTATAAATGCTAGAGATAACAAAGCATCAAAAATACAGCTGTATTTGTACAGCACTGTTAAGAGTGAGATTAATGCTCGTCTAACCCATCAAGCCCTTGGGAATGGGCAAGATGCTGCCTGTCCCAGGTAGGCTCCCATTTTGGAGAGGCTGCCATGGAGACACTGCCTGCATTTCCTAAGAGTGAGAAGCCAGGCAGTGTGGACAGAAGTGCTGGCTGCACAGCAGGTTCAGATCCAAGCACAGCCAAGCCTGCAGGGACTGGAGCTCCCACATTCAAACCCGGACTCACAAATTCCAATTATTTTGAATATAAATCAGAGCCAGAAGATAAACACAGCAAAGCAGCTTTTATGTTTTATTTATGTGTACACATTGCTCCATTCATCGCAAACATATAATTGAACCTTACATTGTCTATGCATATTTTAAAAGGCTTTTAATCTGCAAGTATAAATCTCATTGATTTTGAAAGTAGCCCGATAAAGACAACAACAGTGAAGACTTGTTCAGCAAACAGGCTGAAACATAGAAAAGCTCAACAGCATAACATACTTTTCTGAAAGTAATGCACAAACAGAGACAGAAACCCACTCCAGTGGAAACAAATTGCAGTGTGGTACAACGTGCAACAATCATCCTTCAGAGCTTGGTTATTAGACTAAATGAAAGCTGTCGAGTTGGTATGTGAACATGTCTCATAATTGCCTTTCCAGATGAGCATCCATGTTTATGTTGTGGAAAACAAGGCTGTGAGTTGAGTATTTACTCCTAAATTTTCAATATAGTGAAGTATCTTATAGTCAAGGAGAATAATCCCTATGGCCTTCCTGCCTTCACAGGGTAACACAGCTCAACCCTCTCACTACTCTTTTATCTACATTACAATGAAATTGTAAAGAAGCCTTTACAGTTAAACCTCTGGCAAGCAGCTGAGTGTCCTGGTGAGCAAAACTGAACTTCAGTGAATGACTTTCCCTGTCCAGATAAAGCAAAATTAAGAATCTAAACTCATTTAAAACAAGTCCTCAAGTGGCTTTAATTTAACCAGAGAGTCTTGCAGCTCCCCTCCTTGAGATCCTCCACAATGGGCAGCCTTTCTTAATCCTTTGGGAAGTTTGAGAAGCCCTTCTGTGCTGAGCTGGGGTGTGGGGCTGGGTCTGTCCAGGGACACTGCAGGATTATATTCAGCCAGCCTTTGATTCCGTGTTTTCTTTAATCTAAAATAAGCATTATCATGTGTAAAAAGACCTGTTGTGTCCTCTGTGCAGAAGAAACCAAACAGGGTCCTTCAGGTCACAGACTTCAGGCTCAGTGGAGAGCAAGGAAAGGCAGCAAGAAGAGATGTGAGAATGGATTATAATTATGGGAGAAATCTGCATTTGACATTTCTTTGACTACATGCAAGAATTATAGGGCATAGGGAAATTTCAGTAAATATCTATACCTTTCATTTCCTTATATTTCATCTCTGGCCTTTACAAAGTGCATCATCACACTGTAATTCTACATATATATAAATATTTATGCATTATTACAGAAAAACACAAGGCAATCACACTTTTACCTCCACTGGTTTTCTTCACCTCGACATTAAGCTTGCCAGCTAAATAATTACATTTCTTCTTATCTAACTTGTGGGAAAACAAATTTAATAACAGAAATATGGCTAGAAAGACAAATACTTAGGGGAGAATAATTTTCAGACTTAAACTTCACAAGCCCAATAGATTATCCTGGACACTGGATAATTACTCAGCATGTCTTTATCACAAAAGTGCCTGGACATTCTAATGAATCCAAATTGCTTTCTAAGGGCCATGTTATTAGACATATGCAGAAGCAACCAGATATAGAAATATGTGGGCTTTTTTTGAGAGGTCTGCCTGTACCAGCTCTGCCTTTCAGCACCCTGATGAAAACCAGCCCACAGGGGCCACCAGCTCCATCCCTCTCTTTGCTGGAGAGGAGCTCACACAGCACTTGGTGCTACCAGAAATGTCCCAGAGAAGCTGCAGGAGGATCATGGAGCCTTTTACAAAATATATATAAACAAACTTGCCAAAACAGAGAAGGGGAAGGATCAGTTTAACCCCACCCCATGAACTTGGTGGCAAAGCCCCAGCAGGCAGGGCACAAGGGGCTGACTGCACTGGTGCTGAGGATGCCAATTCACAGAGACACAAAAACATCCCCTAGGTCACCAGGACCAGCCAGGCAGTGGGAAGGGCCTTTGGCCATCAGGGCAGCTCTGTGCAGCAGCCACAACCCAACAGAGTTCTGTTCTTCTCTTACATATTTCCCTTTCTGTCCACCCATCTGTTGATCCATCCACCTATCCAACCAACTATCCACACATCTTTTCTACTCCTCATGGCAAATAATAAATTTCTAGCTCTTGTTTCATCTCCAAGTGAAAATAATTTTGACATATTTCCACACAGCCCCACTCAGGGCTCCTTCTGAGCTTTGGCTTCAGCCTGCATCTCAGCAGGATGGCCCAGCTCCCACTGCCCCAAACCAGAAGGGGCTGGGGAGGCCCTGGGGATGGAGCATCATCCCCTGCCTCACCTCTCCCAGGGCAATCCAGCACCACAGGAACTAATCCTGGGAGGAAAAGAGTGTTGGTAAACTGAGTCACTGAAAGGATTAGGGAAAGCTGCAGACATCTGCAGTGTTCTTCATGTGATTATTTTTATCATCCTCTGCCCTCTTTAATTCACCTTCTTAAGGATGACTTTCCTTGAACCAAATACAAACTTTCAGTTACTAAAGCTCCTCTTTACGAGGCCATACACACAATTTGGGGCAGCAATTTGCCAGAACAGACACCTTTCTCCCCCAAGAAACCTTAGGCATTCCTATAAAATCACACAGAGGACAAACATTTATAGGTGCATGAACCAACAAAACAGCAGAGAAAATTCCTCATCCTTCAAGAAAACACTCATCTGTGTCTAAGATGAAATCACTCCTGAGAAAAATGTACCAATTTTTACAATGAATAAAATTACCTTTCCTCAAGAAAACACTCATCTGTGTCTAAGATGAAACCACTCCTGAGAAAAATGTACCAATAGCCATTTTTACAATGAATAAAATTACCTTTCCAAAACCTCATCTGCCTTTCTCTTACCTTTGCTGAACTGGCAAATGTTAATCCATCAAAGGCATCATTAACATAATTTTCAGTCATTAAAAGAGATCCCAGTGCTCTGCCAGGTGTCCTTTTGAAGTTCCATGTGCACAACTTTGGGGCAAACTGCTGCCAGCATCCAACCCCGGGCAGATCCCCTGCAACTGGCAAGAAAAGGCAGTGCCTGTGCAAAGCTCCTACCCCAAGTAAGTTGGGTCTAGTTTATTTTTCCTCCTTGTAGCAGAATTGTTGCAATGGACTTGAGATGTTACACGTTGTTACAGCTGGGCTTGTTTAGGCTTTGAAATGAAAGGAGCAGGAAGTGTAAATAAAGCCACTTTTACACAGATACTAAAACAGTCTCAGGCCAAACTTGGCAGTTTTCTCCTCGCAATTCCTCTAGCAGCACAGACAGTAACTCTGGAAACTGGACTGGCAGCTGCAGGACCCCCATGGCAAAACGTGGAGCACCTTTTTCTGCCATGAACTGGCACCTTGTGCTCTCTGGGGCCAGATGGGCATCTTGCCTGGCTCACAACTCTGCCTACAAGTTGGCTTTAAGCTCTCAGAGATGAAATTAATGGGCTCCCCGGGCAGTCTTGTATTTTTGTAACCTTTCTTTCTGTGTTTGACTCTTTCAGTTGTGGGGATTTTCCTGGCAGCTACATCTTGAAGTTTTGCATAAGATTTTTCAGCTGATCTGTGCAGAGGGCAAGTGAGCTTCGTCAGGATGAAAGAGATCTCTCTGACCCTGAAAACCTCTGAAGATAAAAGGTACAGAACCCATTTCTGGAAAGCACTAAATATTTCAAGATCCCTGCTCTCTGGAACAGGCTGCTAATGCTGGAAGCTCTTGTGCTTATCATTATTTAGGGTTTGTTCCTGCAAGGTGCTAATGCACCAAGAAGAGAGAGCAGAGAAACCTGCTCATTTTCAGGAACCACACAAAGTGAGTAAACTAGGGAGGCAGAGCAGAGGAGAAGCTGCAGTCAAGAAGGGATGATACAATACCATATATTTTCCCTTTTATGAAGTTAAAAGGGTATGTAGAGCCTCACATCCTCAGCTGGTGAAAATTGCCATTGGCTTCAATGGAGCTCTGCCACAGCTTGAAGACCTGATGCACAGAATTAACACTGCAATGAATGGTGCTCTGCAAATAAATGGGCATCTGTACTTATCACATTAAAATGAGCATAATGACTTTGGAGATCACCTCATGTTTATGCATGGGCAGCTTATACCCTAAATCACTGTATTTTTTACTTCTTGTTGAATAGATGCAAAATGTTGGGTGTCAGATCACTTGGAACAACTGAATATAAACAGGTCCTCATCAGCTATCACCAGACAAACTAAGCAGTGCTGGAAGGTCCGTAGGAAGAAGAGCTCATTTGGATGCTGGTGATGGGATGTGGTTTTCCCTGATAGTTCTTTACCAGCAGGGCAAAGCTCAGCACATCACCCTTGCTGACAGGAATTAGACAAGCTCCATGCCCCATGTTTACAGTAGCCTGAAGCCACCGCAATGGCTGAGCTGACTGCAAGAACAGATTGGCCCTTCCAGCCCTAATTCCACAAAATGAGGAGAGGGGAGAGG
>NW_009954216.1:1725605-1728695 GCF_000747805.2 Chaetura pelagica | reverse complement strand
AGGGGAAAGGGAAAGGCATCTCTACTCTCCACTTGAAAATACTGTGAGAATTTTGAATGAAAAAAGTATCTACATGAATGCTAAATGTCAGCGCTCACAACAGGAGCCTTTCCAGACAAGAACCAAACTGGGACTGTCTTATTTCTGGGTGATAAGCTGTAATAATACATAAGTGACACATAAAACCCCATGTATTTTTTCCAACACTCATCATACGACTCCCGCTCCTTTGTTGCGCCTCCTGCTCTGACTCTGTGGCACAACAGCATTTTTATCAGGATGCTGGAAGCTTTTTAAATGCTGCCTCTTTACACTTACATCTTGCAAGTGTCTATCAGATTCCGGGGTGTCAGCTTTTGAAACAAGCATAGGGTTTTATTTCCTCCTCCTCCATCGCTTTATTTTCTATTCCCTTCCCTCCAGTTATTTATTCCTGTGGAGGGTGAAAGAACAGCCCAAGGAACAAGCCCCCTGTGCATACTTCATCAAGATCTGTAGACTTGCTACTAATTACTGCAGTCACAGTTATCAACCTTACAAGCAGCTCCAAAGGATGAAGGCAGCTCAGCAGGTTCTGCTCACCCTGCAGTTTGCAGAGCAGGATCCACCTCGTGCCACGTTCTGGGAGCAGAGGAGCCCAGGAATCTGGGAAGTGCCTGCTCTGGTATCACAAGCAACCAACAGGAAAATTAGCGTTGTAAAACGGCAGCCTAATTTAGATAAGCACTATGTGAATCCATCTAATTTGTATACAGAGTCATTATATGGTCACAACTGAGTGACTCAAGCCTCTTTCTTTTCTCCTCTCCTTCCCCTCTCCCCCCAGACACCAGCGCTCCGGGAGGATCCCAGCGAGTGCTGCTCTCCCGGGAGCTGGCAGCTCAGTGCCAGGCTGGGGTGCCAGGAGCATGGCTGTTCCTGGCTGGGGAATGGCAGTGCTGGGGCAGGGAGGGGGGCAGCAGCTCTGCCCTGCACCCAGCCCCTCCACCAGCCCTGCTCCCCCTGCCCAGGGTGCCGGCCACCTCCCCAGCAACAAACCGGAGTCGTCCCCAAATCTCCCCTCTGCCCGGCCTGCCAAGCTGCTTCCCAGGTTTTCCCATGGCTTTCTGGGGCTGCCATGGAGCTATTCCAAATGGCTGGCAGCTCCTCTCCAGCCAGCACAGTCCCTGGGGATCAGGACCTCCCGCAGCACGTGTGTCCCCCACTGCTTCACCATTTGCAGCTGGTGCCCCCCACACTCACTGGGGGGACTTAACTGGAGCTGCTTCACTTGCAGCCTTTGTTTTCCTGCAGACTTCTTCATAGCCAGAAATGCCAGAAGATTTTAACATCCATGCTGACAGCTTGGAAATCACCATGTTTAATAACAGAAAGCTGAAGGGAAACTAGATAAACAGAAATTGCATCCTGGCCTGGTCCGTGTCCAGTATTCCAGCCATGCTGGAGATCTTTAGCTACCTGGGTGCTTGCACTCATTCCTTCCTTGGGTATCCAAGCAGCTCACAAGTCTTTAAAAATAGAACTAATAGTATTTTCTCTTTATTTCTTCCTTTCAAGAGAAATGCTTGAATCCTGTATGGCTTTTTGATTTATTCATTTGTTTGGGAAAGAGGTGGAGGGAAGCACACAGCTTCCCCTTCCTGCCAAACAAAATGTACAAAATGAAGAGCTGTCTGTGCAGTTGTACAAGTCCCAGTACCTTTGGGTGCTCATATATCCCTGGGGACTCTGCCCAGCCTGATCCCAGCTCCAGTGGAATTCCAGATGGCCACCCTTCCTTACCCTGGGTGGGATGGGGAAGTGTGGAGAGAGAACAAGCTCTACATAATCAAAAACAGCCCTACCCAGAGCTTCAATTCCTTAGGTCCAGACAGGAAGGCTCTGCAGGTCTGTGAGCACCAGCAAGCTCAGGGCAGCAGCCCTGAGGGAGCACCTGGGGGGTCCTTGCTGCCCCCTCAGAGCCACCACACGGGGACACAGCCCCACCAACAACACTCCACAGAAGGGCCCTGGCCCAGCATGGTGGGTCCCAGGAGACACACGTGGTCTTCAGATCCCTTCCTTCCCCTGCTCCACCTGCCACCTTCAGTTTTTTCCCCAGGCTGGAGAAACAGGTCAGGTCAAATACATTACCTGTGTTTGCTCTTTTATCATCCCTCTCAGCAACTGTTTTTTCTTAGCAAGATGGCAAGAGGCCTGCAGATCTCTTGAGTTTCTCTCCATCTCTACAGCCTCATGAAGGTACCCCAGATACAACCCCAGCCATCAGGGACATGGGTGTGACAGACAGGGTCTGTGCTGAGGACACAGCATGGCTGTCCTGGCCTGGTGGGAGCAGCACCCAGCCTGGAGGAGCACAGACCCCATGCTTTGGGGCTCGGTGTTAGGAGGTGAGACACTATTGCCATGGTCTCCTTGGGAGTAGGGGAACATTTTAACCTCCCTCCGTAGGTTTTGGGTATTAAATGTCACTCTTCCCCAGCAATGTGTCCCCAGACACCCCACTCCAGAGGTCCTCTCCTACAGATACACCACAAAACATGCTGAAACAAGGCAATGGAACATGAGGCAGTGCAACAAGGGATGAGTGTCCCCTTTCTGCTGTCCCCTGACAGAAGGCAGCAGCCCCACCATGTTCATTTTGCAGCTCTCAATGAGAAGAATAAAAACATTTATCCTAGCAAAACTCATTACAGCAGGCAGGAAAATGTCAGGCCTTTCATCATTGTCTTCTAGGACTATGGAAATGAGAGAGGGAAAAAAGCATCTTTCAGACCAGCCCTTGCATATCTAGGCCAATGTGGAGGAGTATTCCCTGCAGATCCCCAGCTGTTCTCTCCTGCTTGCTGCAGAACAGTTACAGCCAACAACATGACTTCAGTGGTTCCCCAGAAGCAAACTTCCAGACCCTCCCCACATCCCCAGACTGTTTCCTGGTGTCATTCCTGGCCATGGGAATCACCAAGGCCTCAGCTACTGCCACTCCAATGGCCAGGAACGACACCAGGAAACAGTCTGGGCCTCAGACTTGTGCCCACGATTGACACAGGAGTTCACCTCTGAGATTTATTCGGTCCCATTTTGCCACCA
>NW_009954216.1:1720667-1725552 GCF_000747805.2 Chaetura pelagica | reverse complement strand
ATGTGACCATCCTAACTAATTTCACCAATTACTACTGTTACAGCAGCTCTATTACAACTCATAAGCCAAGCACTGATAGGAAGATCATTCCTATTAAGAGAGCAAGAACAAGAGTTAGTAGAGCTCTATCATGCCTCAGATGACAATAATAAGGCTTGAAGCTTTCCCCCCTGTATAAAATAATAATAAAAATCTGTAAATATTTCAAGAATAAAAATTTGTAATCATTGATTAGGACAAAATATCTTCATTTTTCAGAGCAGCTTTTCATCACCATGAATGGGAATGGTGGGATCTATGACCTGGCCTTTCATTCCAACCTACCCAGCAGGGGTCACTGCCCACTGAGGCCACCAGCCAGGGTGGCTTTGCACCTGAGCCACTGGTGGACACACACCTTCCCACCCCACGGACTGAACTCAGGGGAGTTTGTCACCTCCTGTCCCTCAACTCTCAAGCATGGAGCACTTAACACCGAGAAAAACAGGAAGACCCATTAAACCAATGAACTGACCCTGGATTTGGGATGTTTATTCTCTTTCTAGATTTCACATTGGTATTCCTCTCTGAAGTGCTTGATCTCAGAAAGACATCAGTATGTGAAGCAGCTGATTGCTTAGATGACATGGCAGAGCTTAAGTGCACTTTTGCTATGAACATAGCGTGGCATTTTGTATTTGTTTCCTTCCATATTTTTTCCCCCACTCTGCAAACACTGCCAATACTTGGAAATTATAAAGCTAAAATCTACTGCAATTGCAAAGGAATTAGACCATTTCACAGGGAGAAGAATAATGATACACATTTAGGTCACATTATCAGGTTATACTGATGCAGAACAACGATGAATTATCACTCCCATTTCTGAAGACAAGCACTGCAGGACGAGGCAGCAGCACTGTCTGCCAGACAAGCACCTATTTCCTAAAAAAGAGCATTAAGAGAGATATCACAGGGTCCTAAACAGCTACATCTGATCTGAACACTGCCAACTTTTGTTAACACAATAGACCTGACTAAGTATTGAACCTACGTACCTAAGCAGATGCTGAACAAAGATCTTTATTATTTCAGGGAAACTGCAACTTGCTTTAATAACCAGCTACACAGAGCACAGGCTCTAGGCACAGATTTCCTTTCCTGTTGCTCATGATGCATAGGAGTAGGGAAAAATGAAACAAAGAAAACACCCCACTGGTAATGATCAGTGGCAGAGGAAGCTGCTTTAAAAATCAACGCAGCTCAGGCTGTTACGGGCCAGATGTAAGACTCCCTGAAATTATCCAGTATTTTCTATCCCCTAATGCTGTGCAATTTTGGAAGAAAACAGCTTCTCTGTGAACAGCATGGAAACAGGCAGCAGCCTTGGAGAGGTTTTTTTTCTCTGCTTCCACCTGCTGGTCAGACCATCATAATTTTTGATGGAGAAGAACACTGCAGATGGAGGGAAAAGGCCTCCTGAACCCATGAGGGGGGATTGCTCCCCCCTGGCCCAAGCCCAGTCTCTGCATGGAGGCTTTGCTGACACCCCCAGCACATGATGGGGCATTAAGTTGCTCTTGACTTTCTGCAAACACAGCCACCTCTCCAAGTTCTGCACTTCCTGACCCACAAACCCTTCCATCCCCCTGGTGGAAATGACAAACTCCTGTGCAAATACTGGGCAGGGTCTTACAGACCATGGAAAAAGAAAGGAAAAATGGAAATGTGGTCTCCATGGCAGCACCATGATTTCTATGGCAATACCAACCAAGGGGAATTTAGCAAATAATTATTTAAGTGAAAAACTATCTCAGTAGACTTCAGAAGGAGTTTGTGGTGGTTTTTTCCCCAGAAGTGACACTCAGGAAAAATTGGAATAGCCTCATGAAAACTGTTCCTAGACATAATCACCATTAATGACTTTCACCAAGGATGAATATCAAATTAGAGCCAAATTCTGTTGTGATGTGCACTCAAGTACATAATTCATGATTTTAGTGTAAATCTGCTGCACTTGCTAAAAAAAAAAACCAAATTCACCTATTACAGCAACCATCATAACCATTTCTATGAAGTATTGTCCCCCTCCTGGAGCACAGCCCGTGGGGGCTGCCCAGGATGCACGCAGGGAAGCAGTGCTGCTGAGAGGAGACCAGCTTGTTCATCTCAAATAAATGCAAACCCCATTTTCAGAGTACCCAGTACTATTCCAAAGGGCATTTGCTCTGGCACGTTGAGCTTGGGGAAACAAAGTATATCCCGAAATACGCCTGGAGTTTGGTGTTTGAAAAACAGGAGGAAACCCTGCCATGTTGGAAGCCAAGAAACAAGGCCCCAGGCCCACTGCAGCTCTCTGCTGGGGCATTGTCCTGGTGACCACTTCTTGCCACCCCTCTGCCTGGCAGAGAGGAGCTGAAAATGGCTGAAAAACAGGAACATCCTTTCACTTTTTGAAATATATGCTGCAGGTGGCTCCCCACCCGTGCTAAGGCCCATCATGAAACTGAAAACCTACTATTTCCATGTGCACCTCAGCTCTTCTGCTCCAGCCATTGCTCAGAGGGCAGATCCCTCCTTGAGCTCTCATCTCCACATGACTCCAACACAACAAGGTTCAGGACCATCACTTGAACATCTCACCACGAGAGAGCTGCTAGTGGCCCAGTGGTGCCCAGGTCAGACACCCCTCTCCTCTGCATGGAGGAAGGAGACTTGGCTCAGCTCTCCCTCAAGAGAGAAAAACCTTGACAATGCCTTGACACCAAGCAACTGACTTCAGAGCTGAAGTTATAAGCTGTTTGCACAGGTTCTTTCCCAGATGTGTTTCTGCACAAGACTGGGAAGCATCAAAACCAAGGGATGCACTTCAGCTACTCACACTGGCCCTTCTCATCCTCTGCATTAATAATTAACTGAAATTGTAGCACACCATGTACACATAGTCAAAAAGGAGCAAAAAATCCTTCAAAACAAAATAAATGTGGTAATGTGAAAAAACCACTTCAGAATGAGCCTCTTCTACCCTTCAAGCAGCAGCTTTTATTTTCCTTCCTGCTTTTTATTTGTCTAAAATCAAGTGCATCTCACAGTGTTTCTTCCACCCCGAGCACAAGGGACATCAGCTCCAGCAGAAAATGGCATCATGCAGAAGCATCATAGGAGGTGGCCTCAGTGGTAGCCAAGGATAAGGATGAGATCAAGCTGGAGTTTCTCTCTTTTTGGTGAACCCAACCAAGATCCCCGAGCAGCTGCTAGTTATAAATACAGTATCATCAACTGTGCTCACCCTTGGGGGAAGGAGTGTGCACACCCACGGTGCGTTTGCAAGTCATTTCCACCTTCTGATAAGAAAATGGATCAAAACACTTGTTTTCCAACAGAAATTTCCAGTTGGAGCAGAAGATGAAGCACTGGAGAGCTGCTCTAGTCCCTGAGCCACTGATGTGGAAGGAGCAGCTTGTGGTACATGAAGGGGAGAGGACAAGGAACTGAGTTTCCCAGGCCAGGGCCTTGGCTGGGGCAGGGAAAGGAATTTGTCTCTTACCCTTCTTACTCATCCAAACTGCAGCAGTACTAATAGGAGAAAACAGAACTGCTGTGTTCAGCAGCAGTAAACCAGACACACTGAGACCAAAATCCAGTACTGAAAATGTTCCAACCTGCTTTATAGCCAACTGTACCCTTTGTCATGGCTCCTTCATGCTCCTTTCCCACCGAGGACCAGGTCTTTGGTTTTCTCCCCTCAAGGCCTGTTAAGCTTTTCTTTTAAATGGGTTTATCTTAAAAGATATTGACTATATTTCCAAGCCTTTCATACTGCTCTGTTACACAGCCCTGCTCCATCTGGTGCTCGCAACACCTTCCAATTTAGATTCATCTGGAAGGAATCCAGCAACAGCTTCAGAAATACTGAAACAGATGCTTTAAACATTGTCTCTTCCACCTTTTGCACTGGTGGAGAAGGGAGCTGCCAGCCCTTCCTGCCCTCTCCTCTGCACAGCCCCTGGGGCCGTAGGGTTCACCAGGACTGCTGGAGGAAGCAGCACCCGACCTGCAGGCTCTCGTGGCTATTTGCCTGGCTCTGGACACTGGCACCCAGCAAGCCCCACATGTCCTGAGCAGTTCCTGGTTTCCTCCATGTGTTCAGGAGTCCTTGCTCCAACCCCATGCCACGTACAAACAAAGTCATAAGTGGTTTGGGTTGGAGGGCACCTTAAAGATTATCTAGTTCTCACCCCTGCCCAGTTATCTGCTGCTGCCACCTCCCTCTGCCTATAGCTATAGTGTCTTCTTCACCACATCTGTTGCCAGGTGGCCCAAGTGCCACCAGGCAGGTGGGTCCCCCATCCCCAAGCAACCTCCCAGCACTGCAGCTGGGGCTGGCAGTGAGCAGCTGGCAGGGAGGGAAGGTGTTCCAGGGACCCTTCCTGATTTCCAGGTATCCCTGGAGTGCAGATGGTGAGGGGCAGCAGCTGCCCTCCAGAAGCCTGTTTCCAGAGCATGGGGGGCTGGAGGAGCAGCTCAGGTCCATGCTCAGGTCCAGAGCAGCCTCTGCAGATGCTCAGCCCAAGCCCTGCAGCACCTACTACCAGTACCAGTACTACCTACACCCTCAGCTGCACCCATGTGCCTCCAGTCCTTCTTGACTCTTCCTAGCTAAGATTGCTCCACTTCTGAGGAGCTTCTGGATTCACAGATCTTGAACCACCTGTGAAGCTGCTGGCACAACTTGTACATACACACAAGCATGAATATTTAATTATCAGAGGCACTGGTCACACAGACTCCCAGCCCCACGTTCACAACTGCCAGCTCAGTACATGAGCCACTTGTTTATTTAACTGACTCCACTTTCTTCTTTGTTTTCTTTTCATCTTCATGATTATTGCCCATCATTCAGCAG
>NW_009954216.1:1703382-1720588 GCF_000747805.2 Chaetura pelagica | reverse complement strand
TCAGCAGTAAGTTCCATCTATAATTCAAAACAGAGCTTCAAACCTGCCTCTTGTTTATAATGAGGGTGCCATGTAGCACTGATCTAGCTTCCAGTATGCTGTAATAAAGATAAATCAAACTCATAATGCTTCCCATTTTTAAATGCAAGCTATCACCAAACAGGCAACCTAATGCTAAGGTTTCTCAAGCGTTGCTAGTTTTTCAAGTGCATATATAAAGTCATTCTTTATCCCCCGACAGCCTAAACAGGAGGTAAAATTCTCCCTGTTCCCACAGAGCACCTCCAGGAGTGGGACAGCTTCAGCTTGGAGTGCTCTGGTGTGGATCAGGACACAGAGGACGTGGCTGGGTGAGATTTGACAGACAAGTATGAACCCCTTTAAGTTTCTCCATGAATATCCCACTCTGGGAGGACTCCCACAGCAAGCAGCCCTCGCTGGGAGCTCCTGCAGCAGTCAGACCAGCTGAGAATGGGGAATGGCTACAGCCTCTTTCTCTCCAGACAGAGTGATTTTAATTGCCAAAATTATTCATAGGCATTTGCTCTTCTCTTAAAGGATCACAAAGAAAGCCAAAACATGAAGCAAGCAGGGAAATGAACAGCAGTCAGAAATCAGAGGGAGGTTCAGCACTGCAGGCAGAGCCCCAGCCAGGGCCCTGCTGCTGGCATGGATGCAGGGGGGGGTCACCCCCAGGGGATGCTCTGGAGCATCAGGAGGTCAAACATCCACCCTAACCTGAGAAATCACCCTCACGCCTGATCACAAACCTGTCACAGTCACTGGAACAGTTCCCATTAAGGAAATAATTTTTTTGTGGTGTGTTTTTGATGGCCCCAGGAGCTCTCACTAGGCAGGAGCTGGGCCACCCTGGTCCCCCCCAGCCTGGGGGGCTGACACTGCCCCCAGCCCCCTGTCCTCAAAAGAGCTTGGTGACAACTGTCGAGTTGCACTGAGCAGATCCCAGCCCTGCTCCTGATCCCAGCCCTGTGCCAGCACACTTGGCAGAGAGGCCAGGAGCTGGACAGAGTCAAACCTCCTCTCCAAGAATACTTAGAAAATTTATTCCATCTCTCCCCCAGTCTGACCAGACCCATCAATTTTCCATCTGTACTTGTCACTAGCACTGGTTTGCTCAGCACACAAAGTGAAATACAGCTTTGTACCAAAACCTTGGCACTGGGAGGTTTTCAGAAGGCAGGGCTGGTCCATCCCACAGACACCTGCATCTGGAGCTGCTGCACAGGGAATGCCAGGAGAGGAGAATAACCCCCCTGCTCCCAGCAGCTACATTCCCAGAGGCACAGGGATGCCCATCTTATAAAACCAGAGGTCGTGTGCAGCAGCTAATTGTGCAAGAATTGTGAACGAGGCACTTAAATGCTGAGCTAAGCTTTGAGGAGAGAAAAGTCTTCTTTCGTTTACAGTAGAAGAACAAAAGCTGCTGTGAAAACCCTCCTGCACAAAAGTTTTATCTGCAAATGCCTTACATGTAATTAAATGATACAGTTAATATAATCCACGTATCAAAGGGAAGGAAAAAAAGATGTTTTCAGATCCAATTGCAAAGTGATGTTGAATAAATGAGAAAGGAAATTTAACAATATGATTGTACTCCATCGTTAGGAGGAAGTGAGAAAAATCTACTTATCACTAAACTGCATTTTTTAAACAAACAAACAAAAAAGCACTTAAAACTAAATACATGGCTTATATAAAGACCATAAAAGCTGGGTTATTCACAACAAGCCAGCCTGAAAGAAGGTTTTAGCCTGGTTTTCCTGGTGTGTTCAGAGCTGCAGTGTGCCCAGCGAGGGCAGGGCCAGGCTGGGGTGGGTGCAGGCAGCATCGGGCACTCCCACCATGAGGAAGGGATGGCAGCATCTGCCCTTCCCAGCCAAGCACAGGGAAACCCACAGAGGCCACCACAGGCAGAGATAGATTCACAGCCACCTTGGCCAAAGGTGTAAGGCCCCAGTGGCAGCTTCCCAGGCAGTGGCATCACTGCCAGGCTGTTGGAGCTGTGGATTAAACCCAGTCCCAGATTCTGGGACATCCCAGAGCAGGCTCAGATCTCACCTGGTACCTCATGGACCCCAGGACAAGGCAATGGCAGTGAGCTGAGGCTCATCACCACCTTTTACTCTTTCAATCTAAAGAACATGCAAGTCAGTTTTGCTGTCTGCAAACTTGCATCACGACTGTGCTGTGCCCTAAGCCTCACATCACCTCCTGTCTTGTGGCAAGTACACTGATTGCATGGATTAAACACCTTTTGCTGCTCAGGATCTAAATGGAAGGCTCCCTAATCAGATCTGTGGATCAAGGACAATCTGTCCATAAACTCTCACTGCAGGTAAAAAACTGGATGCATTTAAAAACGTGTAATTTGCTTTTGTACAAAGGAATAAAAATGGTGACTAAGCTGAGTTTCCAAAACCCTCCATTTGGTACCAATTCTCTCTGCTCAATAAATTCAATAATCCAATAAACCTCTTCTATTACAATTTCATGCTAAAGTCTCACTCAAAACTCAGCAAGGTCCAAGGTGCCCTTGCCCCCACAAGTGCCACTAGACCCCAGCTTCACATCCAGCTGTTTCCAGCCCAGATTTAGATTAAGGAGAAATTTTAAAATAATTCATATAATTAAATTATCAAAATTATTCTGTTCATATGGTGGCTGAATTATTCTCTCAAAAATTACCTTTATCACTGAAGTACCAGAGACACAACTAATGGCCAAATTAATGAGACACATTTGAAGCACCTTGAGAAATCTGGGTTTAAACACATCAGAATCACACTGAAGTTCACTGCAACAACTCACACAAAATTAAACATGTACTCAGCTGCTTGACAGAACCAAACCCACAGCTACGATTATGTTAAGTATTTGGTTCCTCTACCCTATGTGACTTCAAGCAAAGTAGAGGCTGCCCCTGACTGAGCTCCTGATGTAGGTAAAAAATAAGGAAAAACAGAAATGCAATTTGAAAAATTCACAGCCCAGGACCCTGTTGTTCCTGGGGGGCCAGGGGAGTTATTCCTGGAGTAGATGGCAGACCAAGGAGTATCAGTTGCTCCAGGAAAAGATCTGGGTCTCCCTAGACCTTCAGTGGCTGGGACCAGCAGCCAGGCTCTCTGCTCTCTCCATCCTTCAGTCCCTTTCACCTGGTTTATTCCAGGGACAGGGACAAATCCCCCAGGAGCAGGGCTGTGGCTCTCATGTTTAGGTCCCTCTGTGCACTCCTCACCCCTGCAATGGGTGTGCAGAGCTGGTCACTGATGCTGGGACAGGGAGCAGATCCTCTCCCTGCTGCAGAGCATCCCTAGGGCAGCAGGCAAAGCCAGCTGCTGGAGCTGGCTGCAAAACCAAAGCCTGAACTCCACTCCCCATGCCAGGGAAAGCAGGAAAGCTTCAACATACAAACTTTAAGATACATCAGAATAAGAAGAAGTTTTTGATATATATTTAATTGTAAACCTCAAAGAAAACCCAAGCACGACCTGAGGTGAATAACTGAGATAAGAGACTGAGCTCAGAGAGCTCAGAGAAATGCAAAGAATTGCACATTTTCCCCAGCTGAGGATCCTTTAGACAGCACTTCAAACAAGGAACAGAAATCTAGACGTGGAAGTGGCTGCTCAGCACTCTGACAGCCTGGGCAAGGTGTGCAGCCTGAAACATCCAGTGCCTTAACAACTGGGAGAAGGGTATGATGTGTTATCAGGGATGGTTTTCTAAGCAGAGCAAGGTGGAAAAAAAAAAAAAAAAGCAGAGAAAAGTCTTGGGAAGGTAAAACTTGTCCCAGGCCTAACTGTGGGAAGGCTGCAAGCAGATGCTCCCTCACTCAGCACCCACAGACAGGTAGTCTCTGGCAGCTACACCCAGCAGTACATAAAGCAGTAAAACTGCTAAAAAAACCAACTATGTGCTACAGATTTCTGGCACCAGTGAATGGACTGGATGGATTCACAAATCTGGGAGCCCTTTCTCACCGATTTTTCCCTGAGAATTGTGGCAATGTTGTTTGGTTTTTCCCCTTCCAAGCATTATCTTTATTTTTTAAATCTATAACTCAGGAAAGGAGGAGCATTTTTTTTTTGTCCCACAGCCAAACTGGATACAGCTCATCTCTATTTGCATTAAACCTCCTAGAAAGGTACCCTCCTGGCTGAGCCCCCCTGAACTGCCCAGCTGAAATGGGAACATCTCATAATGATTTCTCTGCATCCAAGCAGCAGCCCCACCACGACCTCCTGTTCCCCACCACGGATGCTGTGCAGGGGGAAAACAAAGCCTCAGTTCCAATTCCAGGGTCGCACCCATGAGCTCTTTGTTCCCCAGGGACACTCGGTGGGACAGGCCCTGCCCCAGCTGCCCCTGCCAGCCCCAGTGAGGAACAGACCAACCAGGACCACAGAGGTGGGCAGGGGCAGCACCAGGAGGAGGTGGCAGCTCCAGAAGATTCACACATTTATGTATGTTCTCCTGAAAAGTCAAAATCTATACATAACCCAGAAGAGAAGCAGCATAACACCCTCTGAGAACTAAGGTGGAGAGGAATGCCAGGACCAGAGCAAGTCTCCTAACAAAAGCTGCCTCTACTCTGCTCCTCCTTCCCCCCAAAATTATTTTGGAGCTGGGGGGCAATCACAGGAGATACAATCTTGGTTTAAGAGAGAAGCAACTTTCCCTTGCCTTCAGGGAACACATATTAAAATTTAATTCTCATCAATATCTTTTATAGCTTACAGAGTTAATGAGATTGAATCCATTTAGTTTTCAAACCATTAAATAAAGTTTTGCATTGATTTACAGATTATAGGTTGATATATCACAGCAAAGATCCTTCCTGTTTTATTAGCCCCTTGAATCCTTTTTAAAAATATTATTCAGTCTCAAATCAATAGCTACCCTAGCAAAGAGGGGGGAAAAAAAGAGAAAAGAAGCTATGAGAAGGGTCCCAAATGCAAGTTTTAAACTTGTGGGTTAATCTTACCTGAAGTACTAAGAAAATAATCTGGATACTATCCAAGCACAAAGAAGGGTTGTGCTGCTCCTCCCAAGCCCCCATGGAAAGAGGAAGGTGAGTCCAGGCCCTTTGCATTTACAAAACAGAACATGCAACCATGTCTGGCCACTGGTGTTTCTAGCCATTTGGATGATATTTTTACATGGTTTTCAAATAAAACAGGATTAGTATAGATAGGCATGACATTTCCCACAGGAAGTGGGAAATATCTCAGACATGATCATTCTGTTGCAAATAATGCATTTTAAAAATCCTCCCTCACCATTTTTTTTTCCCCAAAAAAGCTTTAACCAGTTCCACAGCTGCTGAGTCATCACTACTTGAAGAGGCTCAAGAATGACTAATTTAAAATTTAAAAGCAAAAATGTGAGGGTTATGTACTCGGAGATGTGGCCACATTCACCTCGAAGGAAATCAGGAGATCAGACTAAAAGAAGAGGACAACTCCTGCCAGCCCTTGGACAGCAGGTTCTTTTCCTCACTGTGGGGAAGGTCCCTGGGCTGTACATCCCCCCAGCCTGCCCACCCACCCACAGGCTCCTCAGTCCTGCTGCAACCCCCAGCAATCAATGAACAGACTGCTGAGAAAACCACAGCCTTTTGCATCGGTGCTTTTCTGGATGAGTGCAGGAGGGAGGCAGAGCAGCCCAGCCCTCTGCAACAAGTGGGAAGCACATCCCACAGCCCCTGTGCAGGGCAGGAGTCCGGGGGCAGAACAGGGAGGTGCAGCCGTGGCCACGGGCTCAGCACGGAAAACTCTGCCAGATTAGAATCCCACATTTCCTTCCATTGTCAAGGAAAAAGTCCATGTAACAATATCAGCGCGGCCATTGAGTTGCTGTCACTTTCCCTGTGCTCAGGCTGTGGCACCCGACGGGCAGTGGGCAGGGTGGAGGGAATAAATAAATAGCTAGTTTGTTTAGCCACTTAGCTCCCATTGCTGGCAACATCTGCTGAGCGAGTCGGGGAAAATTGAAATCTATGAACCTGTGGCAGAGCTGCTTTAATGCTGCCCGAGCTGAGCCGAGCAGATCTGCTCCTCCTGGGGTGACAGGTTCATCAGAGGCACCAAATGCAATTTCAGAACTTCAGTGGCAGAAAAGTTGTACAGGATGAAACTTTAGTGTTTCTGATCTACCCTTTCTTAATCACATTTTTTATGGCTGTGGGGAAAGAGCATTTTGTGTGGTTATTTTAAACCTGAAAGACAGAGACCAGCCATTGGCATAACTGAAGGTCTGCACTGAAAGAGGACAGCTCTGCTGAGCCTCGTGGGCCCCTTTCTCCTCCAGCAGGGTCCTGTGCCCATGCCTGTCCCCTGGGAAATCACTTCCCTCCAGCTGGTTGATGTTATTTTAATCCCAACTGCCTCCAACTTTCGTTGCAGTAACACAGGGCTGGCTGGAACTGCCTCACACCACGCAAAGACATCAGCAATGAGAGAGCTGATTAATGACAAAAGCCTACATATAAATATACATGTTAAGATTACATAGCAAACATCTCTCCCTGGTGAGCTAGCTGAACCCTGCCTGTTACCAGAAGTATTTATTTATGGTGTCAGCATCTTGTTCCTTGTAACTTGCTGCAAAGTGGCACTTCAGCCCCTCAGCAGCAGCACCAGGACTGCGACCCCATCACTGCCTGGTCCAGCTTGTACTTCTCTTGCTGGTTTGTGAAACAGGGACTTTGCTGCCCCGTGCCAGCCTGGGTGCTCAGAGCTCCTGCCCAAATGGCTCATTCTAACACAGAATATGCTGCACTGCCAGAGATTCTCCTAAACCACAGAAACTCCCTCACTTTTGGAGCCATCCCTCGCTGGCCCAGCAGGTCCCATTTCTTCACCCACACTGGTCCCACAGGAGATGGACTCATCCCCATGGTTGTTGTCTGGCTCCTCCATGTGTTACCCTTGCCTAGTGCTGCTGACATCCAGAGGCTCAGCTCTTGTCATGATCTTGTTCATTTACTGTTTGCAGTTAAACACTGTTTGTTTTATATATTCTACACGAATTTTTGAAGGTTTTATACACTACTTTTATGTGCCTGCTTTTATTTAAAGAAGTCTAAAATTGCCTGTCCTGCTTTTCCCCAGCTGCACACCAGTGAGCCCTTCCTTTTTCCCCATGGTAACTGCTTGTTTCATCTGCTCATTTACCTTAGTGCCTTTGCTTTGCTGGTTTCATCCAGCTTCAGAGCCCTTCCTTGCTCCTTTTTGCACAGAGCCTAACACATTTAATCTCCCTTTTTACTTTCATTGTCTCCTCACACACACACACTTTGATCATGAGTTTCTTCTGACTGATTCTGCTTCAGCAAATGGATGCACTTCAGAGGAAGTGCCTCCAGAAGACCTTTTTTTCTCCTGCATTTATCTTCAGGATGGTTTTCTCTCCTGCTTTGCCTCAGCAGTGTCAGTGTTTAGACACTGCCTCCTGAGCAGCCAACACTGGGGAGCAGCCACTGCTGCCTCCAGCCAACAAAGAACTTGTGCATCACACCTGGATTGCCAACCAGGAGCCTCCCACTCCTGTCTTTACAATTAAAGGGAAAGAAGATGCTCCAGCAAGAAAAATTAATTCTTATTTTTCCAGTTGGGTGAGAAAAGGTGTGTGATGGGGGGAAGATCTGGCAGATCTAATTATAACAATGACTATTATTTTTATTAACCTCAGAGCTTCCCTGCACACAGCAGCCAAGGATAAAGCTGAGACCTCCTTTCTTCCCTTCCACCTGCCCTTGACCCCCAGGTAGCACTGGGGGGATGTGGTCCCAGTCCAGCAGGGCTCATTACCCATTCCCAGCACAAAGCAGCCCAGTGCAGGCAGGTGATGATCTTTCTTCCTTGCTCCTTGCACCAGCACATAAAACAGTTCAGGGTATTTTCAGAAACGAGCTCTTTTGGAGTCACTGGCTCCTTACTGCACTTTGTAGCTTGCACATAACAAAATTATATAAATAGGAAAATATCTCATTTTCCCTACCTAGGGAAAATCATTCCCATGTAGCAGCATTATTAATGCTTCAGCTCAGCCCAACTCACAGATGAGAAGCTGTTACTAACTCAGGGAATGAGGAGGGTTTTCCTTTACCTGAGTCCACTTCAGAAAGAACAGAATCAGAAATGGCATTTTCATCTAATCAGTGCTTTGCCTGAAAACATAGACCTAAACTTCCTATGAAAAAACAAACAAACAAACAACAAACAGTTCACTTGAAATTAAATCAATTTGCTTTCTACTGTACTCCTTGCCTGAGGCATTAATTTATTTAAAAACTGCCAGAGCCCAGGCTGTCCTTGCCCCAGGTCCCACCATCCCCAGCTCCCCAGGGCTGTGCTCTCAACACTCCCACTTTCTTCCTTTTACAACTTCTTTTACAGAGGCCCCCCCCCCCCCCCCCCCATTTTTATTATCTTCAACAGCTTTCAGATATGCAAGGGACACATCTAAATACCAGAGACAATCTTGCAAAGCCCCTCAAAACAAGCTTCTGAGCTATAAAATGTGCTCCAAGGTCTCCCTGAGTGCAGGCAAAGCACTGACAGCTCCTCCACCCCAGTTTGGGTAAACGAGGGGGAGGGTGCAGCTGAAATATGGCCTTCAACATTTGCCAAGATGTGATATGAATATGTAAAGGTGAGGAGATCCATCCAGGCTACACTCTTGCCCAAACTTGCTATGGAAGAAACCAGTGTGTGTGCAAAGACCTGAAAACATCAGTAGGGGTGCAAAGCCTGGCATGCACTTCTGTACAGCTGTGGGGCACCCCAGGGAAATAAGGGATGGCACAGCCCAGCTACCTCAGCAGATCCTGCAGGGAGAGAAGTTTGTGACTTCACTGTCTTTGAAACCTCCTTCTGAATCACTTCCCTCTGAAGCTTCTACTCTTCCTTTTACTGTGGTGAATATTTCAAAGCAGATCCTATGCTTTTGTTTCAATTATTCTCTCTCTCCCCCCCCCCATGCTTTTCAGGGGATGTCAGTTTTCTAGTCAGATGGTCTATTTCATCTTTTCAGAGAAGCACATGACACAGATGCTGGGCTGCAGGGAGCTCATCACACCCTGCAGTGTTCAATGCTGTCCCACCTGAAGGACCCTCCACACCCTGCTGGGTGAGCAGGACCTGTGTCCAGCCCCCCATGAAGAAATGCCCTGTAACCCCTGGGTGCCTTTGGGTGAAACCAGTGGTCAAACAATGCAAATCAGGGCACTCATTCAGACTGGCAAAATCACCCATATCTGTCAGGGCAAGAAACCTCCCATTACCTCATGGATTCAAACCATATCCTTCTGCATGCTGATCAAACAGATAATGCACCTTCTTTATTTAAAAGCAACTAACTATGCTGAGTAGCACCTGCTGAAATTCATGAGGAAATTAATGCCATGTGCTGTTTGAAATGGGAGGAAGGTGCATGTGGAACATCTGTCTGAGGATCCAAAAGAAACATTTAACTTGGAATTCATAAATAATTCCCTGATATCAGAAAGCTCAACAGCAAGCCCTTGTTAAATTTCAGGCTCAGTCTTTCAAAAAAATAATTTAGTGTGTCAGTTTAATGGAGAAAACACAGGGGAAAAAAAAGAAAAAACAATGGCTGGTACCCATAAAATTCTGCAGATCAAATGTCAGAGAGTAATTAAAAAGAAAGGAGGATTTCCATGGACCTGAATGTATAATTAGGAAGGGAGCTGCTGTTGAAGTGACACTGCTTAATAATCTCATTGTAAAAACTGACAAAAGTTGCATGCAGGAGAATTATTTTTTAATTATTTAGAATGGATACTTTGAAAATTAAGTGGGAAATGGGCACTTGTACTATTAAATGCTGCTAATGTGCAAGTCTCCTGAACTAAAAAGCTTCTCAATTAGAATACTTGCAATTTAGTGCCATTACTTATCAGCTGAGATGTGTTTTGTCCTGCCATTCTCTTCAGGAACACATTTGTTCACTGGATTGGGAAATTAACAGCCCAACCCAGTGAAGTGTTGTGCTCTCTCCTCCTGCAGAGCAAACTCCCAGGGCCTCACTGGGCTCTGGGTCACACTCCAAACAGAGCTGTGGTTCTGCTCCACACCATGACACCCATCCCTGCCCCACCCAGATTGTCTGGAAGGAATAAACAGCCAGTGGGAAGCTGAAGGATTTTGTCCCTTCTAGGTTGTACAGTTTTCAGAATAGGACTCAGGTGCAACAGTGGGGCTCAGCGTGAGGCCAGGGAGGATTTTTTCCCCCAGCAAGTTTAGAAGGCAAGTGCATCACACGTGAGCCCAGGAGTAACTGGGAAAACCTCTCTGCGAGGGGGTGGCTGCACCACAGAGCCCAGTCCCTGCAGGTCCCAGGCAGAGAGCCCCTGGCCCCAGGGCAGGGCAGGGCAGCTCCCCTGCTCCCAGCACACCTGCAGGCAGAGCACAGCCTCACCTCCCTGCCAGAGGAGCTGCTTCCCCTTGCACTAAATTATAGATGTTAGATGATTCCGAGATAGGAGTGTTAATTATTAATAGGAATTATCTGAATTGATTTTCAATTACAGAATATTCTTTTCTATTACATTGCAATAAGACTGCAGGAATTCCATTAAATTCAAAATGAGGATCATCAATTTCCATCAAGACACATGTAAGCTAAATACATTATATCTCTGTTGAAGCCAATGATTTCCATTATCCTTTTCCATTCATTTGAAGTGACTCCATTTGAAATGGGCTTTAATGACTGTGATGGTTTATCAGTATTGTGGGCTCTCCAATTTGACAGGGCCATAACCTGCCTGCCA
Organism: Chaetura pelagica; assembly: GCF_000747805.2. NCBI lineage: Eukaryota > Metazoa > Chordata > Aves > Apodiformes > Apodidae > Chaetura > Chaetura pelagica. The sequence continues at coordinate 1,709,769 of NW_009954216.1, read as the reverse complement.
CCACCTGTCCCTGCACCCTCCTGAGCTGGAAGCCCCCTGTGGAAGCTGGTGCCTGGCTGCAGAAGGCAGCAGCTCCCCAGACACCTGCCTCTCCTGCCCCTGCAGCAAACACATCTCCTGAAACTTGACATATTCAAAATTGACAGATTGTTTGTTTTCCTCCTGATTAAAAAGGAAGAAAAAAAAAAAAAAAGCCTTTTTTCTCCAAAGCCCATTTGCCTTTTGACCAGTTCTGGGGTTGAGCTAAACCCACCCATGCCAGCACCATTCCACTGCTCCAGACACGTTGGGCTGGGAGAGGATTTTCCCTGAAATCTGCATGACACAATCTATGTTTGTAATCCAGCAGAAAGGAGCAAGACTGGGAAGCAGGGTGCTGACCAGATGCCAGCCAAATGGTTCTCTGCTTTCTAAATAAAACAATGTGGAAAGTTAAAAGCAGAGTCTGCCTTTCAAGAGGAGGAAACACCTTCCATCCACACCATCAGGTAAATGAGGCTGGTTGTCTGCAGGCCTCCCTCACTTGGAGCCCCAGCAGAGCATGGGTACAAGTGTAAAGCTGTTCTAACACAAGTACCCTTTTGATTTTCAAGGGTTTCTCACAAAGAACCACTAGTAAACACTTAAGAGACCTCCCCTGTGAAGGATCCTGGCCATGACCAGGTCCCTGGGAAGTGTTCACTGCTCTTCACTAACACTAGAGAAAATCACAGCCCGGGCTCCTCAGTGGTGCCAGGTCCCATCGTGGTGCATCTCCATTGGTGCCAGTTCAAATGAACAGACCTGTGGAACAGGTCAGAGAAGGAACATGCAAATATGGTGGTTTTTTTCCTGTTTTTGTAACTTCAATGCTGTGCTTTAGAGTGCCCTGTGTCCTGGCCTGCCCCAGGTTACACTGCAAATACTGAACGTGAACACAGGCTGCTGCAGATCTCAGCTTCCTCCAGCAACCTGGCATTACCTTTCCAGCTCCTCTCCCATCTACCTTTCACCAAGCAGCCAGAGAGAGCAAAAATATGCACTGAGAATTATTTTTTTAAATAGAAACCATGACCTCTCTGGTGCATTTCCAACTGCCTTTCATAGCCAAGGCACTCCAACAGATGCTCAGCACAACTCAGTCATTCCCCCACATAGATATTTCCTTCTTGGAGATTATAAGATGTAGAGCATTTTATGCAGGAACACTAAAATAGTAATTTATTTCTAAGCTTTGTGCAGTAAAAATAAGCACTGGATTTAAACAGTTCTTCACCATCCTCACGAAGTGGGGAGAGACAGAAGCAGGGTCTGTGTCCAGTGAATGGGCCTTGTGGACCATATGCAGGTGGCAAAGCAGGAACATCCAGATGGCTGTTGGGTTTTGGTGACATTCATTCTTTTTTTTCTACAGCTTCTGATACTCATTTTTTAAATGTTACTTTAATTTTTAAAGGGCTCTTTCAACATAAAATGAATAGAATATACAGGCCAGCATGTTAAAGACAAAGTCAATACATGAAAGCCCAAATAAAGTGGAAAGTCTCTTCCCCCCACCCCCACCACAGTGTAAGTGATCACCAGTTTGGCTACAGAAGGCAGCTTTTCAATAAACAAGCAACATTATTATTGCTGATAAAAATATGATGCTATCTACAGCTCAGCAAGTCCCCACTACATTAGATTCTCTGAAAACATCAATAAAAGTCACAGCTCATACATCAGGGAATTTACTAGCCAAAAAAACCCTCCCAAACCAATGAAGTAGAAAGATCACTAGTATTAATTATATTTTCATCAGAAAAAAACCCAAACCACCCCAAACCCAAGAGGCATTGGCTTGCATGCCACGTCAGCTGCAGAGGCTGGAAGACTCAGCTATTGGAGTGCAAAGCCTCCCAAGTGGGCAGCACTGGTCACCAGTAAATTACTGACTGTGCAGAGCCCCTGCAGGGCCCTGATGCTCTGGGGTTATTTCCTTTCATGAATCCTTTATACAGGGTTTTTTTTCCTTCTCCCTGTGTAGGAGGAGGAGTTTCATAATGACTTGGAGCAGATGGGTAAGATCTGCGTGTCCTATTCCAAGCACCACTGGTATTTGTCTGTGCAGATGGGATGGGAACAGGCAGATAGCAGAAGCAACATGAAGCTTTAGGCTGACCTGAGTGTTACTCTCTCATTACTGCCTCTTTTTCTCATCTCACCACCCTGTTGCCCCTTTGGACAGAGCAGTTCCTTGTAAAAACATGTAAATCTGAGATTTAAATACTTCTTGTGACTTTTAATGATTATGAATAATTTTGGGTTGTGGTTTGTTGAGCCTGAAAAATCTTGACTTGCATCTCCTTCCATTTGACATTGCTTGGCATGATCATAGCAAGGGTGGAGAAATCCAGAGGGAACAGACACTGAAAGGAGGCACCAGGGGGAAGAGGGGGAAATGGAGAAGGGGAACAAGCCAAGAAAAGGCCATAATTACATTGAAAACCACCTTGAAGGCAAAAAAACCCCCAACAATGTAAAGATAACAAAGGAAAGGAAAGGTCATGGAATGGCTTTGAGCAAGGGACAGAGTCAGATTTATTGGAGCAACTGGTTCTGGCTGTTTAGTTCTTGCTCTGTTAAAGTTGGCAGATGATTCACCAACAAAGCTGGTGGGGCAGAGGAAGATGAAAGATTGAATTTGCAAGGAGAGGTCGAGGCTGAACATGTAGAGTCAAGACTCTTCCCCCAAGAGAAGCTCCCAACACTGAAACATAATTAAATTGCCCAATGATATCAAGAACTAATAAACCAGAAGTGGCCCCAGACCAGAGCTGTAGTGACAGACACAGGGACTGGAAGTGAAGACACCAGGAGAGCTGGCTCCAAAAGGGGGATCATCAGCATTAAGTGCTAAATTTAAAGGGATGTAGCTGCTAAGAAAACCTTTTATTCTACTTATTATTCTAAAATATTATTCCAGAGCCCAACAGATTCAGAGTTCTTTGGAGAGAGGGGTACTGTGCACAAGGGAGAAGATTCACTTACAGATATAAGCTCTCTATTCAATTTTACAGAAATTCATCATATTTCCCTATAATGCATTAAAGAGTCAGTTTTAAAATCCTTTTGAAAAAGATCATTTTCTGCTGCAAAAAGTTTAAGTCAAGCCAGTCCCCAGTGATTGCCTGACCTTGAGAAATTGCTCCTTTTTTTTTGGATGGACTGTAATAACTTCTGAACGACATATCTGATCCACTCAGAAACATCTGGGAATTAAGCAGGCATCAGGAGGCTGAGTCCAATTGATTTTGGAGAAAGCCAGGAAAGGAGAAGAGTAAATGAGCCACATATTACTCCCTTTTATCTGGTTAGCAGATTAATTTCCTTCAGCATCTATATAATCATTTATAAATAGTTGATGGCAGCTTTACAAAAAAAAAATAAAGTCAGTTCCAATTGACATCTCAAATGCCTTCCATGTGGAAGAAAATATGATGGGATGAGGACAAGGGCTGAAAGGGTGAGGGGAGGCAGGCAGGAGGGACACGGTGGCACACAGGCTGCCTGGGGGAACTGGGCTCACTGGGGTGAATGGGGCACCTTCCTGGGAAGCCCCCAAACTGCTGCCCCAGGGCTGCAGCACAGGGACCCCCCCAGCCAGCTGGGATGTTTAAATTGCTATTTGGAAGAACTGCAAGCACAAACCTACAGAACTATACACATCCACTGTCTCTGTTCTACTCATGAAATGAGCATTATACAGTGTATTTTTACAGTTTGCCTTTCTTTGCTTTGACAGGGTTGATTTGGGGGCAGTTTTATTCCTTGCCCAGAAGCAATAATTATGAAACCCACTTCTTTGGTTGGTTGTCATTAATTAACCCTTGAGATAAGGCATCTGTTAATTATAAATTACATGTATGTGGAACACAAAGTGCTTCTCTCAGTGAATAACTCTGAGCAGCCTTCCCATTCCCCACTGCCAAAGACCCCTAGGTGTGCAGCCCTTGTGCCAGGAGGTTGGCTCTGGGTGTTCTGCCACTCACAGAATGTTGTTAACTTGCAAGAAACTGTACTAAGTAACAGCAATAACATCCTGGCCACCACAGGATCACCCAAGCATGCTTGAAATTAATTTTTTTATCTTTCTGGCCATGACTACAGCTTTCCAGAGTACCTGTCCTACCTCCTGCTGAGCATTTACTTGGTGATTCATTAGCTGCCCATCTGAGGCCACCATTTTTCAGCAACCTGAAGCTAATCTTGCTGGCTTCTACTGGCAGAAGTACCTCTCCCAGAACCCAGATGTCTCTTAAAATACTAGAATGATCTACTAATGGCTTTATCGGGTTAATTAACTGTTTCTTTTTAGAGATAATAGAACTTGCAATGAGGAACATCAGCATTATCTTTAGTGCTAACCCCTGCAAACGGAGACTGCAGGATAATCTGTGCTGCTGTCTATTGCCCATTATGCACTAAATTAAAGCAGGGAATTTACACATGGTGATCACCATTGGTATTTTATTACCTTCAGTTCCTATCATAGACTGGTATTCACACAATAGATGTGCAAAAACTCTGTCTTTTATTATAAACTATATCTTATTCTAGAATGCCCTGTCTTTTATTCATCTAGGGTTTTATTTTTCCTGTCTGGAACCCCCACCTCTCCCAAGCCTGGTGAGAGCACCACATGGACTCTGCATCACATGCTCAGTACTACAGGAACAGTCATGAGGATGCAAAGTGAACCTCTACCACTTTAGGAGATTCCAAAGGCTATGAAAATCTTACACTGAATATCAAACCCTTGCAAGGAGCTATAATGCTCCAGCCCTAAGATGTTCACAAGCAAGGCACAGCACAACACCAAAATAAACAAACAAATAAATAAATAAATAATCAAAGCAAACAAAAAAACAACTGAGAGGAAACTAGGAATGAAGCTGCTTTCTCACTAAGGGCAGGTGCACAAGCACCTGGATTTTCCTGGTGGGAACATGGGGCTGGGAATGCAGCTTCTGGCACCTCCCTCAAGCCCCATGCCCACAGGCCTCTGCCTCTGTACACATCTGAGTTTCCTCCCCAAACCCATCAGCTTGGTTTGTGCTCAGCAAATCCTGCAAATCCATACCATCAGGGAAATGAAAAAATAAATCATGGCACTGCTCTGCTGAAAGACAATCCCCAATTTTCCAACGGGCAGAGCAGGTTTATGAAAGAATGAATCACACAGGCAGGAACTCCAGTGCTTTCCAGGAAAGAAACCTCTGCTGTACCATGTCCCGTGCAGAAATCTGCCTGCTGAGCAGGTGACAGGGACATTTCTGTATGAAACCCCCAGTATGAAACCCAGGGGATCCCCCAAGATGCTCCCACAGAGACATCTCTGTGCTGCCCCTCAGGCCCCTGCCCAGAGCTCTCCCTCAGCATGGGGGAAAGATCCAGGAGGTTTACAGACTCTTTTCCATAAAAAAGCAGTGATGTGAAACTTGAATGGGATCTTTTTCCTGCAGGAAGCTGATTTTTCACCCTCAGCCTAATACAACAGTGTTGTACATGGATACCCATGACTGCAGAGGAAGCCTTGCCATGGGTAAGGCAACCTGCAGCTGTAACTCATGGCCCAGTGACAGATCCTGCAATCCCCCTTTTTCCAGCATTATCTGCAGTTTAAGGAACACACATTTCCAGTGCGATGGTTCAAACCCACTTAAAATGCAACTGCCCAGTTCAGCCATTACCCTGGTCCTACAGAAGGGGCTGCCCCTCCCAGGCCATTTCTTGTCCTCAGCTCCCCACCCTCATACTCAACAGGAGCATCCTCAGCAGTTTCAAGGTGTGGCCTCACCCACCCCCCCTTGCAGCCACCCCCAGGCTGCTCACAGCACTGACACCTTTATTCTAGGAGCATTGGTGGGCACAGAGCAGAGCATAAAGATGCCCTGGAAGTTGTCAACTCCTGAACACCCCAAAGAGGACCAGGATGACTGCTCCTCATTGAGTCAGACATTCACAAAACATTAGTAAAACAGAGCAGGCAAGCACCTTCCTCTGTATCTAAAAGCCCTGAGCAGATCCTACCACCTCCTCCTGGAATCCTCAGGAGAGAGAGAATGAGAGAAGGCAAGTGTGTGTGTGCCAGCCAGCCAGGAGCTTTTGTTGGGGTGAATTCTGTTCACAGTTGCAACATCCTGGAAAACTATTAGAAACCATTGCTAAGCAAAAATGAGTCAAATATATGCAATTGGTTGTACTCCCTCCTTCATTTAAAGCTGTGTATATTCTTCTCATCTTTGTCCCCCGATGGCAAAGATGGCAATGAAGCTGCAAAACAACACTGAGTGAATTGTTACTAAAGGGTCCCAAATTAAATATCAGGGGTGTAGAATTTAATCTGTTGTTTGGTTTTTTCCCTAC
>NW_009954216.1:1687601-1703327 GCF_000747805.2 Chaetura pelagica | reverse complement strand
TCCCTACAACTCATAAAAACACTTCAGTTGTGCTTCTGCAGCTTAGGACATCAGCCAATTCTCTAATTGCTTTACAGCACCATTGTCATGAAGAGACTCTCCATCCTACACGTCCTGCAGCTGGTGAACCAATCACCCCTACATACAGGTGATGTGCATAGGAACCAGAGCCACATTCCCAGCACAGCCACCCATGGCTGCTCAGGCAGAGGGTCTCTCAAGGAATCAGCTTGAGTCTCCACAGCCTGATCCAGGCGGTGTCTGTGCCAGGGCTGGGATGAGAAAAGCCCTGTCAGGAGCAGGTTTGAGGTTCCCAGCCCTTGGGGCTCACCCTTGGTCCTCAGACCATCCCAAAACTCAGACACAAGCAGGAACCTCATTCTGCCCGTGGTGCAGGCATGAGGACAATTTGACAGTGTTTCAGGTAAGTTTAACCTTCTAGAAAAATACCTCATGAACTCCTCAAACCACCATCAGGCAGAGGTCTGGGCAGTGGCACAGCCTGGCAGCAGGTCCCTTCCAGGACACAATCCATTTCAAGCTGTTTTAAAGCTTTCAGATCATCCCCTTCTTGTCTTGCTCCAGACAAATCAAATTAACAAGACTGCTGGGAAGCCACTGGGACTTTCAGAGTGTGGCTCCTTCCTGGCAAACACAGGCCATTTGCACACAGAGAAGTTCAGCCAACTTTTGGCTTTTTCAAACAAATAAATGATCACCATTTTCCCTGCTCTCTCACTACAGATTGTTGATTTTTAGAAGACTGTCTCCTGCTTTTCATGCCCTGCCCCCCTGGCTTGCCCCAGGGAGGCAGTTACTGCCCAGGCTCCAGCCAGCCATCGTTCCTCTCAAGATCTTATTTTTGCCTCTGTTGTTTTTGCCCATTTTGGGGACCAGTGACACAGCAAGTCTGTGGACTCCCCCAGAGCCCTCTGGTGTTCTAGCCTCCAGTTCTTGATCATTGTTTATTTCCCTTCTTAGGCATCTGCTAATTTTCTCAAACTCTTTTATGTTTTTAATCATATATCAAAGTCTCCCTTGATGATGTCTCATTCTTGAAAGATGTGCTCCTTCTGCCATCGTGCATAATGAACTCACTGGTGCCAGCTGCCTATTGGACACAGCTCTGCATCCTCCTTTGAGTTTGCCTAGCAGATAGCTGCAGAAACAGTTGGCTTTAATTAATAGAGCTGCCCTTATTCCCTTACTAAAAAGGCCCTCACCACTCTTTAAGGTTGAATTCCCTAATATTAGCATTACCACATCCTTCACATGGTCCTGATGCAATCATGGTCAATTATTTTATATGATATTTACTTTTAAGCAGAAGCTTAGGGAAGGAAATATGCACAAAATTAAGTGTGTCACTGCAAAGCTTTCCAGAAAATTCCCTGATCAGTTCCTTATAAATCCTCATCTATGCTGCCACTTGCAGTAGATTCATTTGGGGTTTGTGCTAATTCACTGGAGAGTCCTGTAATCCCTTGTCATAAATATGAAGGATTTCACCCAGCCCATTAAACAAGCAGAATTATAGATTGTCAGGGAGTAAATCATCCTCCCTTTTCTGGTCATATCAACAATGGATTGAGAAAAATTACTCATTCATTTTTATAATCCTTTAATTCTTGCAGATGTTCCTTTGAAAATTGATTTAAATCGATGAATCACAGGGCAAGATTGGTGTAAATTTTTCAAGCTGAAGACGTTGCCTTCAGCAGAGCAGGCACATCACACACCCCTGTGCCCATCACCACCCCTTGCTGCTGAGTGTTTAACACACTTCAAGCTCTGGAGGCAGCTCCTGAGGCTGTAAGAGCAAATAGGCTTTAATTAGATGGGATCCAGCACTGGCCACAGAAGGAAAGCACTTCCCAACTCCTTCCATAGCCTGTTCCCTAAAAATAACCACAAGCCAGTGGAACCTGCTGTGGGCTGCTGCTGGTCAGCTGCTCCAGAAGAGATACAGCCCTGAGGTAATTTGCACTAGGATAAACCAAACCCCTAATTTGATCATAACCACTTTTTTTCCTTGTTTTGTGACTACAACGGATCTAAACTTCAGAAGGGATTGTGCAGAACTACCTGCTGAGCCTGAAAAGCCTTCTCTGCAGAACTGGAAGAATGTTAAAAGTCATGTCATTGTTGGTATAACATGAAGTTACCACCCTTTACTGATGAGAATGGATTCACAGTCCCCTACAATGCTGAAAGGCAAGAGAAATAAACCACAAACATTTACATGCATCTACAGAAACCTTTGCAGATTGCTCCACATCTCACTTGGCCAAGTTTTACACTGCAGCTTGGCTAGAGACACGGGGCAGCACTAGAGCTTTTGGTCTCCCTGTAGTGGCAAGGATGCCCTTCACATCCCTGAGGAGACACTGGCCAGAAGCAAAAAGAGATGATCACAGCTCCCTGGGAGCACAGGAGCTAAATCAAGTGTGGATGCAGGGCACTCATTTCCTGCAGGTTTTATTGTTACTTTGACCCCTGCTCATGAAAGATTTTGAGTTAACCTTGTCCCTCTCCAAGGAAGCCTGACATGGAAGCCCAGCACTGTGCCCCAGGGACCTACAGTCCAGGGAATGCAGGGAATTCAGCAGCAACTCTGCTCCCTTCCGAGCTGCTCTGGGCGTGCCCAGCACCCACTGGGGCCCCAGCTCCTGCCAGCACCAGGGTGCCACCACGTCACCATTTTGCCATGAAACTAGAACAGAGAGAACAGGAGTTTGTATCTGGGTAAGAAGCAGCCACTGCTTGTAAACAATTATTTAGAAACAGAGTTTGAGGAGCCCTTCAGAGGAACAATTCAAAGAGCTCAGGAGAGATTGCGTTGCCCCGCTGGAAGCATCGTGGTCACACAGAAAACTTCTCCTGGCTAATCCCTTAAGTACATTAGCTCCCCACCAGAGTGCTACAGCTGAGAAAGGAGATCAGGAGGCAGCAATTGGTGCTTTGCCTGCGTGATATAATTACCACTGAATTATATTCCAAAATAAGGCAGCTTTCATACATTTAATTTAATTTAATTCAATTCAGGGCTGGAAACCATTCCTGTTATTGTATCAAATATATGTTCACCTTGCTTTCAATAATCATACACAGAAAATGTGCTGGGGGGAGATGGGGAAAGGAGAGAGTCCCTTCAATTCACTGCAGAGGAAGAGTGCATGAGCTACCACCTCCACCTCCCCACATGTTTCAGTCTTCTTCAGGTCCTGGGACTTGACCAAAAAAACCTCATTCTAATACGAGAAGGAAACATCCTTGACCCTGTCTAGGTTTCTGACCTTGTCTATATTTCTGATTTTAAGTATTCTCTGTGTTTGAACACAAATCAGTATGAAAAGCCAGGGCAGCAGCTTGGGGGGGGGGTGTCCAAGTGGTTTGACTTTTGTGATGGGAGAGCAGAATGGCCAACTGCCACTCAGTACCAGCAAGTCATGGATCCCTCAGCCCTAAGTCACTTCTGGCCATGGACTAGGGTCACAGCAGACTCACCCAGCCCCTGCAACCCGTCCAACAGGAGGGATTTACAGAATGACCCATGAACCTCAGCACCACGCTGCCCTAGTCTGCAGCACAACACCAGGTGCTTGAGGTTGACAAGAAACAAAGAGGTTGGAAAAAATTGTAAGCCCAGAGAGAAAGCCAGAGCAACTCTTTGGAAGCAGGAGGCACCAGTTTTGGGGCAGCTCCACCTCCCCCATTGCCAGGGACCCTTGGACACTCAGACACAGCTGTAGGGCCCCCCTGCCTGCCCAATCCCACCCCCAGGCTGCTCAGGGGGAAGAAAACTATTATTTTCTCCAAAAGCAACCTTGCTGCTGAGTCCCAACACGCTTGTCCTGCCAAGGCAGGGCTGCTGGAGCCTGTGCACAGTGTCTGCTCTGCAGGGATTGCTGCTTTTCTGGGGGCTAGAAAAACGACCTGAACCCTGCAGGATGACAGTGCCTTTAGTGCAAGGATGTGCTACAGTGCCCAAGCAAGGGGAGCTCTGTCACAGCAGTCACTGCTGCTTCCAGGGGTTTTCTTCCCCTCCAATTGTTGGGGTTTTCTTAATAAATAAAAAGTTCCTAGGGGGCTGTTTGTTAATTCTCCCTGCAGGGTGCAGGCTGTCGTGTCACAGGGTTAGTCACAGAAATGCTTCTCATCCATCTGAGAAGGACAACGTGAGATCAAGGGTACATTCAACAAGATTGTAACAGATAAAAGGAGATGGGATCTGGACCAACACCCAACTCCAGTGAAAGAAAGTAATTCCTGAGGGAGAAGAGAGGACAGGGATTTGAAGTGAGAGAAGCAGCACCCAAAGCCAGCTGCTTTCCTTGCACAGCAAGAACAAGCTGCACCTTTTTCTTCCCAAAGAACAGATGAACAACACAATTTATCAGGTCCCAGGCAGACCCTGCAGCTTTCCCTCTCAGCAGACCTGCTTCCCTATGGCTCCCTGTGGGGGTTGGTCACCACTCCAGGTCCCCAGGCTGGTCTCCATCACCTCTCCATAGGCTGCAGAGGGCCAGGTCCCAATTGCAGCAGCCTCACCACATGTGGAGCCAACCTGAGAGACCCAGAAAGCAACTGGAGGGAGAAACACTGTCTCTACACCAGCCAGGCAGCACCAAACCTGTTTCCAGCAGCATCCTCCAGCACTGCCCACCCTGGGCAGGGGCACAAGGAGCAGCTTTGCTGCCCTTAAGGTGCAGACATCAGTTAAAGCTGCCAAGAACGTGTCCATTTGTCAGGAATCCCATCCCAAACACAGCCACTGAGGCAGGCTCTCTCTCTCTGCCCCCAAACACCCTGCTCCCAGGCCTGCCAGCTGCACTCTGGTGTTTTGGAAGCAGCAAACAGAGAGAGCTCCCAGCCCAAGCAGCTCACACAGCTGACTTAGCAAACACTTGCAGCAAGGAGTTCAAAGGAGCAGGGAGAGATTTTTCATGAAACCTACAGCACTCTGCATATTAATTCACAGTGGAAACAACAAGCACTGAAAATAAATGGAAGTGACACCTGGACCTGTGAGATGCAGGAGATCAGGACACATTACACAACAGCTACTGTCAGCTTTCCTGGAGAATCGATGCTCATGTCCTGCAGCCTTCATCCTCCCCCTGCCTGCAGCAGAGCCTGAAGTGCCTGACAGCAAGGGGAAGAACCAAACCATCCATTAGTCCTTGCTGTTACTTAGGAAATCAGCCAGCCCTCCTAAATTTTCTAATAATTGACAATAACTGAATTAGTAATGTGCCCTAATATTTTAGTAGCTCCTGGCCAGCTTCTAGGGGAAAAAGCCAGCCAACAACCTCCACCACTCTATTTTCTAGCCTTTGATTTCCTGCAGAAATAAGAGATATCCCAGAGTAGACAATGTTGGAGTCAGTTAGAGTACAGTGTGAATAAGTCATTCTGGAAAAAGAGGTGTCACTTTTCTGTAATATTACTCTAAATCAATAAAATCCTTTCAATAATTATCTTTCAAAACAGGAAGGTCTCAGTTACATCTAATCTGATCTCCCATGAACACAATATAGAAGGAGTATTTGGTGTGTTGGATATGACTCAGATGTAACCTCAGCACACTATGGAAATAAAGTTCCTGACTAGAATTAAAATTGCTTGCCTAGAATCTTTCTCACAAAGACCACCTGACAGTGTTGCAGCTGAAAGATGATTCTGAAATTGCTCCACATGGTAAAAGTGTCACCAGCTGGTTTCAGATCCTGGGAAGACCCAACCACTGGCCAATGGCTGCCCACTATGAGCAGAGTCAACAATTGTTTTTTGAAGAATAAGATGATTTAATGAGGCTGACTTGAGACAGAGGAAGCAGGCACAAGAGAGAAAAAGAAACAAAAGAGGAGACCCCAGTGCCTGGTGAGTCCCTCTGGCTGGAACACTCCTCCAAGTGAAACTCTCCCACTCCACAGCAGCTTCACCCTCACACTAAACATCCCACAGCTTGGAGAGTGACTGGAGCTCACCAGGAGCAGAGAGGGGCAGTGCAAGTGCCCACGTTTGGATCAGCTGGATTCGTATCTTTAACAACAAAGCCTTTCTAAAGTGAAGTGAGCTGTTCACAGCAGCAGAGGACTTGCAGTTGCCCTCAGCCACCAGGAGACCCCTTTCAGGGGGCAAGGCAGAGCTGTTGAGCACTCAGCCTGCAGCAAAGATAATGCAAACAGATATTTGGCCTGTGGACTTCACTGCTAGAAGTGCCTTACTAGCAGGACACACAACAATTTTCAATAAATCTAATATTTCAAAAGGCTCTTTCTGCCAAAGTAGCACTTTATACCTCTGTCATTTACAAAAGTGAGCAATAATGCATTTCAGATCTAATGGGCTCTTCAGCAGAGTGATCTCAAAGTGCTTTGCCAACACTAAATAACTGCCATGCACAACATAAGGAAATTCACACATGAAGATTGCTTCCCCCAAATTAAAAAAAAAGTAGCTACCTCCATACTGAAGTCCAAGAGACAACAATTTACAACACCCACTTTACACATGCTCATAGAAAAACAGATGATTCAGAGGGAAAGTTCTGCAGAATATAACTTAACTCATCTGAGTTGAGATTTAGCTGGAGGAGACACTCCAGGAAATACATCTGCTCTTCAGAGAGCAGCCAGGGAGCCCTGAATGACTGCTGTGAGCACAGGAAAGTCAACAGCAGAAACTTGGGTGCCTAAAATACTTTATTGCTATATTGGTTTGCAATGACTGAGATGTGAAGCTGCTGAAACTACAACTGTTAGCATTTGAATACTCCACCCAGAGCTGGAGCAGCTTGGCTCAACTGAGGTGGCAAAAATAACAAAAGCTGCATCACTGCCAGGTGACCCTCTTCTTCCTCAGAGCATGTACATGGTATGGGCTTTGAACTGTCTATAATATGCCCCATTGGCTGTTAACAGAGACAGGCAGAACCTCTAGCATGTTAAAATATGTAATTATTTAGCTTGCACTTTGCTGATTTCAGGTACACAGAATTCCTTCTCTCAAATCAAGGAGCTGCAGAGCTAGGAACACTCAGGCAGCTGGCTGAGCCTCCAGCCAGGCTCACAAGACCCCAACACCTCACACGTGCACAGAGGGTATCTGACAATCCATGGGATCAAAAACGGATCCCAACTGTAACTGGGAAGCAACCACTCAACCTCTCACATGCTGGCTCTGTCTGTGCAACTTTGACAGAGGGTATCTGACAATCCATGGGATCAAAATCGGATCCCAACTGTAACTGAGAAGCAACTGGCTCTGTCTGGGCAACTTTCTGTGCTTCCAGACTACAAAGGATGATGGATGGGACAGACCTATGACTGTTGCCTCCAGCACTTGACAACTAGGAAAAAATGACGTGAGGGTTTATCATCAGAACAGATGTCTACAGGGCAAGACATTCAGGACAGCCACATAATCATCTCCAGTTCATCAGGGAGCACTTCAAGAAGCTGGGCAGCCAGGAAGAACAGAATGATTTTTGATGTCCATTGACTCTCATGCAGCTTTTTCATGAGAAGGAAGAACAGATTCTTGTTCTTTTTTTCTATCTAGATCAGAAATGTCTTTACTTACAAGCTTCTCCTTTAAGAGCTGCATCTTTTGCTTTGGTTTCTGCCTCCCCTGACTTTCCCCTGATTTTAAAGTATAAAAGAGGGGGTTTTTATCCTCCATCTGTGAAAAAGTGTTTGCAAAAATATCTGACCAGAGAGCTTGTCTGCTGTCCCACGCAGAAGCTGCTGGAGCATCTACCCAAGTTGAAGGCACTTGTGCTGCTGTCACCTCCTGCCAGAGAGTCCCACCAGCTGCTGGACAGACCCTGCCAACCCCGACGGGACAGACTGACACAACCTCATGCTGGCACATCAGAGAGCCTGTTCCTGTTGCTGCCTGCAAAATACCAAGGAGGTCTGTGTCCAGCACAGCTGTGTAACCTCAACGACTCTCACAGCGTGAGCTAATGGTTCCCACGCTCAAACATACATTAAATACATTTTGTAACTTAGAAATGGTACAGCCCTACTTTTTGTGTGTGCTTTGCCTTTAGCCAACTTCCTTAAAAACCAAGAAAACCCAAACAACCAAACAAAAACAAAAGCCACACCAGCAAGAACAAAACCAAGAAAAGACAAAACAAAAAAAACCAACCAACCCAACCCCACAAAAACCCAACCAACCACACCCAGAAGTCCAGAATTAGCCCAAGCTTAGAAGCCAGCCCAAAGAGGAGAGGCACTGCTACCTCATTCTCTAAATATACATGAAATGAGGCCAGTGTTGTCCAGAGGGGACCCCTGCCCTGTGCCTGGCCACCCCCCAGCCTGCTCCAAGCATGACTTGGACAGCAGCACTTCTCAGCTTTAAAACCTCTTTAAAGTTCTCTTGTCAGTTTCTTGCTTTCGATTGCCCTCAGATATAAGAAGAATCTGGGATTTTTCTACATCACGGAGAACAGGGAATGAAAATCAGCTTGGTTAGAAAGAGAAATCTTCAAAGTGAGAAGCCAAATAGAACAGGCTTTGATGAATTTCTGTCAAAAAAAAGATAATATAACTACCCCTTTTCCCTCCACTGATCTCACATAGATAATTTACATTAGACTTCACAGTTTCCTTGGTACAACAGTAAAACATTTTTTGCTGGGTTTTTAGCTTACATTTCCCACCCTCTGGGGAAATCAGGTGCTCACCCATCAACGTCACTTGCCCTTCTTGCCCCAAGAAATGGGCTTAGAAGTTCAGAGGGATCGTGGGGCTGTTTGCAGTGGCTGCAGGTGAGCTGTGTGCTGGGAGCACTCGGTGTGCACAGACACCAGCTGTGTTCAGTGTCAGGAAAAACCTCCCCTGCCCAGAGCATTTGCTTTTCAGGACCATTTACAAAATTCCAAGCTCACTCCATGGGTATGGGGGAATCAATCAGAACCTTGTACTGAAAATGTGAACCCCACTTTTGGTAATTCCACTGAGCTATCCATGGAAACTCCGTGGCTGGTGGGAGGGGAGATGGGCAAACACAGCCCTGCAGGACTGGGAGCAATTTTGATCCCTGGCTACTGTTATCTTTCCATCCAGTATTAAAGGCTAAGCTCCTTACAGGGAGCTTTTCCACTGCCCTGCATTCTGGGAGAGCTGCCTCAGGTCTTGAAGAAAGGTTTCATCTTTCTACCCAGGAGAAAGGCAATGCCTCTTTTCCTCTTCCCTGCTTCAGCAGGTGGAATCCTGGAGGATAAAGTGACTGCACTTTTCTGAGCAGCACAGGCATGATCCTGGGCTCCTCAGGAAAAGCATTCTGCTTTGGAAGCAGTGCAAGTAGTTTATTTCCACTGCTACCGTCGTAGTGGAACATCCTCCTGTTATTAATTCAAACCAACTAATTAGTTGCTGAAATCTGCAAACTCTTTCTCCTCCAAAATAAAATACTTGCATAAAAGCATTTTCCAATCTCCAAACCTGATAGCAGGGCTGACACAGCACAGCTAGAAGTGAGACATGCAGAGGCTTATGCTCCAGATCCTGGAGAGATGGAAGGGTGAGTCACACACACAGACTACGAGAGAGTCCCTGGTATATTTATATTAAATCAGTTTACTGCTGAGATAAGCACTGATTTGGGGCTCTTTTGAGAGCAGAGCATTTGAGACAATTGAAGTTTGCAGAAGTTACACTAATCAGATCATACATTACAACAGGGTTAGTATTTCACTCCTGACACTTTATTTTCAGCTATCAACAGGGCCATTTCCCTGACTACCCAAGATCACCCACCATTTCCAAGGACAATGTGATGCCAAGGAAATCAGAAATGTGAGAGAGGCTGATAGAGCAGAGAAGTACACCAGAAGGGAGAGCATTTCTTGATATTCCCTCCCTCATTATCTTGCTAATTAGACTGGAGAAAGAGGGGCATAAAACATTTAATAAACACTTAGGAGCACCAAAGACTTTCTAAACCACATATCTAGAGTCTTGTCCTAGATGGATGCAGCAATGTATCCCAAGAAGTTCAAGTGGCTCTTTGATATTCCAGCTCAGCTGCCTGAGGAGGAGCACAGCCACGAGGCCAGGGATTAGATGTCTGCCCATTTTCCCAAGCACCCCAAATTCATCAGCCTCCAAAGACTGAGGTGCCCTTGCACAGCACTTCTGAGTGCCCAACAGGTGCCTGTCCATGCAAATGGAACGGGATACACCTCAGTGTCCTGCCAATGTATGTCCCATAACCATTCTGGAGAACACCTGATGACTCAGAAATCCTACATTGGAAGCTGAAGCATAATCTCTCTTTTTTAAATATTTCTGCTTTAAGCTGGAGTCTTCAAGGTCCATGTATACAGGACCCATTAGAATGAATAACTACATAATGAACATAAACCCAGCCATGAGCTGCCCACACATTGTAAAGAAACTCTTGAAATTACACAGGAGGAGTTGTTATTATTATTATTAACTGCATTAATACTTGGAAAATACTTCTGCCACTTATCTAACCATGGTATTTTTCTTCACTGCCAGTGTTCCTCTCTGTTTCTCAACGGGTAAGAGGAACACACCCAACTGGTGAGCACCACAGCAAGGTTTAGCTAAGCATCCCAGAGGATCCTCAGCACATCCTCAGCCCCTGGAGAGCACCACACTGTAATCAGGCCTTCTCCACCACTGAGAAACATTTCAGGTATGGTGCTGGCTGAGCCATGTGACAAAGCAGCAAGCTTCTCAGCGAGAACACGGACATGAACTTGACAGAAGGGCAGAACAATTGCACCCCGGCGGTTTAATTGCACTGCGAGAGAATCTGGCCTGTTCAGAAGGCACAGAAGTAGCTGGCAGCTTCATTAAGTTGGTGTTACGTGGAGAAATGTTGAGTGGTAGGTCAGGCTTTGCTCATTGCCTTCATGGGGACAGCAGCCACCCCCAGCTCTGCTGCCTCCCGAGCTTTCACCGCGGGCAGCGCCGGGGCGTCTGTCTGCAGACACAGACTGCAGGAGCTGGGAGCTGGAACAAGATGCTGACAGGAAATCAGCCCTGGCAAAGCAAGACCTGGTATCAATACTCAGTGCAAATGCCATCAAACCTTCCTTTTGCCCCCATGAGCTGCTCCAAGGGGAGGCTGCTCCCCCGGGCCGGGCTGCCCAGCCCCAGGCAGGAGCTCCTGCTGCGCCCCACGCCAGCTGAGCTCAGAGTGACTTTCTGCAGGGGATCTGAATGACTAAGTACACAAAAGCAGCTGAAATCAAATTATTATCCACTTGGCTTCCCTCCAACCTCCTGATCAAGTTGCCAAATTACTTTCCATTAACTTTTATTTTTCCCACAGCCATTCAGTTTTCCTCTTTACTTCAGCCCTTTGCCAGTAAGTATTTTAATGGCCAACTCTTCTCCTTCCAGCCATCTCAGGGTGGTCTAGTGGCCCCACAACCCTGGCTGCCCTCTGTACATTGGCATACAGTCATGCATAGTAAAGAAGCTGCCTAATGCCTATAGGCTTGATGCAAAATCCACCCATGCCTAAAAATAACCCTTCCATCAGCTCTCCCAGTCTTGAAGGGAAAAGCTATATATTAGACTATGCCACAGAAATGCTATACCTATTATATAGGTATTATAAAGCCATATAGATCTATATATATATAACCATGAAGGAAAAGCTTTCCCCCAGGAGGACAGCCAAGCCATGGAGAAGGCTGCTCAGAGCTGCTGTACAGGCTCCACCTCAGAGGTTTTCAGGACCAGGCTGGACAAATCCCTGGCCTGGCCCAGAGCCCTGCTGAAGGCACAGCCCTCAGGCTTTCCCATCTGAGTTACTCTGGGATTACAGCTATTCCACTCTCTTGTCTTGCTTCCCCACATACAGGTCATATTTACCAAGCATTAGCACATACTCTGCCTCATGGGATGTCCAGTTTGCTATACTTATATACACTACAGTGAGCTTCAGTATCAGTCTAATTGAGAAAAAGAGTGAGGAAGATGAAGTGGGAGAGATGAAAAATGCCAGAGGTTTCCAACCCAGCCACTAAGGAAATTTAAGTGGTCTGATGTCAAGTCATCACCATTTCCATAAGCCTGAAGCTGTCAGCTGATGGATGAGGACATACAAGCATCTCTATTTTGCAGGCAGAAGCAGGACTAAGGGAAGAAACATTCCCACGTCTGGAGTGGCAATCTGACTTAAAGCCACTGGGGTTTTAAATACTTGACTTTAGGAGGCTCACCCCACAGAAACAGTTGCAGTTATTCAGCCTGGAAAACTGCCTTTCAGTCATTCTGCTGGGACTGATTAATTATGCTGCTTCTAATGAAAACATCTGAGAAACAAAGATCTACCATCTGATTTACTCGCTCTGGGTAGAGCGACCTCCCCCCTTTGCTGGCACTTGTGCTTCAGCTAAGAGCTCTCCACATGAGGGAGAGGAGGGCAGCACAAGCAAGGCCAAAAGCAGCAAAATCCTGCTGCTGGGCAGCACCACAACGTGACAAGAAACACAGGTTTCACCATGTCATTTCAGTCCCATTAAAGTCAGCTTTTTTTTTTCCTCTTGCTTTCCCTGCCCCCCCCCCCAGGGGACATTTCAATCACAGCATTAGTAGCACATTTCCAACATACACAAAGGCCTGGTGAAAAAAAATAATAACGTCACACTTCTATTAATGAATCTTGATTTACCTGCAAATTTTCTGCTCAGTACTTCACCTGCCTGGTGTTTATCACTGCGGTGGGAAAGGCTTGTGGTGCCAGAGGGACACAGACCCACACGTTCACTCAGATAATACTGGTGACTCTATGAATATGACTTCAGAATATCCTTTTTTATAACATCAGGCCAGATTTCATAACTTATTTACTCCAAACAGCAGCTAACCCCATGAATAAGCCTGCTGACTGCAGCAGAATTACTTCCACAACAAACCCAGGTGAACAACGGGCAGCAGAGCGAGACCGAGGAGGTGTTTGAGGTTTGGTACTATGGTATAATTTATCTGGTTCACTGAAGGTTTTTCACAGCATCTTGGGTGAGTTTCATACCTGTATCTTGGGCACTTCAGGAAGAGCAAGCCTGCCAAGTGGAGGAACCTGCCCACAGCCCCTCTGCTGGAGTCTCAATGGTTTGATTGATGCTCACCCAAACCACCCACAACCCTCACAGGGGAGATGGAGAAACACGAGGTCTGTGTCACCACACACCTCTGAAGACACCTGAAAACCACCTCAGGGTAACTGCTCTGGAGGCTGACACCCATGGCAACAAGCCCCACTGTTTCCCCCAGCATCACCTTCCGCATCTCCACCCACCCCCTGAGCTGGCACACAGCCTGGGGGCTTCTAATGTCATCCCCCCCACCAAGGGGCATCCAAGGGCTCACAGCTTTATACAGCTATTAAGAAACAAGGCATCAGTACCAAACCCAGGGGCTGTTCTAGCCCAGTTGGATGCCAAACCCCTCCCCTATTGTCAGTCTTTACTACAGGAGGGTCAGGACCTGCAGAGGACACAGAGCTGAGCTCATCCTCAGTTGAACACAAGGTACCCTCCTGGTTATACCCAGACCAAACACATGGCCCACGGAGAGCAATTTAGAAAAGACACATCACCTATTGCCATCTTGCCACACTGGTGACCCCCACGCCCCCTCCTCAAGCAGCATGCTAATAACCTAAAGAGGTCCCCTGATGTAGCACCACAGCAGTCAGAAGAGCCCCAATCCAGTAACAAGAAATGAACACTGAAACATGTGGTAACCCAGACCTCCACACTCAGGATCCCCACCATTTGCAACACCCCCTTTGGTTTCAGTCCCAGCACACTCTGCTCCTGCCCAAAATAGCAGCTCCTCACATTTGCTGGTCACAGAGGACACCTGCCCAGCAAGAGCTCCAGGTCAGGTGCAGCCAGGCCCTTCAGAGAAGGATTAATCCTCACTGCAGACACCACCACTTCTGCCCCAAAATGCATCCCACAGACCTGGCAGAGGAAGCACATGAAGAGCTGCAGGGAGCAGGCACAGCCACGGGCTCCACGCTGACAGGCACCACTCCAGCCTCCTCCAGGAGAGGTATGTCCCTGCTCCTGTCATGTCACTGCTTTCTCTAATTACATTCACAGTTTCTCCTCTTCTTTGATATTGCTTTTCTTGTAACAAGAGGAAAGGGTGGAATTTCATTGCTGTTGTTTGTGCTTGAGAAGGACTCATTAAAGTGTGCTTTGGGAGGTAGATGTTCTGGGGTTTTTTTTTTCAAGTATTTTTCCAAATAATTTACTTGAAGGATCATCAAGGGACCAGCCCACATGTACCTTTTATGCTGTATCATTTATTTTTCGACCATAAGCAAGATTTTAAGCAAAACAGAGTGACTTATACTGCACTGAGACATGTTAATAGATGCAGGCAAGGACTGGATCCCAAGTCAACTACAGATGTTCTTCCAGCCACTGCTGCAGACACACAGGCACAATCAAACCCTTTTATCAGAAAAACTGCTTGGGATTCAGGTCTACTCTCTGGAACAGTGAGTTGTAGGGAAGACCAGAGGTACCTTGCAGAGCCCAAAGTGTTTTCATGAGCACAAATGCAGGGGGACATGTCTGGTGGTTGCCAGCACCACATGCTGGAGGTAAGAAAAAAGCACATATGCAGGTATGGATGTGGAAGGAAGAGGGGCTGTTGAGCAGCAGATAGACAAAGAAATTCCTTCCTTTAGCCTGTCTTGGTTTCCCCTAGCTGAGGAGGCTCTTCAGAACACGTTGGATAAATAGCATTACATTAAGGACACAACTGACCTACAGTTGTGGAGCTGTCTCTGGGAACTCCCAGGTCTGTGCTCGGCCCTTCCACCAGCCACTACAGGCCCTGGGTGGGAAGCAGGAGGTGGCTGCTCACAGGCCTGGGTGGCTGATTTCCAAGCATCTGCATGTAGCCTTAATGGCTCTTTTTATCTTTTGCTCCCTTCTAGTGTTATTTCAATGTTGATTTGCATAGTCAATATAAAACTCTTTACATACAAACTGCCTGCAAGGATGACACCATCAATCCTCAGCTTTATTCATAAAATTTATTATTTGTTTCAATTTAGGAGAGATCATTGCTGGATTACACAGTTGCTGATGAGGATTTCTATTTACATTTATAGCAAGCAAAAGACAAGTCCCCATTTTATGTTTCTGAAGTCATCAATGTAAATGTGAAAGAGGAAACAAAACCTAAAACCAGAGCACACACACCCCTCAGTGCTTGCTGAGCACATTCTACACCTTATCCCTCCTTCAGACAATATTGCAAATCAGTCAGCATCTGTACAACATCAGGAGCATGAGCTTGATCATAAGAAAGAATTAAAGGATATTATTAAGACAGTTCTTAACCTGATGTGGCTGTGGAACCAAACACTCAGACGTGCTGGTTGAAGTGAGATGCCAAAGGCAGGGATGAGCTTCCCTGCCACCCCCCAGCCGTAGGAGTGTGGGTTTCTGACGAATTAAACACATGTCTTCGCTTCCAGAAATGGATTCACCCATATAGAAATGTCAGGTCTCATGAAAAACAAGGCTGCAAAGATTAAGGGAAGAAGAAACAGAGTTTCAGGAGATATTACACTTACCTAGTCTGACCTACTGAGCAGCATAAAGCTTGTAATGCAGCAGATTTCACCAAATAAATCTTTTGACATAAATCTCACAGGATGCCAGGAAAAAAATCCCAGGGATGCATCACAAAACCT
>NW_009954216.1:1667329-1687116 GCF_000747805.2 Chaetura pelagica | reverse complement strand
TGCTGAACTCTGGCTTTCCATGTACCTCAGGAAGGAACAGCTTAGCTGGGATACTCTACATCAACCTCAGAGGAAATTCATAAAAGTTACAGCTCCTCTGAAAAGAAAGGATGGCTGAGTGTGAAACAATCCAAGCTGAAGATGAGCAGTAAGTCCTGCCTTGGCAAAACTGAAGTAAAATCACTTTCCACAACAGCAGCAGCAGCAATGCTAGGTCTGTATTGTCCCCTGATAGCAGATGGATGTTCCTCTGAAGGTTGGTGTGATGGCACCAGGAACCTCCTGCCTGCCTGGACCTGCCAACACAGGCAACTTCCACTGATCTCCAAAAGCCCCAGAGTGGGAGCTGCTCAGGTTACTGAAATTCATCTGCAAAGTAGGAAAAGTGCTAAGACACAGCAAAGATCATTAAAGCAGAGCAGTTATCTGCTCACAAACCTCCCAGCCCTAGTTTGGATCTAGCTAAGCCTGAAACAGTGCCATCCTGGGATCAAGGAGTCATTTTCTTTTCCTGAATTACCAGCTCCAGAAGAGACAAGACACTGGAATGATTAATCAAGGAATTGAACAATCACTGCAGGATTGGTAGAGATGAAAGAAGCTTTCTCACTTCAAACCTGTTCAAACCAAAACGAACACCAGCTTCTCATTAAAGCTGTTAACTAAGTGAAACTCATGCAAATGTGCCCTCCTTTCATTCAGCTGGTTTGTCTCTGAGATTTTTCAGTCTTTTCTTTTCCAGTTGCCTGTAGTTATTAAAAGGATGTCGTAATTTGCACACGACCCACAGCAGCCAGCTGAATGCTCACCCAGGAGAATGGGTGTTTATCACAAAAAGTGCAACTCTGCTGTTCAAGCAGTACCAGCTCCTGCTGTCCCCGTTTGATTATTGTACCAGAGCACGAAGCAAAGCCCAGCGGAGGAGTCCGACATTCGTGGGTTTCAGCAGCATCTGCATCAGACCCTTCAGCCTGAGATAAACCCACTGACTTCAGCCAAGTATAAACACAACCTGAGATTTAATGCATCAACCATTTACCCCCTCCCCACCTGTTTTAAAGATTCCTTGAACTGGAGGCAGTGATATAGATCCAAACTGAGGAAGAGCTGACCTCTTACTTACTCTAGAAGACAGGTTTGCCCCAGGCAGCTTTAGTACAGGATAACAGCAAGCTCCTAATGCAAAATAAAGACTAGAATACTCAGTCAGGTGGAATAAAATTCAAGCCAAGGAGGTCCAATCCTTCTCTCTTCATGGCTCAGTTTGAAGTCAGAGCCCACTCAGTGGCAGCCAGTGCTGCTGCCCCTCCCTGAGCCCTGCTGAGCACTGCCAGGCTGTCCCACCAACACACAGCACTGTGCTCTTATTAATGCATTCATAAGAAAACCAGATGTGTGAGCTTCTTTCTATGTGCGTGTATATAGCTGTTGGTGCTTTTTAATCACTGAGTAACATTTGCCTTAGAAATTACTTTTCATTGGAGGTACCTCTGCAACCAAGGGGCTGCAGGGCTTTGCTTGTTCATATGGACTGGGCAAGGGTTTACAATCCATCCAGACTGGCACAAAGTTATTCAAAGATGAGTCAGAAAGAAAAATAGTGCCCAATAGATTAAATCAGCCATTGTGAAACGCAATCTGTTCAGAAGCCATTGACACCACTGGCTGAGAAGGCTGCCAAAGTGGCAGATGTTGCTGAAGCTCCCACCACGCAGCAGCTGGGCTGGGTGCTGGCTGTTCAAGCAAAAGGCAAAGCAAGAAAGCAGAGTGTTTGAAGTGACCAGGGGAGCCCCAGCTCCCTGAAGGTCTCACCTGCTAACCCAGCATGGTCATTTGGTACTTGAGTTGAGCTTGGTCTGCAAGCATCACCTTCTACACTACAGGTGTATGCAATATTGAGAACAGCCTCCTTGGTCTAAAAGAACATTTTTGTCATGAGATTTCCAGGTACCTGGGATGGGGAATCCAGTCACCCTTTTTTCCCCATTTCAGAGCAAAAGAAGCTAAAAAGTAAATAAAGGAAGAATCATTTGACATATCCCATTTCCCTAATGATAGAATTTGATGGGAGAAGGAAGGTGGTGGCAATAAGTTTTGTCAAGATTATGAACCAGACCTCTGCTAGTAGGTAAGACCCCTGTCAAGATGCACCTACAGGATATGACCCAGGTGCTGTGCAGCCCCCAGCTCTGGCCAGGGAATGCTCCCAGGCCCCACACCCCAGCATCCCACCAGGCTTCACTGCTGTGGGCACAGGGGCTCTGGAGGGGAACCCTGGCTGGGAAGTCCAGCAGCTGGGACCTGTGCCCAGCCTTGCTTCAGGGAAAGCATCATTTCTCATTTGTGTATCTGTGAAACCAGATTAAATACTGCTCAGTCATTTTCAAAAGCAGTTGGAGAAATGACCCAGAAATTAGTTGGAAAACACTGCATGTATTTGTCATTGCTTCTGCAACTAGACATGGGGGAAACAGTTCCCAGCAAAGAAAAAACAAAATAACTTTCCCTCCTTCGCTCTCCTTTACCTCTTAACATTCATTTCTTTCATGTTTTAAGACACAAGCACTGCCTTGCAAAGCTTAAACACACACACACACCTGCAATCCTCCTGCTGTGATCTGGAAGTCAATGAAACAATCCCAGACTTGCCCACATGGCAACAACTCAAATACTCATTCTGTCAATTCAGAAACGTAATCACCCCAATTCAGCCTCTGGTATAAACACTTACTCAGAGTAAGGCTGAAATGGGCTTAATCCCTGTCCAGTGTGAACTGAACTAAAAACCAGACAACAGGATTCCCCATGAAGAGCTAATGCAGCTTTAATAACCTGAGCCAGACTGAACCCATCCCTTGTAGTCTGAGCTCATCCCCACTGGAAGAGGCCACCTCTGAGCCAAAGTCATGCCTGGGAATGTGCAACAGGGTGAGTTTGGATGAGAACATTTCATCTAGTAGTTTTCAGCATTTTTTAAAATGCAAACAGTCCCAAGAAACTCAGCCAAGACACCAAGTTAACACTAAAAACAACCAACAAACAACAACCAACAAACAAACCCATCACCCATGGCAAACCCATCTCATTTCATTTTAACATTTCTGCACTTGGTTATGTTTCCAGAGAGAAAGACTCAGCAGGAGCATATTTAATCTGAGCAGCATCTTGCAATGATTTATGATAATTGATATTTAATGGCATAATTTCAGACTGGTGCAGCTAGCTCTGACACCCGAGAGATCTGAAAAACCTTGCAGTGGAGGTTCTCTGTACACAAAGAAAACTGCCTGACTGTGAGGCCAGAAAAGGCTGAAGTCTCTAGAAAACATTTGTAGCTGGTCTTCTTCAAAGTGGATAAACAGATATCCCTAAGAGATGGGATTTGAGTAATCTTTTGTTATTGCAATGGACTGATGGGGAGAAAGGGGTGGGGGGAAAGGAAAAAAAAAGGTGGCAAGAGGTATGGGTGTGGGATCTGGAAAGCAGGTGTGGGCACCAGGGATGGAGAGGACACCTGAGGAAGGGAGCGAGCACAGGGGAAGGCTGAGAGAGAAGTTGTGTGAGGGGGTGAGCTCACACACACACCCAACACAGCAATCCTAGTTCTCAGTGAGTCTCACCATCACAGAAACCTGAGCAGTAAACAAAGCTAGGAGTACTGGAATTGGATTTTTAACTTTTTTCTCCCTGAGAGCAAGAGGGATCAGTAAATCAGATGCTACAGGTACTGCAAGCCTGGGAGGCCAGTGCATGGAGCACAGCAGCACCTGCTAAGCAGGAGCTTCTCTGCTCTACAGCACTTAGGGAGAGCCTCACACCACTGCCCTTCCTGGCAGAGGCCCACCCTGACCTCATTAGCTTAATTGTGTGCAAGATCTTGTCCTGTCATTATCTGCAAGTCATTATATTTCTGATTCATTTATTTCAGTTGATACATCCCTTGCATTAAAACCCTTTATTCCTGCACCCAGCTGCTTGCTGCTCAACCCCCAGCATCCAAGGCAGACAACAACATCCAAAAAGCATCATTAACTCCTCCTCCCTTTGGTTCTCCACAACTCAGTTTCATAACCACGTCCCCAGACACACCCTGGGCCTGCTTAGCAATCATTTCCCTGCTCTCACCAAGGCTGCAGTTTTAACCTTACAAAAAACCCTAACTCAAGCCAGCTGAGCACTCACAGCTTTCATTGTTCAGTGGGGACAGCTGAGCCTTTTTGGCTCCTCCCTGCTCTCTCTACTCCCATCCAGACAAGGAAGACCAAGCATTTCTCCTCTTCCTCCCTCCCAGCCCTGCACCCAGCAGAGCCTGGTCCCCACTGGCACCCCCCTGGGGACATCCCCGCTGGCCACAGCAGCATCCCGGCTGGCTCTGCTCCCAAACACATTGCTGCCTTCCCCCTTGAAGAGAGCACACTCCTCCCTAAGCACAGGTGCCTGCACACACCACGCAGGCAAGATTAACTAACACGCAGCTGACTCAGTTTGCCTTCGATTCCCTGGATTTTCCAAAGTCACCCCAAAGCCCAGGGAAGCAACACCTGGTGTGGGGCAGCACCCACCTCCAGCCTCAGCACCTCCCTCAGAGCCACCTGCCTGGGCACCACCCCTGGGGGACAACCTGCCAGCCCCCTCACCCCAGGATCAGGAGGGGACATTCCCCAACTTGCTGCTTTTCCCTCAAGGAGCAAACCCCCCCTACACACATGGAAAGGAATAACAGACCCTGTGGTTGCAAATGCACATCCACCTCACATTATCTGGGGTTTTTAACAATCCTGTTACCTTGATGATTATTTCTCTTTCACACTGTTTAAAATGTAGCTTAGAGTGAGGTAACCACATCTCTCAGTGCCAGCTAAAAGCCAGGCTGAGGTGCATCATCCTGCTCTGCTCTTCTGGAACAGCCACCAGGAGAGGGAACTTCATTGGAGACTTTTCTCCTCCTTTTCCAGTACTACCTGGAAGGATCACCTCCATCCTTTGGATTGCATAATGACAAGCCTTTCCCTTCTCACCAGCCTCTAACAAGGATGGTTATTTAAAGCACTTTTAAGTATATCCCTTTGATTTCTACATTAGCATTCACTAGGCAGGAAAAAAAAAAAAAAAGGACAAAAATAGGATTTGCTTTAATGCAGCCTCCTTGTTTATTTCTTAGTATTTCCACCCCTTCTAACTATGTAGGTCAAACAGATGAAATTAATTTCAGTGCATCTGTCCTAACACCAGTAACATGTAGGTTAAATGCCCTGACACCAGGCTCTCCAGACAGGAATATGGCTGTGGGAACTCCCTGCACTGGAGTGAGTTTGACCCATTTATTAAACTTCAAGTTGTACAGCCACCATTTCATAATCTACTTATAACTGCATACCTGATCCCCTCCAAATTCCCTTGGTGCTCCTAATTCCAGGCCTCCAGCACCCTCAGACAATGCAGCAGCCAGACTGAAGCAGAGGGGGTGAAAGCAGCCAGCACAGGAATGGGAGGCAACACACCCAGGCTGGGCACCAGCAGGGCTTCAGCTCCTGCAGCTCACCAGGGAAACCTGTCCTTTCTGTGCAACACAGCTTGGCAACAATATTTAGATCATTCACTGCTAAAGGCAACATATCTCTAAGTGCTTTCTTGAGAAGTCTAGCCAAAAATTGGGCTGGCAGAAATGCAGAGAGGCCAGAACAACCCCAGGCCACCTGCTGCCTTTGGAAGCTGCTAATCCCACTCAAACCCCACCAGAGCCAGGTGACACAGGTGATCCCCAGCCCGTGCCCTGCACATCTAGTTTTAAAACAAAAAAAGTGAAAAAAAAAAATAACCTGATTCCATTTCTCAAGCAAACATAAGTGGTTTTCAATACAATCTGAATCAAGCTCACTCTGAAGACAAACAGCCCCCACACAGTAAAGACTCAAGTCCCTTCCTCCCCTGCTGCTGTCTGGATGTGCTTGAGCAAGAAACCATCCATCTTATATTCCCCTGTCCAAGCCTCCCCAGAAGCACAAGCCTGAGAGCCATCAGCCCTGTCCTCTCCAGCATCACCAATGTTCATTTTCCAAGCACTTGGAAAGATTTTCCATCTGCCATATCCAGCACCCCCCAGACAGGGAGAAGCCAGGAGCCAGACCTGTTTGCCTCTTCCCTCCCAACAGCTGGGAATTCATTACGTGTCCCACACAATTGATTTCTATTTTTCCTCAATGAGCACAGATTTAGCTGAATTATTGCATCATTTTCAGAAAACAAAGATATTATTATGAAATGCAGTTTGGAAGGAGAAAGGCTTTCTGTGGATGAGCGAGAAATTCATGACCTGACAGAACTCTGAGTTCTATGGCCTCCTTGTAGGGGAAAACTCAATGCATCACTTCTGATCAATTGTACTTTCAAGTCGTTTTCTTATTTATGGGTGACTGGGAAGACACTTGAGCTAGCAAAATAATTCATGTTTGTTTGCCCAGACAAAACCAAATTTAATAATGCAGCCTTTTTTAGAATAAAGCCATGCATTACAAACAGCACACTTAAAATCAGTCTTTGTAGAAAATTCACAGCATGAACTCCAAAGTGCTCCCTTTCTTCTTCTGAAGCAAAAACCTTCTCTGAGGTACGTGCTGCACTTCATACACCACTAAAAAAAGAACCAGTCCCTGAATTTCTGCTGCAAGTCAGGAGATTTCTCCTACTTAGATGCACAAATGCCAAAACTTCCATTCAGTTCCTGAGACCATTCAAAGAACACCTCCTCCAAGCACAGCACATGGCAGCATCTGAACACCCATCCTGCACCAAAACCAGTCAGTCACCCCAGTTTGGGTAATCCCTTACCTGCAGAGCACATGCTCTTCCCTCCACGCTGCTCCTCTGGCCTCTCCCCTCCCCACCTGCTCCTCCCTCATTTATCAGCTGCCTCATTTGCCTCCTGATTGAGCCCACCTGTGTCCCAGCTCCTGGATCCACTTCCCACCTGCTCTACCCACACTCCCTCCCTGGCCATGCTGCACTGCTACTCTGAGCCATTACTTTTTTCCCTGCTCATTTTTATGCTCTACAGACCATGGCATTTTAGCCTCCTCCGATATCGATATTTTAATCCCTCCAGTTTTATACCCAATTTTATCAGTAAGCAGCAACAGGTGCTTGAGCACCATCCTTGCCACCCCCTGTGAATGTTGGTTCCCTGGCTGGCTGGCAGCACAGTCACCTGCCAGTAAGAAAACCCAACACACAGGGAAACCAAGCTGGAGCTGCCACATCCCACCAGGAAGACCTCGGAGCTGCTCGGACCAGCACAGAGGATGCCAAGGAAAACTGGGAGTGAACATGAAGCTCAGAAGCAAGGAAGAAGGAAAGGAAACTGTGTCCCACCTGAGGATGGTTTTGTGGCTGTGGCTCTCTCAGGGAGTCACAGCATGGACATTCACTGAGCAGCTCTCACAGATTGTCTGAAACCAGCTGAGGAGATTCCCTAATCTGTTCTGCCTCCCCGTTTCCCATCTGCAAGGGGGAGATAATACATCTTCCCTCCAATCCCTTTGTTTTCTTCTGCTTAGAGGGTAAACTCCTTAGAGCAGGGACTGTCTGATTCTGGCTGTAAACAAAGCCTTTGCAGAAGTGAAGGGTCTTTCAACAACTCCCCCCCAGCAACCCCCCCCTGCAGTGAAAGAAACAAGCTGGCACCAAAGCAAGATGCTGCCTGCCCTTCCCAGCAGCACCCAGCACCCAGGTGCTGCTGTGTGCCTGCCCTGCAGCCTCAGGGATTGCTTTGAGAATTGCTTTTGTGCTTTCTTATGACTTTAAATGAAAAACAAATGATGGCAATGTTGAAAGCACACATATACACACGTGTATATAGGGGGTTTTTTTTCCTATTCTATATGTCTTGAATTTAATTTTGCCCCAAAATGCTCTTAGGGGATTTGTTTACTTATTTTAATAGTCCCACCTTTAAATCCATTTTAGTGCATTTGTGCACCTCACTGAGGCACTTATACCACAGTCATGAATTGTATGACAAAGGTATGCACAGAAACAAACCCTTCCCTTTTGTGGAGCAAGTATCAGCACTGATTGATGAATTCCAGTGAGTTGATTGGCACACACAGAGTCGAGGGACTCTGTTAAACTGGGACATCTGATGATAACTACTTGAGAAGAAGCACATGGAGAGAACTGTCCCTATTTTAATGTCAGGAAATTAGAAATATTACAATGAATTTCAATTTTGCACATCCATCATCAAAGCCTTTGAAAAAGGTCAGTATCTAAACTTGTGATTTTCAAATGCCTGCTGTAATTTGCCTTGCTGGGGTAATTACAAGGACAGTTCCCACAGCGTAAGACCAAAACAGTCCTGGGGGACTCTTCTTATTCCTGATTGTCAAGAAATTTCAGCATCTGAAGGAAAAAAAGTGATGCATTTCACAGGCATAATGAGTATGATGGTCACAGTAAGCATTATATAAAGTATTTACATTTCATGCTTTCTCTGAACTGGGAGCTCCCTGAAGTCTGGGGTAGCCTCACTATGCTGAAGTGAATTATTCTTTTCTTTTTTTACATTTTCAAAGTATTTTTCTACCTTTTATTATTTACTTTTTTAGGCAAAACTATTTCAAAACTATTTGCTGAATTTGACCCACATTTCCAAGAGGCTACACTGAACTGCTTCCACTTTCCCTGCTGCAGTGAATTCCAGCTGCAGGAGCTCGCTCAGATCCAAGCTCTTAATCTCTTTACTGCTTATTCTGATTCCATCCCAGCCCCAAGAAACCAGGAGCTGTTGCCATCCCAGGGATGTTTGATAGCTATGAATAATCCCAAGTTCCTGCAGAATAATAATTAGCATCCTGCCTCCAGGATGGGGATTTTTCCAGGTTCAGGGCACTGTGGCTGAGCTGCTGCCAAAGAAGGGATGATGGGCTGGGGGCAGCGTGGAGGGACCTCTGCTAACTGGGGAAAGCTGGAGGAAAAGGGGACCATGGTCATGGGGCTCACAGCACCAGCTGCTGCAGCTGAGGGGAATGGGCAGTGCCAGGGACATCTGTTCAGCTTGTCCTGGTTAAGGACCATGATGAGGGGGACCAGTATGTCCTGCTCCCCATCTCGCTCCCCACCCTAAAGGAAGGGGTTTGGACTTGAGACAAAGCCAATCCACCACCAAGTCTTTTTGGAGCAGCTCTTTCCATGCCACTACCAAAGGACTTCAGCCCTGCTGGGGGCCTGAGAGCCCTGAGAGGTTAGGGGAGGGTTTCTTCTGCTTACCAAGAAATAACAGCCTCTGAAAGATAACTAGCAGCTATTCAATCTACATTTAAAAGTCAGGTTCAATCCCTGCTTATTACAGTTGCAAACCCCCTTGCTAATGGATAAAGTAACAAAGCTGCACTTCCAAAGGCTGTAACTGATTGCAGTTAACCTTAAAAAGTCACTTTTACCAACTGAGCAGTTTCATCTGGATGTAAATTTTAGTTCTTGTACAAGACTTAAGAGCAGGTTCCTCCCCATTATTCAATTTAACAATAATAATAAAAACCTCCATGACAACTATAACAAAAAGACTCTGATAAAGCCTGAAACCTTTTTGATAATGAAACATACAATTTCCCTGTTTGAAGCATAATTCCCCAGAGAACATTTTTTAAAAGATATAGAAGAACTGTCATTTCCAAACCGTTAATGTAAAGAAGTGGGTATGAGAACAGCCCAAGTGAAAAACAGACTCTCAGAAGAGCTGGAGA
Organism: Chaetura pelagica; assembly: GCF_000747805.2. Taxonomy (NCBI): domain Eukaryota; kingdom Metazoa; phylum Chordata; class Aves; order Apodiformes; family Apodidae; genus Chaetura; species Chaetura pelagica. The sequence goes on along the minus strand of NW_009954216.1, from coordinate 1,677,376 downwards.
GACAACAGTGGGTGGAAGAGACGAGACAACCTGAAGGCAGCGTCTCATTAGGGCAATTACAGGAGTCAATAAAAACTGGCAAAACTGAAAAAGATTCACTAGGCTGTTTGGTTCAATTTCCAGTTAACTCAGGGATGGAGAGGTCACCTGCAGCCAGCAGCCCTCTCCTTCAGTTCATCTCATCATCTGCCCTGCAGATGAGTTAACCACGCTGGTCACACCTTTGTTCTCTTGCCATCCAAGCTCACCTGCTGTGGGATCATGGCAGCTTCTCACCACCCCTTTTTTAAGTCTGTAATCACTTACTTATAATATACTTTGAATAGCATTAATTAAGAGCAGATAAAGCCTCATAGAAGAAACAGTTACAGGCATTAATTAAGGGTAGTCCTACTCTTACTCAATTTGAGTCTTAATCTTCCAAGTTTTCTCATCAATACCTTATCACCATAAAGACAGAGAGGAATTAAGAAACTGAGAAGGTGGGTGTCAACTATTTGAAGAGGATCAAGCACTTGGGATGCCTAAATAACCAGCAGAAGCACTGGATTAGTGAACTGAATACATGAGAGAGTTAGAAAATGCAAACCCACCAAGGTGACAGGTCCACGTGGCTCCCCAGCTGGGGGCCCTGACAGGACTCCAGCACAGGAATTACCTTGGCATGCTCTGTTTCACACATCACAATTTCTTACCATGTAAGATTTTAATCACATTTCAACAGCCTTTCGTACCAGTGAGCATTTTCAAATTGGAGAGCATCTATGAGATTTAATTGTGATTACATCTTAAATAAAGCATATGACCACATTTCTCCTATTTATTTTTTTTTCCTAGGCACTCTATCTGCTGCATTTTCCAGTGCAGTGCTTCTGTCTCACCAGGCCCTCCTTGGTTGCAGACACGTTTCCAGCAGAGCTGCCAGCTCTGCTCCCCAGAATAATGTTCTTGTCAACACGGTGTGAATTTACAAACTCATCTAGAGATGCAGAATGATAAAGTGCAAAGTGGGGGGGGGGGATGTGAAACAACTAATTAACTTGAGAAGTTAATTTTAACATTAGGGAAAAAAAATAATGCTAGAAAATATGCCTCCTCTTAGATCTGTCCCAGCAATGCCCAAAATCTCAGTGGGCTGGATTTTTCAGTGCTTGGCAGTTCATCCTGACATCAGGGTTTACTTCTGACACTTCAGGGATAAGGTTTCTTACACAGAAGTTAAAGACATCATTGATTCCCTTTGTACTGCCAAGAAAAAGGCACTAATCCTCCTGTGGGCTGGGGTTGGGGCTCTCCCAGCCTTTGGTTCCTGCCCACGGCTCCTGGAGGCACAAACAGCAGCCAAGGCAGAAGCCACGTTTCAGCACAGCTCTTCCATCTGCCATTCTGTGGAAGCTGTTGCTGATACCAGCTGATTACCAAAACCAGTGATGGTAATCATACTGGATTGCCAACATGCATGGCCATCATTCTCCAGACCAGCTACTGCCCAGAAAAAAAAAACCACCTTAGGTTTAAAATTCAGCAATCCTGGCAGTCAGAGACTAATCCCTGTTCAAAGTGGACAGGATGTTCTTCTGCGTGAGAAAACACTTCACCTTATCAGCCTGTTAAACTATTGGCAGGGCTTATTTCTCTGCAAAGCTGTGGAAGAAAATGTTGAGCTGGTTATTTTGTGTTCATGTTTGACAGACAATGAGCAAAACCCTGAAGTGAGGGCCATCTGTAAATTCTGCTGACCAGTTCACTCAAGCCCAAAAGCAAGGTGTCTATGCACTGTCAGTGCAACCATTTTTAATGTTATATTGGCAATTAGAAGCTCCAGCTGAGGTCAAAGCCTTGCTGGACAGCTCTCTAGGAACTTGGGATGTCCTCACAGTGAAGGATTTAACCACCACATTCAAATTCTGTTGAGCTACGACCCTGATTCCTGTGACAGGGAATATTTTATAGCTCAAAAACAAACAGTGTCTTCCAAATATTTTTCTCACATCAGTGATGCCTGAAATTAAGAGCCTTTAAAAAAACAGGTGAAGTGCTGCCTGGGTTTTGCCTTTGCCAAAGGATTCAGGTTTAATAGTCCCTGCTACAGGTTGTCAACTGTTAAGGAAAAGAGATTCCATCACGCCTGGCCCAGCTGCCAGCAGACCCTCACAGCAGCCAAACAAGGAAAAGTTCAAGTCTGAGGGAGTTCTTTGGCTAAATTAGGAATAAAAATAAATTTGATAAGGGGAGACAGATGGGAGCAGTTACACTTCTCCCACCTGCAGCTGGCTGCCCTCAGCCCTCCATCCCCAGCACAGCTCACAGCCCATTAGGGCCAATTCCCATCTGTCTGAGTGCTCTGTACCTTCAGGTCCATTTTCTCCCTGGTTTCTATTTTTAAAATTGCTGTAGCTTGTAAGAGTATTTTGTTCTGTGCAGTGACAGGCTGTCATTTAGCCTGAACATGCCCCTTCCCTGTGTAAGTATCCCAGGGAGCTCACTAAGCACCTGGAGCCTTCCCTTCAAGGCTCACTGTGACATGGAGCTGGTTTTCAGCAGAGTCACCACGTCCTGTCTCAGCTACTGTCCCACTGTCACCAGGGGAACACCACAAACCAGGAGAAAATCCTCCCAAAACAAGAGGGCCAAACCATCCCTACATTGCCCACTGGTCAACTGAAGTCAAAATGGATGTAGCCATCCCAAAGCAAACCAAGGCACTGACCCTGCAAACATGGGGCAAAATCCCCACTGATTGTCCTTCTTTCCACACGGGTGCAGTAAGAAGGATGGCCTCAAGCACAGGGCTGGGCAATTTGTTGGAGCTGTAATTTTCACCATTGAAACACTCTCCAAAAGACAATCATCTGTTAAAAACCAAATGTCTCAATCAGTTTTATAGAAACAACCGACATAATGTGTTGGTTTTCAGGCACAGGCTGGGATAAAATGAAAATGGCAGGAGCTCTTTGCAAACCACAGCACCACCAAGGAACCTCCAGGATAGCAAAGCACAGAACTGAGAGGTAAAGCAGCACTATTATTAAAACAGTGCCATTTTATTTCATTAAATAACTGGCATTTTTCACTTGTCCTCATAGCAAGCATGAAAAAAAAAATCTCAGTCAACAAATATGACAAAAAGATTAATGAACAGCACCAGCACCATTCAATTGAGAAGGATGGTGTTTCCTCCCAGCTCTGTGTTTAAATTGTGCCACATTATTTCTGTTATTTTTAATGTGCCATATTTATTATAATTTAAGTGATAAGATGCTCTACAAAAACAATAGGGAAGACAACAAGAACAGTTTGCTAGTTTTGCTAGCTCAGTAGTACCTTTATAATGGCATAAGAGAAAAACTTTATTTCATGAGCCCAATAGCATCTTATCTAAAATTCACCCTGGAGATTAAGATCAACTATCAGACCAATTTTCCAGGCTGCTTAGGAGCTGAGTGAGGAACAGTGAGGGGGGGAAGAGGGAGAAGCACACACACTCAATTGCTAAAAAATTCAATTTGAAAAAGTTGCAAAAGGAAAAACGAAACCATATGTATAAATAAAACACTGCATAAAAAATGTATATAATCATTTGCTGCATAGAGTTACCAGAAATGAGGTAGTTCACCCGTGGAGCAGTTCATATGTTTGATAAACCATTACAGCTTTTTTCATGGTTCAGCATGAGTGCTGTGCCCCAGCTGCCCCTGCCCTGTGGTCATGGGATCATAAAAACACACACTGGCTTGGGTTAGAAGTGACCCTAAGGATAATTTAGATCCAACTCCCTGCATGGGCAGGGACACCTCCCAGCAGCCCAGGCTGCTCCAAGCCCCATCCAACCTGCCCTTCAACACTGCCAGGGATGGGGCAGCCACAGCTTCCCTGGGCAACCTGGGCCAGGCTCTCACCACCCTCACAGTGAAGAATTTCTTCCCAATATCTCATCTCAGTCTCCCCTCTTCGAGCTTAAAACTGTCCCCTCTCATCCCATCACTCCCTGCCCTTGTCAGAAGTCCCTTCCCAGCTTTCCTGGAGCCCTTTCAGGTTCTAAAAGGTGCTCTAAAGTCTCTCAGAACATGCTAAAAACTTTAATTGCAGTGATTCACACAACATCTAGATTTCATGCAGCATGGAAAGACCTCCCAAGAATGGGTTTAATCCATGGGATGATGGCACCTGACAGCAGCTGCCACCACCTCCTGACTTACATGCAGCTAACATGCAAATGTGTCCCAGCAGCTGCCTGAGGAGCCCCAGATCTGCCCCAGGACCAGGCTGCAGCCCCAGATCTGCCCCAGGACCCGGCCGCAGGCCCAGCCCCAGACCTGCCCCAGGACCAGGCTGCAGCCCCAGACCTGCCCCAGGACCAGGCTGCAGCCCCAGACCTGCCCCAGGACCAGGCTGCAGCCCCAGATCTGCCCCAAGGCCAGGCCCTGGGGCTCCCAGCCCTGCTGAGCTCCAGCAACTTGGCTTCACGTGGGGCTGGGAAGAGTTTGATCAGCTGCTGGGCTGCAATCATCAGGCAAGAGTCATTATGTGTGTAAATGCTAAGTGCAGGGTCACAGCACAGCTCTGACACCAACTTTAGCCTTCAGCACCAACGTGGCCACACCACACACTTCTGAAGAAGCAATTACTATTTCACTAAGAGCTGGATTTCTGAGAGAGAGGAGCAGGGGCTTCACTTGTCTCCAGCAGCACATGCTAGAGCAGTTATCAGCCTCACTCTGCAGGGCTTTTCTGCTTATAGGTGGTGGGTTTCTTCTGAAAGAAGATTCTTTCTGAGAAAGTAAGCACAGGGTTTGGGAGCTTTTTTATAAGTTTGATTCTCTAGGAAAATATATTTATCACAGGTGGGAAAAGCCCTATTTTTGTAATTTCTTTCCTTTCTTCATGGATTGAATGCCCTTCACAGTGTTTGATCTCACAAAAGCATTCCCAGGGATGGAGAGCTGGCTCTGACAGCCTGCAGCACCTCTGCTCCACAGCTGCCCACCATCCGACCTGGGGCTGGGCGTGGGTCTCTCTGTGCCTCAGACCCCCCCCTGCAGCAGTCCTGGGCAGTCTCCATGAGGTTTGGAGAACTCAGGTCATTTCTCCATTCCCACACCTCCAGTGTAGCTGACACAGTGAGCACCAGCTGCAGCTCCCCAAGGGCTGATGCCATCACAGTTACTGCAGGCAGGTGGGAAATTAATTTTTTGGTGTCACCTTCCAGAATCCCATGCAGGACACAAATCAGTTTACCTGGGACACTGACACTCCAGGATGGGAAATGTTCTCAGGCCCTGGAGCAGGCCTGGAGCTCCAAGTTGCCACAGACTTGCTGGGGAATCAAGATATCAAAAGGGCCTTTGCTAATTTTGAAAATCCTTCACTGCAGTAATGCTGCACACACCTTAAAAAGATCATTTCCTTTACATCACTAACACTCTGAGATTTTCTGTATTGCTGTCAGATAGAAAAACTAAAAACCAGAAGAATTCATTTAATTATTTTTATTGTCAATATCATGTCTGTGCATCCAAGGACTAGCACAAAATTACCTTCCTTTAAAATCACTGAAACAACTCTATTAGTGCTGGATTTCATTTCTATAAAAAGAACAACTTCCAGCCAAATTTGAGTTGACAGTTTCCCTTTAACTTTTTATTTATTCCTGCCATTTTTTTATTAAATAGGATTTGGGCTTGATCCTACCTATCAGGATTCCACCTTGATGGGATCAGCATGGGAAATAACTCTGGGCACTCAGTCCTGGCTCTTCAGCAGTAAGGCAGGAGCACAATTAAAACTGGTGGTGATGCTGGCCAGGCCCTTGGGAGCTGCCATTCAGTTCAAGACAACAAGGAGAATGTATTAGCTTTGAGCCATCTGTCAGGCTGACCCATATCTTGGGTAATGACCCCACACAAGGGCACCTCATCATGCCTGATGCCCCAAAGATCACAGAGCTGGCAAATGCACCCACTTCCAGGGGGAATCAATATATAGAAAAGAAAGCCACAGCCTCAGCTGGTGCAACCTGTCAGAGCTCCACTGACACCCATCAGTGGGGAACATGACCCTTAACATACACACTCTCTTTTTAAAATTAAATAAACCCAGTTATGCCATGAGCCCTCAATAACCAGGAACAGGCAGATGCTCCTCTGGAAAGCCCTGGCCCCAGTACATCCTGATGGGAGGGCAGGCAGGATGGGAAGCATTATCCCAAAATGCAAGAGAAACAGCAAAGTGGGAAAGACATGATAAGGAGGTAACATAAATAACCCTGTCGAGAGGCCTTTATCAACCCCTTTTTATATGCAATAGGAAGGACAGGAAGGTGAGGAGGCAACACAGGTTCTTCTGGCTCTATCAGTAGAGATGCACAATCTGAACTTGGAAGCTTTAGAGAGAGCAGCAGCAAGTGTTGGGCACAGCAGGATACATGTTGCAGCACAGGAGGGGGGGTTATGGACCCCAGTGCCAAAGAAAATTCAAATGCTGAAGGCTGAGCACGGGGAGATCAATGGAGAGTGTCACCCAGTGAATACTAAACTCCATGTTGTCCTTGAGATAGACAAGATACAGGCTGGTATGTGGGATGCAATCAAGTTGCCTTTGATTTATTTAGTTCTTTAACATGGAAATTAAGTATTGAGATACATGGGATGCCCTGTCCCAGCTCCCAATGAGCACTAGAGATCTATCAAACATCTAGGGCCAGTCGAGCTCATCTGGGGGAAAAAATATTAATTTCAGTCTTAAATTAGAGAGTATGTGCTTATATTTATTCTCAGTGTTCCAGCCAAGTATGTTTCGTGGAGTCTTGTATTAGTGGGATTAAACATGAGTGCTCTCTGCTCTCATGACTGCAAACAAAAACTTTGATGAGGGTTACCAAGCTGTTTCTCAAGCAGGGCACCTGCAGCAGCCCCAGGGCTCTCTCTGTTTTTGGGGTGAAAAGGGAATTTGCCATCAGACTTGAAGTTGGTCTAGCCAAGTTTTCTTTGGCAACAATGGAAAATTTAATAACTTGTCTGTGTTTTAATCTCAAGGTGTCGAATAATAAATGGTTTTTTAAAAAAATAATGTATAGATCTGTCACAGAAATAACATATATCTCAAAAGTAAATTGGTGCCACTCCTAGCAGTGCTTTGATAGCCCAGCAAGGAGTGGTGGCTGTCACCATGTGCCCAGACTGGGCTCCCAGAATGTCCCCCCCAAGGTCTGGGTGGTTTCAGCACAGCCCCACCAGCCGTGGCACAACTGGCTCCTCTGCTCTCACAAGCTGCAGTTTATCTTGTATGAAGGAGCTGATTTGTTGTTGCTGCTGGAAATAGAAGAACTGCTGCAGTTCTTCAGGCCCAAATTCTCCCCTCTCATAGAGGGAAAATTCCTGCTTTCCCTGATGTTCTTGGTATGTTGAACACATCAACAGCTGGAGACAACCCCCCTGCCAGGCTGTGAATTCCTGCTGTGCTGCCCAGTGCTGCAGCACAGCTACAGAGCAACTGCACCCAGGCTGTACTCGGTGCAAAAATACCATGCATGCAATTATGAGGCTGAATTTAATGACATTGAAACGAATCTCCATTCTAATGAATGCATAATTACCGTTATTCAAATATTTATGAAATAATAAATTTATCATAAAATCTTCCACGTATGAGCCTGCAGAATGTTCCTCTGTGCAAACTCTAACATGGCAGCAGAGAAGAACTTGCAAGGCATTAATCCTGAGCATTTCCATCTGAGACAATGTAGGTACAAAGGTCTCCTGAGATCCTGAACCCTCTGTCCCCTCCACCCGAGATACTGAGTAGAGAGAACTGGGATGTTATTATTTTCTTCAGTTGGAAGGACACTCAGTTCTTTCAAGAAGGAAGCCAACTTCTTGTGGGGTTTTTGGTTGGTTGGGTTTTGACACAAGTAGCCTGAACTGGAAATGCACCACTGGGATGAGGTGGAATTGGAAATAACCATCCAGACCACTGAAAATTGAGGCTAATATCTTGAGCCTGAATCAGACTGAGATGGAGTTTCACAGATCCCAGCTGAGTGGATGCTCACCTGGAGGATAAATCCCTCCCACTGAAGCACTTAAACCCTCTAATTTTTGTACCTAACTTCCAGCATCAAAGGGAGAAAAAAGGAAGATACCAAATACACCCTGAGCTGCACTTAAGCATCACAGCCTGCTGGGAAAGTACAGTCAAAACAAAACCAGGAAGATTTCCAGGAAAGGAGATAAAAGCTGACTACTAAGGCGGGGGGGTGGGGGGGAAATAGGTTTTCATGAAGGTTGTAGAACATTCTTCAGAAAAGTTTATAAAATAACTCAGGCAAGCACCTGCTAGGACCAGCCTGGTGAGACAGGTCCCATCTGGAAATCTCTAATGAGGGAAGGAGAGATCCAGGTTTGCATCAACCCACCTGAGGAGAATCTGGATCAGAGTCATTTTTCAGGACAACTGTGGCTTGAGGTTTGGGCTTGGCCAGCCCAAGTTGTTAACACCCAAGAGCAGCTGCACAGCTGTAGGAGCTAGAGCTGAGGGTGTATCTGCAGCAGGTGGGGAGCACAGGGACCTCACCAAAGCCAGGCCCAGACTTTCTGCCTTCTGAGCTGGAAGAGGCAGAGCAGGTGATTATCCTGGATACCTCCACTGCCTTCAGCAGAAGAGCTTTACAGGGCCTTGTGAATCATCAGTAATGAGCAAGGCTTTAGAAATACTTGTTTTTCTTCAGATTTCTCTCTGCCTGGATACCCACTCCACTCCACTAATGACCTGACTAGATTGGATTCTGTGCTCTGCAAACAACCTTAATTACATGCTTTGTAACTTCCAATATTATGATGAACTTCATCACAGGCCCATGTCTGGGACAGTCAGCATTGTCACTCATTGAGATTAATCTGAATATCACTATAAATAGAAATAACAACATCTGATATTAGGAGGCAGAGGATGGTGTTGGATGGCTTTAATGCCCCCGAGCAAAACTCATTGAATCGACTACACCACCTAATCCAGTCCATGCAGGGTTACAGTATTAGTGCTATGAGATTCAAAACCAGATCAATGTTTCTTTCATAAGAACTAATGCCTTGAAATGATGCCTCCATTTGTCATTCCAAAGAGGTCACCTTATTCCATCTCAAAGAATAAACTGGGAATTGTACAAGCCTACTTGCTCCATACAAGTTTCAGGCTACAAGCAGTTAAGGTGCAAGAGCCCCTGGTGCTGCCCCCCATACCAGCCCCCATTACCTGCCCACCCTCTGCTCACACAAGCACCATCACCCCTCCCCATGGGCCACCATCCCTCCCTGACAGAGCCACTCTTCTTCCACATGACTCTCTGCAATCCCTTCTACTCAATGTCCACAGAGATGCTGAAAACTAGATTTAGAGCCCAGATTATTGCTAATATTGGATTTTGCCTTGTCAAGAAAATAAATTCTACCTCCAAAACACCATGTTCCAGAAATATATATTCACATCCCAACACCCCAACAGAACCAGATGAATCCTGCAGGTGAGGGCTTTCCCTTACTTTTGATGCACACAGTAGAATTAAGATTCCACATCACTTATTACAGCCCAATATTCCAACACCAGCAGAGCAGAACAGCGTGGCTGAGCTTGTTGATGTGACAGGTGCATCAGTAGCAACAAGGACAAATATTTGGAGGCTGATGAAAATGAAAGCTTGCTGAGAAACACAAATGCCATTTTTTTAAAAAGAGACAAAGAATCCAAGTTCACTGCTTCCTATTTTTAGCTTTTTGTTAAATTCTTTATGAGCCCAACTGTAAAATGTCTCATTTTCCTGAAATATCTTTTAAAAAAAATAATCATTGCTCCACATGCTAAAACCAGTGTTGTCCTATTCAAGTTAGAAGAGGAAAATGCTACAAACTGGTAATGAGTTTAAAATATATTAATATGTAGAGAAAAACAGTGCTAAAGTATGTTAATTTTCTTCCCAAATACCAGTGATAGCATAGTAGGTATATTGCAGTCAATTAAATTGGCCATTTCCTACCCTCTCATTAAGTCGAGTTC
>NW_009954216.1:1663340-1667017 GCF_000747805.2 Chaetura pelagica | reverse complement strand
CAGCAGGAGGGGGCTCAGCAGGAGGCTTTGGCTTTGCACCCAGAACCTACACAAATGGAAACCTTTGGGCCTATATCCCACACTCCTGTGGGAAACAAATGGGTGAGGGAGAGAGGAACAATCAGTCTGCAAATGCTTTTGCTGCAGCTTATAGAAACTGATCCAATGAGCAGCACAAAATTAATTAGAAAACCAAACACTTCAGAAGCACCTCTTGAAATCATGGGATCACACATTCTGAGCAGTGGTTCTTGTACAGCCCTTGCCCTTTTTCCCCTGGACTGTGCTGCCAGTCCAGGTGGAGCAGGCACTGCTGAGAGCCAGACTTCATCCCCTGAAGCCAGAAGCTGCAGCAGACCCACCATCTCCATCAACACCAGTGCAGGAACCTCTGAGGTGCAGCTCAGCCCCAGCCTGTTGATGCCAAGGGGATCTCCTCACCTGGAGCACCCTGGAACACATACCCTCTCCTAAAGGGAAAGCAGCCTCCAACTCAGAGCTGCACTTCTAAGCTGCCTTCCTTTCCAAATCATCACATTTTTCCTGCACTGTCTCCAGAGCAGAGAACAGGATTGCAACTTCCATCTGGCTCAGGCAGTATGAAGGTGCCCACAGCCAAAAGCCCCCAGGGATATATGGGACCTTACAGTTTATACTCCCAATCTTACTGTATTCCTTTATCCCACACTGGTGTCCAGAAAGCCCCCTAATGATCTCAGTAACACACCCCATGGGCCACACGAGCCATCACTGATGAAAGCAGAAAGGTATTTAGGTAAGAAAGGATTGTTGACTCACCCTTTAACGTTACATCCACTGAGGAGAGAAACATGAAGCAGTAATTAGTTAATTATTAAAGCTTGTAATGAGAAGTCTGCAGTTCTAAGGCAGTCTAAAAATTAGTTTTCCAGTATAAAGAAAAGAAAACAATGTGCTGATATTCCCCATATTGCATGGTCCTCCCAGAAACTATGAAACAGATGAAACATTTGGCAATTGTTTTCAGCATAGTTATTGAATTTCATGGAGTTAAATTTGTAAGGAAAGCTCTGACACTGAAGTAACAATATTTTTTACAGTGCAAAACTAGCAGCCTAAAAACTCATTGCCTTCAGCTCCCTGATGCATTACCAAACAGCTTTCCAAATCGTTTCTGTTTTATTTTTAGAGCAGATATTTAATTTACAATTGGCACTCTATTTATTGCCCTGCTCTAATAGAATGGTGTTTTGAAAAAGTCGCTGCATTTGACATAGTTGGGTATTTATGCATTTCTAGCTGCACTGCCCACCCCACACCCTTGTCTCCCTGCTCTTGCATTCTCTGAGCCCCTGGCACAGCCAGACCTGCACCCTCCTGCTCCCAGAGCCCACGGCTCAACAATCCCTCCCTCTCCAGGAGGGATGGGGCACAACCCCTGGAGAAGAGGGGGCTTGTCTTGTCTACAGAGGGATGTAGCCAGCAAGGGCTGCCTCACATTAATTCCTGCCAGGGCAATCACATCCCTGCTTGGGAAGGAGCTGGAGTTAAATGCTACAGATGCAGAAACAAAGCTTCCAGCCAGGGCAGCCCCAGCTCCAGCCCTTCCAAAGTACCATCACCAACTGGAGAGAGCTGGGCTGGCTTGTCTCCAGAAGGGAGCCACATATCCAGGGGTGCTTCAGCATGTTTCAGGAGTGGGGTCCCACTCATTGCTGAAGGTGGGGCCTTAGTGCACAGCTCCAGAACAGGATGCTCCTCTGAACTCCCAGAAGGTCCCACACAAAGTTCATGGCACTGACAGAGACCGAGGGCAGGTAAAAACCTCCCCCTTCCCCAGCCCTCACGCTTCTGCAGGCGGTTGCATCTCATTAGTTGTGGTTTTAGAAGGGAAATCCTCAAGGACTTGGCCTCTGGAGACACCCACCCTCACTGGCAATTCCTGTGCCCATCTCCAACACATCCACACATCCTGTGTGACTCAGAGAGCAGTGACCCCCTGTGACTGCACCCGAGGCTCTGCAGCCCCAGGAGCTGCTCTCCAGCAACACAACCTCAGCAGCACCCGTGCCATCCCACAGCTCCAGGGGAATGAATCCTCCTGCCCTGATCAGTCCCTTCACCTTTTATTGAAGGGGCAACACAGGGATAAGTAGGAAGAGAGATACAGAGGCAGGGGAGGGACTTCTCCTTTCATCACACAGGAAAAAAAGCCCAAGTCTAATGTAAATCCTTCACATAATTTTGTACCAAGGAAAGCTTGTACAAAGCTTCACACAGCAACGACACTGATGGATCCAAACCAGAGGCACTCAGCCTTCCCCTGCTGGTCCACCTGTTGGCAGTAGCTGAAGGTGCTCCCAAAGCTCTGTGCTGGGCTGGGAACAGGGAGGTGAGCTGCATGGTGAGATACCAGAGCTTCACATGCAGGGAGGAAGATGAACAGCCTCAATCTCCACCCATCCAGGACAGAAAGCCCTTTTAGCAGCTGGCTGACAAACCCCCCCTGAGCTCTGTATAGGTTATATCCATATTTTTTCCCTATGTTGAGGTACAAATCCTCCTCTTCCAAGATACTGTCAGATAAATGTAAACACTAGTAAGATTTATTTGAAGAATCCTCCACAGATGGAAAGAATTTTCAGCTACAAAATGTTAGGGAAAAGCCAGTTTGGGCATAAAAATAGGTGTTCAGGAGCCATTCACCCACCCTCACCACTGCTACAGCTGGTGAAGCCCACAGTAACCCCCGGGAAACAGGCTGGCTGCAAAGCTGATGCAGCTGAGAAAGCATTTGTGTTACCAGGGGCTTCATCGTTTAATTGGTTGGGTTTTTTTCTTCCCAATAACTTACCACTTCTCACCCACCCCCACACAACAGTACTTAATTGCTTAATAGGTCCAATTCTCCTCCCCTCTCTTAAAATAGCTCTTTCTCTCCTGTTTCTCTCTGGCTGGGCCATGTTCTGACCTGGGTTTTGCCAGGGGAGAGGACAATAAGGCACAGTCTTGTTGCATGAAAAAGCTGCTTAAAGAAGGCAGAGCCGAGCTGTGGAATGCAAGTTCACTAAGATCTCTCTCAGACTGTACCAGGTCCTGCTTTCAGGCTGGTTTGGTTAAAAAGCAATTCTGAGCAGATGCTTAGTCACAATACATTAAAGTGTTTAGATTTCTACCAATGTCTGTAAGAGCACAAACTGCCCGAATGTCTTATTTCCTGCAAACTCCCTATGTAACGGATCACCGAAGGTTTTGCAGACGCTGTGGCATTATCCAAGAGGCTCCCGGCGCCCAGGGTTCCCTCCTGAGCAGGATCTCAGTACAGAGTGCCCGGGAGATGCTCCTGGATGGGCTCATTTCAGCTCCACAGCCCCCGCAGCTCCGGGCCTGCCGGACCGGGACTTGAGCAGAACTTCAGCACCGCTCACATCCCTCCGGGCTTCTCAGCTCCAGCAAGAACATGAGCTCATCTGTTTTGCAGGCAAGAAGCTGAAGCAGAGAGCAGAAGGCAGGCCGGGCTGGCTCGCAGGGAGCAGCGGGGCTGCCTCCCCCGCCCCGCAGCTCGGTAGGAAGGCACGGCCACGAAAGCTGCTGGAGCCGGGAGCTGTACGAGATGGATTTTAACTCTCCAAGAGGGGGAGGCCAGCAAGGACAAGGCAACCAGATGCTCAGGGCTCTCCCCGGCCAGCGGGCGCGGC
>NW_009954216.1:1661841-1662211 GCF_000747805.2 Chaetura pelagica | reverse complement strand
AGAGCCCGGGAAGATGCTCCGGGATCCGCCCGCAGCCCTACCTGGAAGAGCCGGAGGATGTTGGCCACCATAATGGACACCGAACTTCCCGACGCCCCGATCACTCCAACTACTTTTTCCGGCTTGACGAACACGGGCGGCTCCCCGTTGGTGCACCTCACGTCGGAGGTGTCCTTCTGGATGAGAGCCTGGACGAAGGTGAGGGACTGCTCCAGCGCGTAGGTGTCTCGGGAGCAGGTGTCCAGGATGCGAGCGCCCAGCGTGACATTGGGCAGCAGCTCCGGGTCGCTGTTGATCTGGTCCAGGGCGTAGAGCATCGCCTCCAGCCTGTGGATGCCGGTCTCCTTCTTTATGTCCCCCCAGGGCCCGC
>NW_009954216.1:1653867-1659908 GCF_000747805.2 Chaetura pelagica | reverse complement strand
CGAGCAGGGCCATCCTCGCAAGCCTCTTGCATCAAAAAACCCCCAGTAATCTGGAATGATTTTTCCTACAAAAGAGAGATCCTCCTCCGAGCCAAGGTGGGTGGCAGTGGAGCCAGGGAGGAGGAGGAGGGGTCTGGATGTAACCCCACACTCCCAAATCCGAAGTAACTCAGCTGATCTTGTTCTATTTTAAGATCTCCAGACCCACTTTTGTTCAGCACACCCAGATCTCGAGGGTGCTGGAACATCCTGGTTCTGTTCCCTTCATCCCAACGCTGTAACAACCAGAGACACCACCTGTTGCCATTCCCTGCTGACCAGCAAATCCCTGCCCTGCCACGTTCCCAGTTCAAGAGGAATGCAAAGTGCATCTCTGACACAGTTCCCACCACCACACCAAGTCCATTTTTGGAGACAGCCTTTAATTCATCTCCCATAAACACCAGGTCAGCTGTAGCTGCTGCTCATCCCTGGGCCCCAGCAGCTCTCCATGTGTAGCAGTTCAGCCTGGCTAGCCCAGCTGCACCTCCAAAGTGTCCCTCATTAAGAGACAGCTCCAATGATGGCTTCATTTCCAACACATTATACTTCAGTGAAGTCAAAGAGACACGACCTGTTACTGCTGTAACAGTAAAGAACATCAGAAAAACTGATGGTTTTTATCTCCTTCGGCCTGGCCAAATTTTCCCTCATAACACTGAAATGTTGCAGCACAACCAGCCTGGCAGGCAGAAGTGAATGGCTTTGCTGGTCACGTCTGAGATGGAGCTGGCTAGTGATTAGAGACATGCCTTCCAATCATTCTTAAGGCATTTTCACACCTTAAAAGCTCTGCTTTTAAATACTTTTTTTCCTTACTATATTTTGGGGCTCTTTTATTTTTCCCTTTCCCTTGTGCTGTGCTGCTCTGTGTCCACTTGTATCTGACAGGAGTTACTACACCCGAGGTTTCCAAACTGGTGCTGTTAAAATACCAGCACAAGCAGGGAATATGCACGTTCCTTGGTGAAAGGGGACATTTGGAGAGTGGCCACAGGACTGGACAGACGTCGCAGGTTGGAGGATTTTGCAGTAGAGCCAGGGTGTAAAAAGCATAACCAACAATAAAAGCAGCTGGAGTTCTCCACTAGAAATCATAATTTTGGGGCTTGGGACCAAAGTTCAGTTTTTCCATGGACTGAAAGCATCATGAGAGATTATTTTATTGTACATTGGCTATCATGATGCAGCCTGTGCCATCACCCAGACCTTGTTGTTAATTATTTTTGCTCCTCCCTGGATGAAAGCACAGCTGCTCTTCCCTGGCAGACCCGCACATTTCCACCACCATCATCCTGAGAGTGGGAATTTCACCTGTAGGATGGGGGGCACACGTGCTGGGGAGGGGGTCACAGATGCTGGTGACTTGACCACTGACTCCCCCAGCTCCAGGGTGAGACACCCACTCCTCTTCCAGCCTCTGCCAGTTGAGCTGCACTCCAGCCCATTGATCCCCCTTCAAAGTCCACACACCTCTGGACTCTTTACTTCAGTGCTTCTGCTGCTCAGTGCAAGGGATTTCCTCCTCAGCTACTCCTTGGTACCATCAGCTCCATGTCCCTTTAGCCCTGAACTGCAGAGTTACAGTGTGAGCTCTTCAGCATTTATTTACCTCTTAAAGCTCCTCCTGGAGAACCTTCAATGTATTTATTAGTACTAAAAGATCTGACTCTAGTGGTTGTAGAGAAGAGTTTGCAAGCATGACTCAAGTTTGCCTTAAGTGCTCAAGATTCAGAAAGGAAGTGAACATAACTCATCTTTTCTAACCAATCTCCCTGTTTTGCAGGAAGCTACCTCATGATTTTGAAAGCTTCCTGGTGTGCTGGTGTTTTTTTTTTCCCTTTGGGCAAATCTGCGATTACAGTCAACATGTTTATCCTCTCAAAATTACAGAAAACCCATCTGCTGTCTGCTTCATCCTCCTTTTCCTCACACCCTGGTTTACCTAAAAAATTAGTCTCCATATTTCACACCAGATTCCCCAAGGGGACACAGAAAATGACACATTTGATCAAAGCAGACCCAGGGTCCATCCTAGCCCAGTATCTTGTCTGGGAACAGCAGCAGATGTGTCAGAAGAAGAGGCAGGAGCTCTGCAGGGTGCAGATGTCTTTAATCTGTTCCTACCATAAGTCTCATCCTGGTCTCTCATATATAGAAATTGGTTTAAGCCCTGAAGCATGAAAAATTATTCTAATTACATTACAAAAATTGATATAGTTAATCATTACTCTGGATATTCTTGATACCCATAACAGTGGCCAGTCCCTCTTCCACTTTTGCAAAGTACTTGGCTCCAGTGGCCTCCCATGGTAATAAGCACCACCGTTTAATTGGACATCACCTGAAAAAAAAACAACCAACAAACTGTTTATCAGTTTTCAATTTCCTGCCCTTTCAGTTTAACTCTTAAAATAGCCAGTAATCTCCCTTTCATCACACCTGATCTCCATCCACTCCGTGCAGGCAGCTACCTACATGCAATCTGGCCCTCTCAGACATGAAACTAAATATAATGCAGCCCGTGCATCTGTCACTGCCATATTTTACTTTGAAGAAGCATTTCATTTTGGTTTGGATTACTGAATACCTGGAGGTGAAATAACACTGAGTAAAGACACCATGAGCAGGTCCCACCCAGCAGCCTGTATCCCACTGAACCCAAAAAAGTCCCCTCCTCCCTTAGGGCCCACCAGAACAGCTATCCCAAGGGCACTCAACAAGCAGTTCCTAGACAAAAATGAGATCATGTCCCCTCCAACCAGAGCTCACCCACTCTTAAAGCCAACAGTGAGAATTTTGAGTTGCAACATATTAAATCATGTTGAAGTTGTAGCCCTGATCTGAACTGACTCTCAGAAAGCAGTGTCCCTCTTGAACTGGGGAGCCCAGGACTGGACGCACTGCTCCAGATGTAGGGATTGGTGGGAGAGTCATTTCAATGTGACATTTTATATTCCATTTCACAATCAGTCTCTCCTGTGTCATATTCAAGACCCAGCAGAAGTGACTCGCTCAGGTCCCTTCCCTGGGAACCCTTCAGCTCCTTCCTGCTCACACCAACACGGGCTGGGACACATTTTCAGAGCAGAAGGAAGCTCTTCTCTGTTTCCCACCTGGAGAACAACAAGCAGGGGAGGTCAGCATTGGGTTTGAGGGCATCCAAGCCCTCCCACTGCTCCTGGCAGGACCAGACACCCCCATGCCCCTGCTCCCTCCCCCTGCCCATGTGCCTCCCGTGCTGCCTCCCCCATGAAGGTTTCCTTCCCAAAACAAAGAAACACAAACCAAAATCAAACTTCACCAAAAAGAAAAACAACAACAACCAAACAACAAAAACAAATAAACAAACAAAAAAAAAACCCAGACCCAAAAAGCTGGCCTGGTCTTTCTAGCAAGGGGATTTGTTTAGCAGTAAACAGTGGCTAAATGCATCCAAAAGTGTATTCAAAAATATTTCTTAACTTCTCTGTCAAATAAGAGGGTGGATTCAGCCAAATTGCTGCTGGAGAAGCCCAGGCTGTGCCAGGAAGAACTCAGCATCCTGGCTGGCACCCTCAGGGGAGCTCTGCCATCGCCAGCACGGGAGGAGCTCGTTGCTTCTGCTCCTGAGATGCTGTGTAATTAGACATGGCTGGGATGTGGGCAGCTGGCAAGGGGAACACACAGCCCAGGTACCACAGGCCAGTGGGAGCAAACAAAGAGCAAGGGACTAGCAGGAAGGGGAAGCCAAACAGTGTTTCACTTCTTTGGTGATGTAGCATGATGCCACCCAGCACAGTTGGAGGTCATGCATAACAACTGTAATGGACACGGTACAAGCAATTAATTTGTTGGGTGAAGTCAGTGTTGGGAGAGCAGCCAGAGCTGCTGCTTATCTGGCCCTCAGAAAAGGATGAATTTTTGGAGCAGAAGCCAGTGAAAAACTCTGATCCTTAACTCGGTGCTTTGCTGTTGCTGTTTACAAAGAGAAGGTGTCAGTGTGGCTCTGGCTTCCAGGGAGGCCAGGGGACAGCATTTTCTCTTCAAGGATACAGTAGCTTGGAAATCTTGCTAGATCTCACTTTATATAAGATTTAAAAATACTTGTACGTTTCTATTTCATTATCGATTATTAAAATATACCTTATTAAAATATATTCTAAATGCTAAATAAATTACAGCTTATCATAAATTGGAATTCAGAAAATATAAAATATGTGCTATGGATTTTTCCCAGGTTTATGGAAAAAAAAATTTCAATGAATCCTTTATGCTAAGACACTGAACACCTGGGCCTCACTCTCTGTTACAACCCAGTTGTGTCATCCCACCCCAAGCCAAGTTATCTTTTCCTGACATCTGAAAAGATCCAAAAATCTACAGACACAGACAGTGATTTTCCATCTTTAGCCACCTCCTGGGGTCCTGCCTCCTGTGCACAGGGCTGTGGCTGCTTGAAACAGGCCAAGACTCTGGCACAGGAGAGGACTCCACGTGGGACCTGGCCCAAGCCCTTGGCAGGGAAGTTTCCCTCCCGGCTGTGCCAGGGCAGGTGACAACTGTGCCGGCAGATGCCACGAGCAGGAGGGACCCTGCAGATGACGTGGGTCAAGGGTCCCTGTGGTGCAGCCTCCTGGGGACACCCCCATGGCCCCCCAGCTGCTCCATGTCCCACCAGTGCAGGGCTGGATTTGTCACCTGCTGCTCCACACAGGGGACAGGACTGCGTCACATCCCGGGATGACGGTGGCACATCCCTGGGTCCCTTCCCCGCTGCTAAACTCTCCCATGGGGAGGGAGGTGCCTTGGCACAGGGACAGAGCAGAGCTCACCAAGCCTGTGGGAGAGCTCCAAGCACTGCCTACCAAGGTGCAAACCTCTGAGAAGTGCCCACCTTCAGAGAGCAGGCTCTGTGCTGGAAGAGCAGCCCCAACAGATGGTGCCCAGGTGCAGTGACAGCCACTGTGCTGCTTTCTATCATTGCTTACACCCTGCTATGTCATCTCCTACCTGCCAGGAGACCAACATACCTGGAAGGATAACTTCTGATAATACTACTTGAAAAAAAATGATGCACAGCACTGTAAGTTTTTACAACTGCAGCCATGGTGAATTTTGCCATTTTCACCAGTTACTGATGTCAAACACCACCATGTGGAACCTGCAGGATAACCAGGGGAAAATACTGTCAACAGGTCCTGGACTCTCTATTTGAAACCATAGAGCTTTTCAAACCACAATTGTTTCCATCAGGAAGACAGTTTTAGAAACACCAACAGTTTACTAAACACCAGCAGACACACAGTTTTAAAGCCAAACTTGTTATATTTGGGGAAAAAAAGAAATAATTGTTACACCACAATGTCATCCACATGTTTAGAAAAAGGAGTCCCAGGGCAGGGGTTGGGTACCACACGTCCCACTGCCAGGGAAAAGCAGAGACTGTGGGGGAGGAAAGTCCTTGCTCCTCCTGAAAATGAGTTTTGGGTCAGTTCTGAGCAAATCCCACTTTCTCCACTCAGTTTAATCACTTCTGCCTTCAGTACAGAAGGAAACATGAGGCGTTTTTCCCACCAGACCACATAAAAACACATCCCCTGGAAGCCCCATCAGTACCTGCCCCCAGGCTTTGAAAGTCATCCAAGCATTTGAGAGGGACGGATCAATCAATCACATGGGACACACTTTAAAACTGTTCCTTTGAGACCACAAATATCTCCAAGAGGCAGCTCTGTTAGATGGCTCTTCAGCCAGATCATCAACATCACTGCAAACCAGAGAACTTCTTTTCAAACACTATCCTCTTAGCCTCTGATTTACTAAGAAACGTTTGGTTTGCTTAAGGCTCAGAATGTCCCCTCCAATGCTAAATTAAAAATGGGGGAGTTGCACATTCCTGATAATTCAATAACACAGTTTTCTAGAAAAAAATGATGGTTTTGCATGGCCAGGCAAGGCACTGGCCCAGCCAGTGAGTCCCCTCCCCACTGTGATGCCTGGAGATCCTCTGTTGCAGGCAT
>NW_009954216.1:1603261-1653818 GCF_000747805.2 Chaetura pelagica | reverse complement strand
CCTACTTAAAAAGCAACATGAGCAGAAGCAGAATCCACCACTGAAAATGCCAGAGCCATGACTGCTTCCTCAGCCCCTTCCACACACGTGGAGCCTTTAATTTAAGGAATCAAACATGACTTTATTTTCTGCCGAGCCTTGTGCTGCCTGCCCTGTTCAGCTGACAGGACAGGCAGCACTTGCTGCATCAACAGTGATTTTGTTCCTTGCTTCATCCTCATCATCCTCAGTCTTCAGTGTGTCCCCAGTATTCCCTCCAGAGAGCAGAATTCATAACTTCTCCTGAGTCAGAATGAATAACTTCTCCCAGGGTTCTCCCATCTCGATCATCACTAGAGTGCCCGAGTGTTTCAAAGCAGTCATTTATTTTCATACAATACGTAGTATTATTATCCCTATTTGCAGAAGGATTCTGGCCAACAGGCTAAGAGTGATACAGATAAATATACCCTTGATTTTAGGAGCTGAGTTTGAGTTTTGTTTGGTTTGGGATTTGTTAAGACTCATTTTTTGGAGCTGGAGGCTCTTGGCATGTGCTGAGCGAAGCTCCCACAGCTCAGCCAGAGGTGTTGGGACAGGCAGAGCTGGAGCCACCAGACCCACACCCTGTAAGTGGGTGTCTTATAGTTTTGCCATTTCTGCCTAGAATTATTTTATTATTTTATTTTATTTTAATTTTTAATTAGGATGCTCAGAATTGTGCATTGATCACCTGTTGAATTACTTTGCCTGTATAAAATAAGGGTCAGAAAGATTTTGTTCACAAACTGCTTCCAGAGCCACGGAATGGTTCACACCAGAATCAAAAACTGGGGCACAAAGTCCAAAGCACATGCAGAGTTTTCACACTCTTACCTCCCTGCACTTAAACCTTTCTTAAAAACATTCATTATTTTATTTAAACAAAGAGAGGTGCCTTGCCACAGGAAGGAAAATCATGCATGTCATTTGATACATTTTGTAGTTTGTTTCAACAGAGTTGCAGAAAACTCCATTGGATGCAAAGCAGCAACATGTCCCCAGGGGCTGCTGGATCCCTCCCCACGGCTCAGAGGCAGCTCTGCAGCCTCAGGTGCCACCAGCCAGTTCTACACTACAAGCTCTCTTGGTTGAGTCCCCACTGAGTGAGGTGCCATGATATCCAGCACTATCACAGCTGGCCCTCTTCCTAATTAGTCCTGACAAATCTTGATAATCAATCATTAAGAGCAGGAGCTAAGCACAAAGGAAAGCAAACAGCAAGAATCTTTGTGTCATTCTCCCTACTTCAGTGGCTGCCAAAATTGAGTCATGAGGTAATTTTGGAACAGAAGCAGAATTCAGGAGTGCTCTTTGTAAACCACGTTTTAAATTTTGTTGAAGGTCTCTTCATGCCTGTGCACTTTTTATAAGAATGTAGAGCTTTCCCCCATCTATTTATTTTTTTATTATCTCTTCCCCTTCCTTCTCTAGAAAGTCTGGTCTACATAAGATTTTATCCCTGTGTACAACAACAAACTCGGGCGAAGCTCATTGGCAATCTGGTCTCTAATGATATCATGATATCAGCTTCTTTTCTGCTGATGTGGGCTTATGCTATAGATTTTTACCTTTCTTCATCTGCTTTGCTAGACTGAGTATTAGATATTCGTGCCTTTTCCCCTTTTCTGGTACTTTATCATGACTTTATTTTTATGTCCTATTATTCTCTCTTTTAAACTGAATCTTTTCTTTAGCTTCACCTCTCAATATTCCCCCTGTGCTTTCCCCCTCTGCCTCTCCTGTGTCCTATCAGTTCTGTGTGACAACGACACAAACACACTTTTAAACAAAATCAAGATGTATTCTGGGCTGTTCTCATAATAGATCCTCAAATATTGAGGTTTCCATGTCCTGGGTGAGAGCCCTGCAGTCTCAGAGTGCTCTCTTGTCAAGACTTGCTGCATCTTCCATGGAAAAAAAATGAATACTTTTCAGTGACTGGAAATGTTTCATCACCTACAAGCTGCCCTGACAATGTATTTTTGTTTGGGATGCTTTGCTATTGTTATTACTGCAATAAGATTTTTCAAATCTCATTTAGGGATTTGGAAAATGCAGGTGCTAAATTTCCTCTCCTAGGAAATCCTGGGCTAATAAGATTGGTTGCTTGAACTAAATGATTATGGAAAGGAACCCAAAATAACTTGGAGTTACTGCAGAACAACCCCAAAAATGTCTGTATGAAACCCTCCCTGCCCAGAGCAGCAGGACTCACGTGGCTGCTCTGATGAGGTGCCAATGACACCAGACAATGTGTTCCAAGGTGCCAGGATCCTGTCTGGAAGTAGGTGAACTACTTTCAGCTGGAGAGGAGAGCTGGGTGGGCTGACAGGCTCGGAGCTGATCCACTTCCACTCAGGTCAGTGAAAACTCATTAATTTAAAAGATTGGACCATTAATTTGAAAGCTATTGGCAGAGCAGTGGGAGCAAGTCTGAAGAATGAATGCAGGGACAGAGGACACCCTTGCAGTCTCACCATGTGAGGTGGGTACAAGCAGAACCAGGTTAAATCCCTTAAACAGATGATTAACTGGGCCACAAGTGATACAAAAAGGCTCTGTGTGGATATCAGTATTTTTACACCTAAGAGAAAATGGGTTTTAGTCTCCATTAGTTCCAATCAATGACTTTGCCCTCACTGTGCAGCAGAACAGCAACCATGGTGGCACAGCACTGGACTCGGTCCAAACTGCAAAGCCCTGGGGGTAATACAGGTGCTGGCTCCACCCCTTTGCAGAATTCCCAGGCAAATCCTGCTCATTGACTTGGAGACACAACTATTGTTGACCCAAGCCAAACATTACTGAATGCAAACTCCATCACTCTCCTCTACTACAAACACACCTCTCCCTGAGGCACAGAAAGCAGCAAAAATGCCAACTCTCCCATCAATTCCTTATTTGTAACAGTAATTGAACATTGAGGCAAGAGTATAAAACACCACCTTTCTTACCCCCTTTTCCCAACAGGGACACAGAGAAAAGCCCTGGGAGCTTCTGGAACTGCTTCACGGCCAACAACTCCAGCAAGTCTCATTCTGTTGTGATGTGCACAGCTGAAAACTAAATCTGCTGCAGATACTGGATCAAACCTTGTTCTCTGTGGCAATCTAATTTTATCCTGACATGTTGATTGCTTGCTCTTCATCTGCAGTTGCTGTCCCAAAGGGTGCTAAGTGAGGGAAGCTGTATTATTATTTTTTTCCATGAGAAGATTACATGAAACACATTCAGAACACACAAGAACAATGTGGGGTTTGTCATTCACACGACAGCTGGGAGAAGGGAAGAACTTGGAGCTGAGGTTTTTGAGGGCTTCCACACAAACATGGATGGTACAAAATACAATGGCACGTCTGACTAATAAACCATATAGCAACATTCCACAAACAGGGAATTGGGGCACAGGAGGGCTTTTGAAAATCCCTGTAGGTTGCCCTCACTGCTCACCATCAGATGGGAACCACTGACTCCCTTGGAAAAGCTGGGCCTTTGACACATGACACATCTATGGACAAATGACACCTGTCAGGAACCCACAGCTCAGAGATCAACCAAATTCAAACCCAAAATTAAGGGGCAGATTTTACTCAGGAATTTTACAGGAATTTTGTATTCCTATTATTAATTCTTTACCAGATGTTTACAAGCAACATCACAAGGGGATGCTGAGCTCTGCTGCAGTGTAGAATTAATTACCTGCGACTTAAATAAGGGCTTGCAAAAATGAAGAGATTTTTCACAAACTTCCATGGATATAAAATTACTAATTAAAACAAAGCACTCCCAGCATCAGACCTGGCTGGGAAAAAAAATAACAGGATCCCTTGCAGGCACGTTACCCCTGAAGCAAAGGGAGAGGCAAGGAGACAAGGCCCACGTCAGCCCAAAAGGCAGCACCAGGAGGTCCTGTGGGACACCTCAGTAGAACCTCTTGTCCTCAGCCATGTCTTCATGTGCTTCAGTGTGAGACCAACTTCCCCACCTCGTTCTGGTAGTTGGGGTAGGAGCCTTCTGACAAGAACCCTGTCAAATCTCTCTGGGTATCTCACTCGGGGCCATAGACTCAATCCAGCAAGTATTTATGCACGTTTAATCCTGCTAAGGAGTGGTGAGAAGCTGCTGTGGGTGTTGCCAGCAGCAGAACACAGCAGTTCATAGGCTTGTGAATATTTCAGAAAAAAAATCAGACAGACCATCCCATGGAGAAAATACCATTTCCACCATGTAACAATGCATAGTGTCCTCCTGACCCTCAGTCACATGTGAAAAATCCAAGCTTTGAAGTGGTGCTTGATTTTAGCAGTTGTTTGTTTTTTTTTCCCTCTTGACCCAGATCTAAACAAGCTTTTACTGTTGGGAAATGAAATGTTCATGCAGCAGGACTTGTTTCCCCATCACTTATTTTTTAATGAATAGGAAGATTTTTTTTCTTCTTTCTCTTTAATTCCCTGCCTTGATAGTGCTCTGCATTATCTGTAAGTTTGGAAGTTTCCTTATAGTCCTGCTCTGCTTTCCCCACTACCAGAGTGTAGCTCTGGCTGAAGCAAACTGAAAATTTCAACACCTAGAAATGGTGGCTCAGGATTGGCATTAGTAGCCAGGAATAAATCCTTTTTTTAATAAGGTTTCTATTAAAGGCAATTTAGTTTGAAGAAACAGAAAATGAAATTAAAAGAGTGCTGCTGGATATGCTAATTTCAGAGGGTTCATTTAATTGGAGGGGCAACTGGTGAGCATGCCCAGCATGGGCTCTGCTTCCAGCTCTGCCACAGTCACCAAGAAAAAATGTCTTGGGCAAAAAACATCAGCTTGTCTTGTTGTTTAATTCAGTAGCAACTTTTCTTTTCATGCTCTTTGTGGAAGGAAAAGGAAAAATGGGATTTTGGAGAAAAGAAGAACAAGCAAAAGGCAGGGAAAGGCGCAGAAGCACTCGAGGAGGGGAAAAAAAAAACCCTCGTGTTGTTTCTTGTGTCTTCTAACTTGTACATCCACACGCGGGTAGTTCATCAGTAAGTGTGTCACAGCAGGGAGCCCCACATCCCCAGAGGGAAGTCCCAGCTGCCTGCAAAGCCAAAGGGCAGGGCTGTCACTGGGGCTGGGACAGGGCAGACCAGGCTCCCAGCTGGCCCCTGGCTGGCAGGGAACCACCTGAGCATGCAGGAGGGGGTTTTTTCTTGTTAACCAAGACATTAATTCCAAATAAGAATTCTGATTCAAACCCATAGACCATCAACTTACCATCAAAGGAATGTTTTATAGCCAGCAAGATTAGGATGTGTTGAGCATTAAAGCTACATCGTTTGAAATCGCAGTAACTACTCACAATCTTTCTGAAATAGAGCAAATTACCTTGCTTTTTTATCACCAGGAAGGAGAATGTCCATTTCCAAAATATGAATTTTTACTGTCACTTTACATCCCTCCCTGGTTTTTATGGAGCAAAAGTTATAAAGGCATTTCAAACATAAATTACCTGAAACTCCTCCTGCTTAATTCCCACCAGAACTCAGCTCAGATTCTCTGGATCCCAGTATTCTGGAGTTCATTGTCCATCTTGATACCAATGCAATCATGATCTTTTTCACATTGAAGGAGGAGAGTCTGAAAACCAGGAGAGGGAAATAAGCAGCTGTTAACTCAACCCTTGTGGGCAACAGACCTGTTCCACTGCCACCCCTACCTTTGGTGTCCAGGTCCTCCACATAATGTTTCTCAGCAGGATTTCAGGTCTCCAGGCAATGCCTTCACCTGGGGGTTGTGCTGTGCCCAGCACACCCTGTGCTGGGTTGGGCAGCTCTGGCCCTCGAACACAAGGTGGGGTGTGAGGGAATGGGGTTTGGAGGAGATTAATTTCCCCCCAGGGCTGGATTCTGTGTATTTACAGAGGAAGGAACTGCATGGTTGGGGTGGAGAAACTGGACTGTGAAGATGTTATCCAGCAAAAAGCCCAATGCTGGAAAACCAGCAGCAAAACCTGGCAAGTTTAGCAGCTGCATTATTTAAAATTATTTAATTGACAATGAGTATCTGTACAATTTAAGTCTTCAATGCAAGCAAAAAACCTTGAATCCCATTGCTATGCCAAGATCAGTTGATGATTAATCCCCAATGGATACTTTTAAAGTCAGACCTAGAGGCTTTAGGACAAGGGTCCTATTTTTACTGTGCCACATGATATTTTTCATTTTAAAAGTGCAGTTCTCTTTCAAGAACAGTAACTTCTTATTTAGTTAAGTCTCTGCCTTCTCCTGAAATACTTGCTTAGGAAAACATTCCCAGAGAGGTAACAACCAACAATGGAAACAACCACCCTCAAACCACCATCAATTCTGGGCATTCTCATCAATCCAGCCCCTGCTGATGCTCCTGGTGGAGCTCTTGGTGTTGCACGATTTCTCACTTTCAATTCTCAACCTGGAACTACACAAAATCCTCACATTTCCCTGTTGCTGGAAGCAATGGAGAGTGAGCTGCAAAGCTCCTGGGTCTCTGTGAGAGGCAGGGAGCATTTTGCCCAAAACATACCTGTTTCCCTTGGCATACTTCATGCTAATTGAGCCTTAAAACTTAAGTCGAGCTTCCTGCTGGCAGTTCCCAGCCCACAACTCCACACATTCCAGGGCCATTCTGCCTCTCCTGGGCCCTGGGTTCAGTTCCAGGTTTTCCACAGCTTTCCCCTGTAGGACTCTGGGGAACAATCTCATTTCTTGCTCAGGCAGTTCATCTTCTGCTCAGTAATAACATACCCACTAATTCGCACAGCTCCAAGACACTTAGAACTATAGCAATAAAGCTTGCAAACATATGAGAAACAGAAAAGCATGTAAATATGATTCAAACGCAATCTGAAGTTACTAAAAATCCAATTGAATTCAAATTTCTCTTCTTTCACTTCCCCCAGCTGATGTTTCCCCAAAGCTGCTCTCTTGAGTTACACGTGCACAGTCACCCTCCATCTGCATCACCTGCAAAGCCACCTCAAAACAAAGTCCCGTGGTGCATTGCTTGTGGAGAAGAGAGATTAAAGTAGGAAAACACAGTCCAGAGTGTTCCATATTCATGGCTGACAAACTAGGAACATGTCTCTGATACTGAAAAAGGTGTGCAGGAGAAAGAAAAAAGAGCCTTACTGCTATTTCCAAAGGATGAGAGAGTGTTTAGCAAAGCAGACAGAAGGGTTTGAACAGTTTAGCAGATGTGACCACTGAAACCAGTGAACACACCAGTATAAATGGGGTTTGATGAGCTTAGGAGAGATCAGGAGCCCAAACCTGCCAGCTGGAGCAACAAGGGCACAGGCAGTGGGTCAGAGTGATGCTGTCTGGGGAACTGGTTGTGGTGTGATGACACCCATGGTATGACATCTGGGGAAAAAATGGTCATTTCCACGTTTGCAGTCCTGGGGAACAACCAGGCTGTTGATTAGACTTGGTTGGCATCACCCTTGTCTGCTTTTCAACACCAGGGCAACATGGATTTATGGAAAAATGTTGCTTCTCAAGTTTCTTTCCATGAGAATAGAAAATTGGCTGACAAGGGTGGTGGTGCTGAGCACAGACCTTCCAGGAACAGCCTCTTATAACAATGGCTAAGAAACTGCCCTGATGATGAAGACACCTTTCTACAGAGCACACACAGTAAATTGCTGATTTTTTGTAAACCACCCTTCCAGGTGCCACAGATGGGAGCCCCTGGGCTGGAGCTGGGCTTCTGGTGGCAGTGGCTGCAGGCACAAGGACTGTCACTGTGCAGAGACCTGCACTGGTGCCTCCCTGCAACCAGAGGTGGCAGCACAATGAGCCCGTAACTAAAGCTCAAACACAACATCTCATCTGAGCTACATCAGACTGTGTGGAGGCCTCCTTCAAAAACAGCCCTAATACTCAAAATTTAGGAACACCATCTGTTAAGAGGCTTGGTTAAATAAAAATGTCTCATTACTGAACGTAGATCTTGGAGAGGGATCACTTTCTTTCCCTTACATCTGATTTTCTTCAGCTGGACCATCACAAATAGTTGCTGCTCAGTATTTCTGAACAATTTCCAGTGGTTTCTGACAGGAGCCACGTTCCTAACCTGTAGCAAAAGGAATAACTGTGCTATTAATCTGGAATGGGTAATAACTCATGACATTTGAATTATGTTGCTGAAAGGTGTCTTTCCACCAGCCATCTATCTGCTGGTAAATAACAATCCCCCTCATTACAGATATAAATCTGTTGAGGCATGAATGCACAGCTGAAAGTGATGGAAGTGTTTAATAAGGTATGTCCCAGCAACAGAGAACGTGATGAGATCCAACATGTTGACCACAGGTTTTTGGATGTGCTGACAGAACCACAGACCCTCAGGATGGCAACACACTCTTCATTTGAGTGATAAATGCAAAGGGGGGGAAACACTTAGTTTGGTGACTAAAATTGTTCCAAGAGATCTGAGCAACCAATGAGGCAGAAAAATCTGTTTAGCTATACAGGTTCTCAGGGCTTCTTACAACAGGGAAGGGCACATATGTGCTCTGCTTAGAAACAGGAGACCTTTAATTCTTTTGTTTCTCAGGTGAAGTTTTATGAAGACATGTTTATCCCTTGTGGCCTGAGTTTGTCACCTCTAAGAGTCACAAGTCTCTGAAAACCAGAAATTGGAAACAGCTAAAAAGTGTAGGTGTTTGGTTTTGTTGGTTTTTGAGATTTTTGTTGTTTTTTGTTGTTTTTTTAAATGAAGTTAAAACCCCACTATTTCAAAAAATCCATCCTAAGCCAACCATGTTACAACAGCCATGACATCTTCATCTGAAGTGGCCTTTTTCTTGGTGCTTTGTTTTCAGTCTGTTAGAATAGTTGAATTATTTATTATGATTTTTCTGTTGTTGTTATTTTTGGCAGTGGTTAAAGGCAAAGTTCTTTTCCCTAAGATGGATTATTCTAATTGCAGCCTCACCAAAGATCACCAGCACAACTTCTCAAGTGTCCCAGACCTCCACAAGTCACCAACACTGATACAAAGACTGAGCCAAGGACAAAACCAGTACAAGTACTTGGATTGCAGAAGGCTCTGAGTTTGGCCCTAGTGAATATAGGTTGTGGAACTGATAAGGCCTTTTCTGACCTGGTAGATAAAATACATGATAGCTCAACCCAGGTTGGGTTTCATAACTCATAAATTATAATTATTAGACACAACTGCAATTTCATCCCAAATTTTTTATCCCACTTTCAACTCTCTCCCTTCAGCTGGGTCTGGGAGGGAAGCTGATGAGCTCAGCCTCTCTGACCTTCTTTGGGGAATAAGCAGAGAAGTTCATTATCAAGCTGCCAGTCTGGTTCCCCTTGCTGGTGCTACATTCATTTAGCAGCAGAGCAGAACACTGAAATGACTCCTTTTTAATATCTGCAAAGATTTTCATGTCACGCTGGGGGTGGTTACGACTCATTACTGCTGCTTCTTTATTTTTGACTTATTGATGTACAGACACTTTCCATCCAAGTATTAATTAACAAACTGCATTCTTAATCCAGATGTTCCCTTGAAAGGAAGGGATCTTTGACATAATATCTGCCTATTTGAGTTCAAATTACAAAAATGATACTCTGATTCTGATACCAAGCTTGCTGGCATTGAAAGGATTTCCCACATTTTATTTTTCCAGACTATGCACACATAAACAACTCTCTGTTTCCTGGTTTTCTTCAGCAAAAGGCTAGAGGAGAATTTGCAGCCAATGGCCAGAGTGAGTGCCCAGGGCTGCAAGATCAGAAGAGCAGCAGTGCTGCTCGTGCCACACTGCCTGCTGGGCCATCACTTCCCCCATCCTACATCCTGCATTGACATCCCACATCCTACATTCCACATCCTGCATCCCACAGTTATACATGAAATTCTAAATCACATTTCTGGGGGATTGCAACAGCAGCAGAGGAAGGCTGGGCACACTTTTCCTTTGGATAAAGAGAGGCCTCACAAGCTAAGTTTTCTTGATAAGCACTCTTCCCATTTACCCCCCATGAGGAAACCAATGAGGAGTCTTCTTAATTGAGATCTTAATATGAGCCAATATGTTACGTGGTATTGAAGAGCACACTGATAGGCAGCAGTATATATTTATGGTGACTAACACCAAACCCTCCTCACAGACTTCTCTTTCATTACACAGAAAAAATCAACCCCACCAGCAAGTGTTAAAAAACAAACAAGAACAAAAATCACTTATTGGTCTCATCATTTTACAATCAATTCTCTGGGCTGGGTACCAGTGAAGATTAAACCAATAAAGGGGTTTTTATGAGGGAACCTGGATGTGAGAGGAACAAACCTGCTGCATAACCCAGAGCTGGCATGCAGTCCTGAATTAATAGCTTAATGTAATTCAGTTCTTGCTGGTTGCCTGGAAACTAACTTAGGAAAAAAGTGAAAGCACAAACCATAATGGGTGTAGAGGGCTTAATAGGGAATTATTGATGCCACCAGACTGTTAGACAGTCTGATATATTTCTAACAAAATCACTCAAAATGCTCCTTTATTATTATAGGTTATTCTGAATAAGAAGGCCCAAGGCCAAAGAAGATAAAACATCAGCTAAAGCAGCAGTTAATGCAGCCAGAAGAGCCTGGCAGGCCAGCACTTGCCACCACGCCAGTCACAAACTCACCCCTCTCCTCCCTGCTCCTGCCTTTATCTGCCTCTCTCTTTTTTTCCTCAACACAACTCATGTTCTTGAACAGCAAAAGCAAGGGAGCTCCTCTGCATTCCTCACAGTCAGCTGCCTTGAGTTACCCCTCGAGGTGAGCTCAGACCTGGGGATGTGTTTCTGATGTCAGCCTAGACCTAACCTGTTCTCCAAGGCAAAGCTGCAGCTGTTGGCCAAACACTGCTCAGATGAAAGCTTTACTGAATGCTCCCAGTTATATTTGGTGGGGGAAAAAAACACCACCTGATCAGCTCACTGTCATCCCAAAGGCTGGCAAGTCCTTTCCTTGGGGAGATGAATCCAAGCAGAGGTTACAGGATGTAGGCAAGGCCAGCAGGACACAGGGACAGGCACCAGCGTGGGCTTCAGCAGGACATCATGGCTGGCTGCAATGGAAAGGTTCCTGCTTATTCCAGCAAGGACTTGGTTAATCTGAGAAGGCATGAAATTAACAAAGAATGCAGCTTTTCATTAACCCAGAGGTTCAGTGACTCTGGCATCACAGAGCAAGCAGGGTTTTGGTGCCAGGCTTGGGTTGCAGCTCACCCAAGCAGCTCCAGCACCTGCACCCTGGTGCCCAGTTTTTCATCTTGGAAAAGATACTTAGGGAGGGTAGCTTTTATCCTAATTAGTTTTGACAGGAATTGGGTCAGTTCTATTAGTTTAAAGCTCAGCTGAACTGCTAACTCTCTTCTAATTACTTTTGGATATGTAACGGAATAATTTGCAACACCAGAAGAGAAGAACACCATTACAGCTGCCATCTACATTGCATGGGAGACCATCCACAAACACACAAACAAACCAACTTTGTACCTCAAAGACAAATCCTGGCAGGTTTTCAAGGGGTGAGGTTGATCATATGTTAGAAACAGCTTTGAGAACAGACTCTAGCTCTTCCTCCATATCAAACGTGCAAGTGTTCAAGGGATGTGTAATATGCACCATAATATAGAACATATTGTCATGTACAACAGAGCAGAACTAATTTTGAATCTGCTGCTGATTTATCTGTTGTGTCGAAATATTCAATAGATTCCTCAAGAGCATTTTAAATAGTCTCTAAATAAAGCAAGTCGTTATTTCTTACTAAAAATGGAGCTCTTACATGATCCAGTTACTGAAAAACCAACAAACCATAATTTGTTTTTAAATTTCACAATTCCCTTTCCTATTTCTAAGAGATCTACAGAAATGAAGTATCAACATAGAGATCAAATGTCACAACAATAATGTCTAACCAGTTACAGATGGTACATTACATCCCTACAACCTAAGATACGAAAAATACAATCACAAACTCTTTTCATTGCAAGTCCCTAGAAACTGTGGATATAAATAGAATTTAGCAGACCAGTTAATTTATTTTTCACTATTATCCCATTATCCACAATTTCTGTTTTCCACTTCTCTCTTTTTATGGGATCTTGAACCAGGAAAACAAAAAAAAATTATCTATTACCCAGAAGGAATGGAAGTGAGGATGGAGGTTTCAGACTAAGAAAGCAAAGATCACTTTTTAAACAGACTTCACTCTAAGCTAGTCTAGATGTCTGATAACATCCTCTTTACATGAGAGCCCCATGCCTGCTCCATACCCCCATGTCTGCTCCTTCTGGCTGGGACCCCAAGCACCCAGAGTCAATCAGCTGACACACATTGGCACAGCCAGGGACCTTGGTGGCACCTTGTTCATGAGGGTGCCATAGGCTGCCTGCAGAACAAGGAGGGCTTTTTCCCCCATAGGTCTTTGAAAACAAACTCTGTGGATTTAGACCATGATGAAAGTGTTTGATGGGAACCCCCCCCTTCTCCTCAGGCTTCCCCAAGCCCTTGCACCCTCCATGAGTCCCCAGTGGCTAAATGAGCTCCATGCCTGACACCCAGCACTGCACCCACAGCACTGGGTCTTGTCATCCTCTGCAAAAGTTGAAGTAGAGGTTGAAGCAGAGGACCTAAACCAGCCATACATTTGAAATTATTCACTTGAGCCTTATTTAAAGACGATTTCACAAGAAAAAGCAAGTGTGGAGAAGCTGGACATAAATCATAACCCTTTGAACCATGTTTATGTGTGAGCCCACTGACAAGCTGGGCTTATGGATGGCACGGTGAAGTCAGCCAGCTTGGGAATGTCAGGGCTTTCATTCTGCTTTCTAGCATGTTTTAAATCAGATGTAGGTGGTTGAGAAACATATAATTTGACTTGACATTATTATCTGCAGCACAGTTAAAAACCTTGCAGTCACCAGACACTGATGTGACCTCCACATTGACCAAACTGGACTGGAAACTCTGTGTGGAGAGCAGCCATGGAGGCTGAAATGCTATTTTTGCACGTTCATTTCCCTGACTATAACCACAATATAGCTACTGGCAGGGTATGTGATCAGCCTGGAGCTATTATGCCAGCAAACTACAGCTCAAGACAACTCTCATCAGAACCTTTTAATGGAGATTGCTGTCTCCTTGCCATCTGTGGAATTAAAGTGATTTATTTCAGTTCAGGAACTGTCTCTTAGTTTGTAAACTTTTTTTTATGGTGGAAGTAATTAAAAGTATTCATGAGACTTTTCTTTTGGAAGGAGGAAGATGTCCTCCTGAAGTTCAAAAATGTCAAAGTCTTAATTTTTTTTATAGATTCTGGAATAAGTCATTCACAGATTGCTACTCTGCATAATAATTCACAAGTTACAAATGCTGGTATTCATAGTCAAAGCAGAAACTCCTAAAATCTCATAGTTTTAATGGGAATGTTGGCAGGTCCTTTATTATGTCAAAGTGATGTTAAAAATTCAGGTATCAAACTATTGATGCATGATAAATGGATGGTGAGCTGCTCGTGTCACACCACTTATTAAGTTGGTACCATAAATTATTCCACTTAAAGATCAATGTTTACTCCATATTACTACAGCTGTTTTCTAGAATTTGTTTAACAACTACAAGAAAAAATAAAAACCAACATGTGAAACAGGAAAATTAATTTTCTTGATGTTGGATTGTCCTTTGTTATCTAAACAAAACAACAGCTGAAGGTGTTGCAATTAATAAAACTCACTAGACAAGAGAGTGTGAATTGGAGATGGATCAGACCATGGAGTTTCTGTATTAAATGGAAACTCCAGAAGTTGAATTAAGAAAAATAAAAGGTCATATGAATTTTTTTTGGAGAACGAATCACTATCTATCATCCAATTTATACTTTCTGTTACCAAATGAGAATTCAAGGACCATGGTTAGTACAGACTGAAAGTGCAGTTAGTGTCAGGTACAGAGCTCCAAGGCTAAATCTTTTCAGTTTTGCACAAGATTTTCTCTATGGCCACCTGCAAAACTCTCTCCCACTCTTTAGCATTTTTCTGGCACATAAAACATACATAAAACCCACTCTTGCCCAGCAAGGGTGCTGAGCCAGTGCTGTCAGGGCATCTGTCATGCTCAGCCACTGGAAGGGTATGTTTTTCCAGAGATGCTGTCACAATTTTACTTGGAAAGTACAGTCTAAATTTTGTGAGATACCTAAAGGTTCAAGCCTTAAACTTCACCTGCCTTTAAATAAAGAGTGAAGAAGGAGGAACATCTGCCTATAATGTTGCCCACTGCATTGTGCTTCTATTTATATAGTGGGAAGAGAAAGAGGCTCTTGCAGGCCTCCCAGGCAAGTCTCTCACATCTGAGGATAAATTCTCCCAGCCTACAGATGAAGAAAGGAACATTTTTTTAACCCTCTTGTTAGCCATGCCACAACCTATTATGGGGTCCTGAAGGTCAAATACCTCTGTGTTTTTTATTGCATGATCCTTGTAACAGCTCTCCCAGGCAAAAGCCAGATGATTTGGCAGAAGATGCTTGAACAAACTCATTAGTCTCACAGGTTCAAGGTGCTAAATAGCATCAAGTACAAAACATTATCTACTTTCATTCCACATTCTACCCTATTACCTCCAATTTGTATCATCTTCCTTATTTTACATAAGAAGCAGCCTGCAGTATAAATCAGATCCAGCACAACCATTTGCTATGAAGACTTACACTTTGCTGAGTTTATGACATGAAAAAATAGTTTTGCACTAAAAGCAACAAAACAATCTAGGAGGAGACTCTTCTCAGCTCTCTGTTAGTAACAGTGTGGCATGGTGGGAAATGAGAAACTGCCATTTCCTTCTCAATGCAGTTAGAAACACTTAAATAATTAAACCAATTATGCTCCTATAACAATATGAAATTACATTCTCTTCATTATGCTCCTATAACAATATGAAATTACATTTTGCTTAAAAAGAAAAAAAAGAAAACTGCAATCAAATCTACCCTTGTGTGTAAGTCTGTGCAGGACACACAGCAGTGCTGCTCTGGGGCACAGAGTGAAGGAATCATGGAAGGAAGCCCCTCATGCATCAGCTGTGCCTCTGCTGCATATCCCATCTCTGCCTTACATATCCTGTTGTGAATTATTGCCCCATCCCATGATGTTTACATCTGAGATACAAACACTTCACCTACATGAGCACATTTCCTACCAGCCTGGGGAGGCAGGAGCGTTTTCCCAAACACCAGTTTCCATCCATGTTTTAGACAAGCTCAGGTTTTGTTCCAAGCCTCTTCCTTCTACCCATCTTCAGCACAGATTCTAGGGGTCTGCACAACTAATGGCTACAGGACTGTAACTCTAAACCTGTCCCCTTTGCTTAAACGAACACCAGGATTTCTACTCTGGAGCTGTTGTTAATGCCTAGAATGGTAACTAAAGTTAAAATAAAGTTGAAAAATTGCAGATCTCGTCATGCTTCTGACAGGGCAACAAGGTCATTATTACCTTTGCTGTCATAAGTAACACATTCAAACTGTGGAAAAGCTCTCCATGGGATCAAGGCTCAGTCTCAAATCACTGTGAACACACATAAATACATATACACACACACACAAGTCTTCTCTGTCTGCAAATTATTCCCAGACAAACATTGTGAAGAGAGGACTTCTCAGTAGTCTGCTTGCTGAAAACCAGAGCAGGTCCTATGTCCCAGGAATGCTGAAGAAGGGACATCCTTTGCTGGAAATTTACCATTTAAATTACGTTTTCAGAATTCATTGGCAATTTTAACCCTGCCTGCCCCATTTCCCAGTACAGCCTCTTCTCAGGCACTCTCATGGTTGTCCCACAGGTGCTGCTGGCAGCTCCCATGCTGCTGCTACCAACACACCCAGCAGGTCTGACCTTCCTTCCTCTGCTTTTCCCTGCAGTCACTCACAGCACGTGTGCATGGGGTGGATCCAGAGGATGAATACTGCCCCAGCCACACAGAGTTATTATAATCACCTTTATGCTGGAATTCCTTTTTGCTTCTACTGACATCTCATTTAAATGCTGTTTAATGACTGTTTATATTAATGGATAATGGGGATAACCTGGAAAAGCTCTGTGGGCTGGTAGGCACCACTTCTGCTGGCATCACCTTCCATGCTGCAGGGTCTGGGAAAGAATGTTTCTCCACTTGGGAGCCCAGGC
This sequence comes from Chaetura pelagica, assembly GCF_000747805.2. Taxonomy (NCBI): domain Eukaryota; kingdom Metazoa; phylum Chordata; class Aves; order Apodiformes; family Apodidae; genus Chaetura; species Chaetura pelagica. The sequence continues at coordinate 1,637,597 of NW_009954216.1, read as the reverse complement.
AGTCACTAGAGAACAGTAAAATCTCCTCTCAGATCCCCCATGCAGGGAAGGAAAGGGAGGGAAGGATCCCAGGAGAGCAGCAGGTGAGGAGAGCACACTTCCCTGTGTGCAAATATTAGGGGCCACAGGATCACTTCTCCTGTGCTGGAATAGGGCTTCATTTTCTGATCCTGGTGATGGATGCAATTCCCAAGTAATCTTGCAGATAAATGATCCCTCCCCATCTCATTTACATAACTATTTTATCACAGTGTGAATTAGTTCTTCACACTTCTGCACAGCTACATCTCAAACACAACATTTTTTTACTGAGTAATAGAAACATCTATCAAATAAAAAAGATTTCTGAACTTTGTAGGAGATAACTAATGCTAAATATCCCCTAATAAGCCTCATGCTGATTCTCTCTGAGCAATGCAAATAAGCAGGTTTTTCCATCAGTTCCTTCATAATGTGAACAGATTCATTAAAATCCAAACCATGAAACCAGGGCCAAGCAGAAGGTAGGGCACCTTTCCTAGGACAGCACAGGGAAAAGCAGTGAGTGGTTATCCCAGTAAAATACAATACAGATGTGAAGGCTGAATGTGTAAAAAACTTCCTTCCTCAGTGTCTTCAATAGATTCCTAAACCATCTCTTCTTTCTAGCAAATAGTTTCAAATTGAATTTTAAGAACTTTAAAAATGGAGAATTTGGAGGCAGGAAGAGCCATGATCCAAGGCTATTTGGTTTTGCTTAGATTGTTTCCTTCAGCACTCATCTGAAGGTGTGAAAATAGGCTAAAGTGAGGCCCAGTGCTCGGTGGCCACTCAGAACCTCCTGAAATTCCCCATTTCCAAACCCAATGGCAGCAGGACTGGCTGGGGCACAGCTGGGCACAGCTGCAGAGGGACCCTGGGAAGAGCCTGGGCAGGGATCCTATGAAATATAATTACACACCATTAACAGTATCTGATTTAAGGTGTTTTTTAAATATGTGGTGGTGGCAAAGACAGGTAATAGAAGATTGTGGCTAAGCATAAATTAGAAGTGATTCCATACTCATGCACTTTTTACCTCTCCCCTTTCACCAGGAAAGCTCCACCATTAACAACCTTTACAAATGTTACCTGCCAGAGGAATGTCCTTTTAGTGATGAGAACTGCTGGCATTCAGCCTAGTTTCTGACTGAGGTCATTACAAAGTTGTGAGCAGCACATCCCAGAAGAAAGTGAGGACTGTGCCGTTCTGATATTTATACCCCGTGTGCTGTGCCTGGTTACCATGGAGCCCAGGCACCCAGTCCTGCCTCCTCTCTACAGACACACAAACTGGAATCTCATCTTTTCTGCACAAGCACACACACAGCTCCTTCATTATCTGATGGGGAACATTGGCATCTCTTCACAGTAGCTCTACACTGACTGATTTCAAAGTGCTTATGCTCTTAGTGTGGATGCTGACATCTCGGGGTGGTTTGCATAATTGGTATTTCCCCCTGTACATTACCTGTAGCCTGACACAAAGGCATGGCTTTCACTGGCATGCAAAAAATAGAAAAGGTAGCCACAGAATCATTACCCCCCCAGCTAAATGACTTTGCTCCTTGCAATAGCACAGAATTACAAAACTTGGTGTCAGCATGGCTGTCGCTCCAGGAGTTCAGCAGGAAATACAGCTCCCTGGACTTGCCTTTGTACCAGGGATAGAATCATTCCCATTCCTTCCAAGCTTATGCCAAAGTGTCCTTTTTGTCATTTTATTATTTTTTTTTTAACAGGGTGAAATCTGCACAAGCTGTATGAAATTGCCACCTCCTCTAAAGCAGCGTTTATGTTGAAATCAAGCACATTTCCCTCCATGTGCTGGCTGAAGCCTTGCTCCTCATGTCCTGTACCTGTTCCTCACCCTTGGGACAATGCTTCAGAGCTGAGTTTCTACTGAGATGTCTTTCAAACCTTAGTGCCCCCACATAATCTTTGGTTTCTCTTTATATAGGTAAAATATTCCTGTTTAATAAAAGTCAGGTTTACCTGTAGGGTAAGGTGGAGCTCAGCCTTTCTGACTCTTCTGGGGTTTGTCTTCAGCAGATCTCTGACCTATGGCAAAGCCCTCCATGCCATGTGGGAAGAAGGACCCAGCAGCTTTCATCATCTTCTTGTTCTGTAAGGATTTTCTTTCCTTTGAAATGGCCTGCATGACACTGTGCCAGAACAAACAGGATTCCTTAATTCAATGGGTATTTTTTTAACAAGAGGAGAAAACACATGCAAAATACACTGCGGTTCATTACTAGAAAAACTCACACCAGGCAGCTTAACCTTTGGAGATTATGAAGAGAAAAAAATTTCAATCTCTCTCCAAAAATAAAGCTGTTTTTCTGAGCAATATCCACAAAAGCTGATCAAGGTATTTTACTGTTTCTCTCTGTGGCTGGAAACTGTATGTCCAGCAACCACATTAAAACTGTTTGGGTCTCTCCTGTGTGTCCCAGGTAGGGACCATGGGGCATCTGGGACAGTGTCCCAGGAAAGGTGATTGCTCCCAGGAGGGGAAATGCTCTGTCTTGGGGGTCAGGGGCTGAACTGGGCATGTGGCAGCACTGGGTCTCTGGAGGAAAGCAAAAGTATCAACAGAACTTGAACTTAATACCCAGTTTCCCTTTGCAGTTACAGCTTCGATCAGAGCCATGGCAGCAGCTCCCAGCTCAAAATGGACCAGAAAGAGAAGAAAACCTTCCTCTGGTCCTCGCACAAAAGCAAAATGAATGCTTAGTGAGAAATTTAGGCCAACCCTTCCTCTTAAAAGCATCAGCACAACCCCGGAGCTGAAGCAGCAGCACCACGCGCTGCCCGCGGCCAGACCCTCTCTCAGCCCACGTCCTGCCAGGAGCTCCCACAGGAACATTTCTATACCTCAACACTACTTGAGACTCACCCAAGTACTGCACTTTCACTGCCAGAGTTCATTTCTCCACAGAGCCTCTCAGCTCAGCAAGGAGCTTGCCCACCTTCCTGAGGACCCAGGCTCCTTCAGGCCATGGCCCAGGCAGCCTCAGGGCGGCTGTGCCTGCTCTCCCATCCTTCTCCTGGGTTTGCAGAGCAGTTTAGCATCCAAAGCAGGTCTTTTATGATGGCTGTGAAATAGCTCCTCCTTGCAAGGAGCACAGTGGGGCCCTGTGGCAATGGCACTCTGGGCATGGAATGTGAGGAGCCCTTTTGGAGGTGGGTGCTGGTGGTACCTGGAGAGGGCAACACCAGGGATGCCAAACCTGTGATGCCAAGAATGGGGAGCAGCAAGAGAGCACCAGCCAGCACCTTCTGCATTTCATAGAATCATGGAATGGTTTGGTTGGAAGGGAGCTTAAAGATCATCCAGCTCCAACCCCCCTGCATGGGCAGGGACACCTCCCACCAGCCCAGGCTGCTCCAAGCCCCATCCAACCTGCCCTTCAACACTGCCAGGGATGGGGCAGCCACAGCTTCCCTGGGCAGCCTGGGCCAAGGTCTCACCACCCTTACAGGAAAGAACTTTTTCCTAATGTCCAACCTGAATCTCCCCTCTTTAAGCTTCAAACCATTGCTCCTTGTCCTCTCACTAGACACCCAAACCCCAGCTTTTTTGTAGGCCCCCTTCAGGTATTGGAAAATTGCTATAAGGTCACCATGGGGCCTCCTCTTCTCTGGGCTGAACTACCCCCATTTCCTCAGCTTATCTTCATAGGGGAGGTGCTCCAGCCCTCTGATCATCTTTGTGGCTTTTGTGAAGGTGAGAGGGCAGATCCTAAACATATACACATATATTTTGTCGTGATGAAACACTCAGAAAAGCAGAGAGTGAGAAACAGAGACACTACAGTACACAGAGTAAATTAAAGAAACAAAATTAGAAGCAATCTGTGCTTCAAAAAATGTGGTCAACAGAATGCATCACCATGACAATTCCTGCTAGAAGCAGGCAGGGATGCTGCCTGGCAGTGCTGAGGGAGTGCTCCTTCAGCAGCGGAGAAGCATCAAAAAGCAATTTGCAGCACCAAAAAAAGCAAGTATCTGTAGTGGCATTTTGTTGACTTTTATTCTTAAAATGTGAGAACCAGACTGGAGAAGCATCACCTCGCACTGAATTTGGTGAAAATCCCAATCACAGTTTTAATGACAGAAAAATCAGAGACATCTTTAGCATGTTCCTTAGTGGTTGCATTACAGACAAAACTAAAATAAAGAGCAAAGATTTATATTGCAGATATAAAATGAAATCAAATGAGAGCCTCACATTAAGGCACACAGAGGTGGGCTTTAAATAATAAAAATGGTTCTGAAAGGAAGCGTAAAGAGAGGATTAAGATACTTAAGCACTAGAAAATAAGAATATTAATTCCTTTTAAAGGTCATAATCTAGTCTAAACCATCTAGAATATGTGGCAGCAAATTGCAGCACAACAGTGTTCCTACCAGAGCTGGTGGCCTCACTGCAGTGCCTGGACAAGCCACGTCTCCAGGTCTGCCTTAGGACACGGGTGGCTCAGGTGGCACCTTTTCCCTTGGGGATACCTGCCCATGGAGGAGTAAAGAGCTCATCTTCCCACCTGGAGCAACCCAGGCAAAACATGCTGGGAGGTCAGCAGAGCTCACCATCCTCCTCCTCCCCTTCCAGCTCCCACCGTGTCCCAGCAGGTACTGGATTTGAGGAGAAGCTGGTCCAGTTTTAACAATGGCTCTGTTGAAACATCATGTTCCCAAGTCTGGCTGTCCCATCCCCACAGCAATCTTTGCTGGCTCCCTGTGTGGAGACCCACAGCCAGCAAAACCAGCTTGTTTTAATTCTGGGTACCTGAGAGACAATGACACAGCTGTCCTGATGGATCAAGACCTACAAAGGTGCTCATGTGCATCATATCAGGGAGGAGGATCAGCTTAAGAGTGATAAAATAAGGTTTGAATCTACCTGGAAAGAAAACCAGGGAGCTTATCATGAGGGGGGAAAGAAAAAAGGAAAGATAGGAATATTTTGATGACAAAAAAGAGTGCCAGCAGGTCAGACCTGCAGTGCTGCCAGCCCTGGCAACCCCATCCAGCCCCTCTGCTCTTAGGAGTTACTGTTTGTTGTATTTTAGAGAGTTCAGGCACCAAGGAGAAATTTCTTCTCTTAAAAACATAAATCTGTATGAGTCTAACTGAAGGTAAAACATGATGTATGCACATGGCAGGGGCTGACCTTGAGCTGACGAAAAGTTTAAGAAACTTGCCCCTTTAAAAAAAAAACAACCCCACACATTCAGGGTGCTTGAAATGCTTCCCAACTATCCAATGGTTCCAGCAAGTTGCCTTAATTTTTTAGAAGTGCTTAAGTAACATTTCTGTTACACCAAAATATTTTGTGCCAAGTATTTCCTTTGGAATGGAGTTATATGTTAAAAACCAGTAAATTACTCAGCAACTAAAAGGGAATGTTTAATGTGAGGTCAAATGGCAGGTTGACTCCAGGGCAAAATGAAAATTTGAAATAATTTTTGTTTTAAACAAAGTTGTTGTTTTTTTTCCCCTGGCAATTTAGAGCTGCCAGGGAATAAAATAAATATTTTGCCTGCCTCTTGGTACCATGTATAGGTAATATATAATAGAAAAGACTGAAAAACTCCATTATGTTCCCATTCCTTTGTCAGAGGTAGAACTGCCTGGTCTGAGCAGTGCTTGTATATCTAAGTAATACCTAATTCTCAGAGAAAACTCAGCAGCAGTGCTATCAAAGCTAGCTATGTGCTGCACAAAGTAATCCAATGCTGTCAGAAAACAGACTGTTCCAGCAAGTGGGGGAAAAAACCTGGAACAGGAAATGAGACAGTGCACACAATACTCATAATTCATAATAAAATTAATTTTTTTTTGGCCAAGAGAATATCTCTCATTCTACAATTTGAAGTATGGATGAACATGCAGGTCAACCCCCCTCACATGGCACTTGAGATGATTTCATTTGGCCCAAGCAACCTCAACCCCCACTGGGACTTTAAGTGAAATGCCCCAGTGACAGGATCTTTGGAAGGATCCAACTCCAAGTGCCTTGGTACTGCACCTCCTAACTGACTGGCCAAGGATTGTCTTCTAATTGGAAAACCAAGAGTATTGGAACTAACACTTTGAATCCTTTGAAAACTTATTTTCCCACAGTATTACCTCCTAAAATCATAAAGCCTTTAACTAGATCTATGGCACAACACCTACATGTTGTTAAAACAACTCACCTCAGTCAGATAGGGATTATCTGATGACTGCTTGACATCTTTGTCACCTAAAATTGTCCTTGAAAATGTTATTAAAAGAAAATCAAATCAAGGATGAAAAATCATTGCAAATAAATATCATATCATAAAACAGATGTTAAAGTGCATGAAATAGATAGCAGAAAGAAAAGCTTTAAAATATTGTCAGAGCTTCAAAGAATAGCTTGTATTTCAAACATTTTTAATCTCTTATCCTTCTCCCACACTTTTTTGGTGTGGAAAGAAGTTAAAAACTCAAAGATAATGAACAAACAACTGCACTCTTTCAGCTCCAAATAGGAGACCTGTACTAGATCTGCTGCTTTCAGAGCTCACCTCACCAGAAGCCTGGTTTATCACTGAAAAGTAAAGAACTGGTATCAATGTTTTTGCAGGTGAGCATCACCCTTCATTTCCCCTGGGAAGATTTCAAGTGGTTTGCTCCTCCTCCACACAAGTGGCCCATCAGGTCCCACCTGGCTGCCAGCATGGCTGGATGCAGTGCCAGCAGACATGCAGAGGCAAGGGCTCCAGCCACCTCTGACTGCACCTCAGAGGCTTCCACCTCCTCCAGCCCCTTGCAGCCAGTGCTGGCCCTTGCCCAGGTGGCAGCAGGGGAGGAGTGGGGCTGTGTCCCCCCACGGCCCCAGCAGCAGTGCTGTGCCACCAACTGCCCAGCAACGAGGCACAGCTCAGTTCTACAGCAGCTTCCCTATACAAAGCACCCCAAACTGCTCCCTGTACTTGATCCTCTGTGTCTTCAGTTCACGAGGCAGAAGGAGACAGAAGGTTTCAGAGCCACAAGGTGCAAATTTGCCACTTGGATCTTAAAACGCTTCTCTAGAGCCCCAAAATAAACCTCAAGTTGTTCTCATGAGTACCACAAAACAACAAGAGCTTGAGGCTCTGCCAGGAAGGGAGAACAAGCCAGGGCTGTGAAGCCACCTCCATGGCCAAGCTCCTCTGCACTGCCCAAGGTTGGTGGCACCATGGACTCGGGCTGAGACCCAGCTCAGCTCTGCTGAGCTCTAAGGAGGAACGCGGGGCTTGGGCCACCATTCACATCCACAGCTTCCTTCTGGGTGAGTCACTTCATCCAACCGACTGGTACAGGCGTTCAGAAACCGAAGATGGTGTTTACCGATGCACAGCATCCTGCTCAGTGCTGCCAGCTCCTCCTCCACCCAGGATCCCTGGTTGGCACCGTGGGCTGGGCTGCCTGACTAACCCCCCGCGCCTGCCCAGGGGAGCCGGGAGCCGCGTCCCCCCCAGCACTGGGACCTCTGCCCGGTGACTCAACTGCCGAAGTGACAAAGTGTTGAATTTCCTCCGCACCCCGTGTCACGGAGCAGCAGTCAGCGAGGGGGCACAGCTCTCCCCTGCACACCCTTCCAGCTATATTTACTGGTGACAAGACGGAAAAACACACTCCTGTCACATTTTTTAAATAAAACGTATGTGCGTGTCAGGAGGGGTGGGTGCCAGCTGCTCGCACGCAAGGGTGGAGAGATATTGGGGCTTGGGCCACCATTCACATCCACAGCTTCCTTCTGGGTGAGTCACTTCATCCAACCGACTGGTACAGGCGTTCAGAAACCGAAGATGGTGTTTACCGATGCACAGCATCCTGCTCAGTGCTGCCAGCTCCTCCTCCACCCAGGATCCCTGGTTGGCACCGTGGGCTGGGCTGCCTGACTAACCCCCCCCCCCTGCCCAGGGGAGCCGGGAGCCGCGTCCCCCCCAGCACTGGGACCTCTGCCCGGTGACTCAACTGCCGAAGTGACAAAGTGTTGAATTTCCTCCGCACCCCGTGTCACGGAGCAGCAGTCAGCGAGGGGGCACAGCTCTCCCCTGCACACCCTTCCAGCTATATTTACTGGTGACAAGACGGAAAAACACACTCCTGTCACATTTTTTAAATAAAACGTATGTGCGTGTCAGGAGGGGTGGGTGCCAGCTGCTCGCACGCAAGGGTGGAGAGATATTCATGCAGACAGTGACACCTCCAGTTTCTTTCTGCTGCCTGGAGAAGGCACCAGCAGAGCTGGCAGGCTGGTCTTTGGTACCCAGTCCCCTCCCTGCTCAGGAGGGAGGGAAGGGCAGTGACACACGGGAAACACAGTGACCACCAAAAAACCACAAACGGGCCAAATTCTGCTCTACCTTTTAAGATGAGCCCACAATGGGCACTGGGGGAAAACAGCAACAGGAGTATACTTTGAAACGTTTTCATTGTACAGAAATTTAAATTCTGTGAAAGCCCCATTGGTGCATTTTTAACAATTTTTACTTTCTAGCAATTATTTAAAATAGCCACTCTCCAAAGTGTCTTACAAGGATGTGCAGCCTTTCGACTGGAACCGAACACCAGCAATTATAAAATGCAAAGGGCAACACTACTCAAATAAAAGAGACCTTAGACTCAGAAAGGTTTTAGCTTCTCTAAACCTCATTTGTAAGCAGTGGCAAAATGGAAGAGTAAATGCAAGAACTTGATAGCTTCATGTCAGGAAAGACACGAACCTTGACACAGCAATGTCAGCAAGACTAAAATGAGCTGTTAAAATACCTGGAGGGAAACACCACGTGGTTTCTCAAGTGGCAGATTGGGAAAAAAAACCCAAAGCATGGTACTGGATGAAGACTGATGAAATCTATGCCTTGTTTCTGTGATGTTCTGGGACTTCCCCTTGAAAATTTTCGGTCAGAACATATTAAATTGCCTCCAAATTAAAGTGTCAAGGTAAAGTTCAGCAAGTGTAGTAGAACAGCTCGGTAAAAAACACGGGCAGGAAACAAACCTCAGTCTGGTTTTACTTGGAGCACCTGAAGCTGAAGAACGTGCCTTTCAATAGAGGCACTGCAACTGCAGCCATGGGGTAAACAGCCAAGTCCTGCAGCAAAGGTATATAGGGAAGGTGTAAGTGCCTGTCAAAAGATTTTAAATAAGATTTTTGGAGATAAAACATGATTTAGCTTTTCCTATATAATATAAAAATAAAAATATTTTTAAAGTTAGGGGTTTTATTGACCTGCAGGAGACAAACACTCTTGATGACTGTTGGCCATTGAGGGTGGCAGAGAACAAGCTGTTTCAGATCATGAGACTAGTGAGCGAACTACTTTTCAACCCTTTTTTCCTCTACTTCAAGCAATGGCTCAGCACAATTTAACAGTTTCAATTCAGTAACTAAAAAAGCTGCAGGGTCTTTATTTTTCTGGGATGAGAAGGGCAAACAACAAAATAGAAGCAGCCCTGTTGTCAGGGTGCCATAACATTTGTCTGGCACAAAAGGTGTCTCATCACAGACTGTGTGACTGGGTGCCCATCTCTGCACTTCCCAGGGCTCCACAGATGGAGAGGCTGAGCTGTTTTTAAATATCTCCAGTAAAAGACTGTAGAGGGAAGAAAGGGTAATTTTTTCCTCCTGGCCCCAACATGAGATCCCTCCAAAAAATACTTTAATGGGTTATTTATTTCTTGGGAGATTCAAGCAAGCAGTGCATTGATCAGCCCAAACGTACCCCCTGGAATGGCTCTCTCTCCTCTAAAACTTTAATACAGTTCTGTGGAAATCTTATAAATTGAACCAAGAGATCTTCCTTGGATCATAAACTCTGAGCGGAATCAGTAGATTCTGTGATTTTATGACACTGACCTTTAGACCATCCTCTGTCTTTTTACTCTGCAGTTTCTGTATCAGAAAATATCAGGACATAGTGAAGCATGTGGCCTTCCCCCCACCACAGGCAGGCCTGAAACCCTTTACTCACTCAGCTGGAAGGGGGTTTTTTTGCTGTTTTGTTCCTTGTTTTGTTTTGGTTTTTTTTCAGAGTGACTGCTTAAAGCAACGGATACGAAGAAAACCAGCCCTTACTTATAAACCACTTCCAGCCAGTGTCAGCTATCAAGATTTTGTTATTTGCTTACATAATTTCCATTTAAATACATGTTTTCTATGTTAAGACTATGTTTTGAAAATTCCTTGGCGTTTTAATTGGCTTTATATTTCAATTCCCTTGTCAAAAAAAATTGACTTGCTCAAAAAGCACAACCTGATTTCTCCCTCCTGACAGCCTCCAAAAGGCTGCTCACTCTGCACAAGTTTGCAGTTCACTGGCTGTGGTTATTACAAAAAACTTCTACATTTGAAACAAGTCTGGCAAATCCAGTCATCTCTCACAGTGATCAACCAGCAACAATCTGCCTGTGGGCTACTGACTCAGAATTGGAGATTCCAAACCAACTTTTTCATTTCTTCTCTTCAACCAAAGAGCTACAAAGACAGAGCCAGAAGAAGAAAAAAGCTACAACTGGCTGGAGAGCTGCACAGCTGTAAGTAAAGACTTCTGGTGGAAGCTGCCATTTAAAATTGTACCTTCTGTCTCCAGTTCCTCCCTTTTTGGCCATCCTTCCTTGCACAGTTTGGGTTGGAAGATGGGGATTGTTCTCATTGTTCTCCCTTCAGACTGGGCTAGCTGGAGAACAATGAGGAGGCACAGCATGATGGAGCTGCTCAAGGACCACCAGGCAGGAGCATCCAGGTGCTGCACACCCTAGAGCCAGTTTTCCTGCAGCCCTGGCATGTGCATTTACCAACATGCAACCGATTCATTCCTAGGGATTGCCTGGTACAAGGGAACTGCCAGCAAGCAGCAGTTATTGCTCAGAGGTACCCTGAGCAGCTTCCAGGCACCAGCTCCCTAGGGCTGGGCTTAGGACACCCCACCAGTTCCAACCTCCAGCTCCCCAAGAAAAAGTCAGGATCCTGCAGCAAAGGCTCCTGCTTTTCACTTCCCAAGAATTCAGTTAGATCCAAGTTTTCTGCTAAATTTCACTCATTTTGCATTCCATAGCCAACAGTGCCTTTTTATTTCCTTCCAGGGTCTTCTGCAGGTTGGAAATATTAGGACCTGATAAAGCTTATCCAATTTCAGGTGCTTCAGGAGAAAATTGGGAAGGCCAGGCTTCTTTTATACCAGCCAAGAACAGTTTGCTTGCCTCAGTAAGTTATAGGTTAACGGCTCCGCATGAGAAAACAATGATAATGGCCAGTTCTAAGTAAGATTCAGCTTCAAATTGCTTGAAAACTGAAAAGAAGGTCAGCACGCCCAGTCAGCTGCCTCTGCACTTTTGTTTTATTTAGCTCTGCAAATCAGAGTTCTCTTCACTTCCCTGGTCTCTTGCGTGAGAGTAAAAAATGCAATTGCAACACTGAAATTCTACATGATTGTCTGCACTGCTGGGCCATGGGTGAGACCAGCCCAGAGGCCTCTATTGATCTACACCTCTGTAGAACTATTTTTTATTTAATTTCTTTTCCCCCTCCAAACCCTAGTGTGTTTACATATGGCTGGAATGATTTGGAAATCTGTTTACAAGCTGCCCAGTGTAATGGAGAAGGATTTTTCTTGCACCTATGGGGTCACATACTTACAGAGGTGAAATGGCTGCAGTAACTATTTTAAAAGGATCAAGAGTGGAGAATAATCACATGTAGGCTGGGGACCAATAAAGGGAAATCCACAGAGAACTCCAAAGACTTAAGAAATAATCTAGGTGATCCAGTAAGAATAGAGTGAGTCAGGAGAGGAGGACTTTGGAAAAAAAGTCAATGCAATTTGAACAAATTGCATATTATTGGATTGAAAAAAAATCATAATGCCAACAATTTCACTTATGGGTTTTTCCTTCTCCTGCCTATTGACTCTGACAGGCTCTATGCTCGGGCTGCTGTTAGTGGAGAGGCTGCCATCACTTTGCCTTTCATATGAGGTCCTGACCCACAAAGGAAGGTGAAAACTGATTATATATTCTCCCTGAATTTAATGTGAAGGAATTTCACTGCTTAGCCTGAGCTTTAGCATTTAAAAAAAATATTCAGCAATCATTTCATCAGGCAGCAATGAAGTCTGAGAGGTCAGAGTACAAAGTGTGGGGCAATTAACAAGATATCATTCTGTAAGTACATTAGTAATAAAGGAAGACCAAAAAAGGAGTTGGAAAGCCATTAACCAAGCAAGCTGAGTGTTTAATGAGCTTTCTTTGCCTCAATCTTCATGAAAAAGGCCAACTGAGAGCAGATGGTCGGCACAATAATACTGTAACAAAGAGGGAAGATTGTAATCTCATAAAAAGGGAATGGTGAGAGAGCCTAGCTAATTTAGATGTTTTCAAATTGGTTATGCTGATGAGCTTTATCTTCGCATACTTAAGGAACTGTCTGAAGCAATATCAGAATCTTAACTACTATTGTGGAAGAGCAAAGAGGGAAAGACAGGGAGAAAGAAGCTCTGCCTTCAAGGAGGAGATACTGCTTTACATACCAGCTCACGAACCATCCACTCACAGAAAAACACACCATCTTTCCATAAAAGCACCAAGATGCTGAGGGCATGAGCAGCAGCAAACAGCATCTGTTGAACTGCTCCACAGAACTGCTCCACACCACTTGCAGTTCCTTCTGTGGGACATTAAAGAGACACAGCTTGACTTTAGCTTCAGCTATTATCGTGGCACTTGGCAATAGCTTCACAGGCTACAGAGCTGGCTACAAGACCATTAACTTCCAGAAAACTATTCAAAATGAAAGGAGGAATCTAGCTCAGTTTCAGAGAGCCCTACCTTGAACTCAGCATTATTAATCTTTTCATTAATGACTTGGGTGACAGCAGGACTAGGCTTGGTACGTGGGCTGATAAGGCTGTGCAGGGAAGGGCTGCAAGCAGAAAAGAGGCTGGGATTAAAATTCAAAAAGGTCCTGAGAAATTGAAGAAATCATCTTTGAAGAAAGCATGTTATTCAGGAAAGACAATACAAGATACTCTATTTGGGCAGAAATAATCAATTGTGTAATTACACGCTGGGGAACAACAGGGAGAATGAGCTGGGGATGCTGCTCCGAAAGAGGGAAGAATTGGGGATGGGAAATATTCTACTAGGTCAGCCCTAAAAAGCCCACATTGGAGAAATATATTCTGTTATATATTCCACATGCTAGCGAAGCTGTGGGCTAAATGGAGGGAATTGAAAAAGGACAAGGAATGTGATCAGAGGTCTGGGAAACAGAGCCAAGGGGTCAAACAAAGCTCGGGAGTTGAGCCTTAAACCAAAAAGCACAAGGAAAGAACTGAGAAACTTAAAATACATTCAAGTTAGCAATAACAATGAAGGAGTGACCTGTTCTTCAGGGTTTTGTCCTATCCACCATGAAGTGAGTGAGGAAAATAATGGGCAAATCCCAGAGAAGCCCATCAGGCTCCATGGGGCAGAGCTCTGTGCAGGACCAATGTAATGGCCCTGCAACCCACCTACCAGGAAGTCTTTGAATTTGCAATGAAAAATTCAGGAAGGTCAATTAAAATATTCATGGATATTTAATAACAGGGAAGATGAGAAAAATAATCAAATAAATTACTTCTTCCACATTATCACTCAATTTTACCTGTAGTTCATTACTGACTCAGATTACTGAAGGCAGAAAAGATATTACACTCTTGTATGAATATTCAGACTTTGCTACCTGATTGCAATTTTTCAAATGAAAAATGCAATATATCAATTCTGTAATGAATTTTAAAATAGAGTCAAATGCCCTCAGCAGTAGACCTATCATTTAAAGAGATCACCTGGATGTATCAGGCTATGGAGAATGTCCCAAATGGGGTGAGATAGCAGAGGAGATGTATCAATAGAGAACAAGATTTATTACAAATAGGACTGAGGTTTCAACTGTTCTAAAGTAAAAGGCACAAGCACAGTCAAATTTGGGAGATCAAAACAGGAATTGAGGTCAGAATGCAAAAGGTATCTTAACAAAATGTACTGCTAGTAGTTATATCAAACAATAGAAGTTAACCATTAAAATGTTGGCAACTGACTTATTACTTCATTTTATACTAAGCCCAGAACATTAATTATCAACTTTAAAAGGATTTTAGAATCTTAAAATATAAATCTCAATGATGAAAGATTGCTTAATCTTAACTAATAAAGACAATAAAGGAGTTAATATCTCTCACCCTTGCCTGGCCACAGCTGGGTGTCTCTGGGTGGATCATAATTCTCAAAAATCCATCCCTCTGGCAGGTGCCCCTCCTGGAGAGGAGAAGGTCCAGCAACCTCCTGGGAAGTGCACAGGAGTGTCCTGATCAAAGAGGGGACCAGGCTTTTATAAAGTGCAAAACAGAAAGACAAAAAGCAACAGAATCATTGAGGGAAACTGAGGTAAGCATCTTGAGAGATGGAGCATCCTGCTGCAAGAAGCTCCCTCCTCAAAATACAGGTCACCAAACAACAGTAAACACAGAGAAATTAGCTCAGGAAGGGAGCTCAGACTGGGGCAGGGAAGGGCCTGTGTTTCTCCATCAAGCTCACCACACTTCAGCTGCTTCATGTTATAAATAGGATGACTGTGAAAAGACCTAACCCTCCCTCTCAGTGTTTTGTGGGCTTATTTTATTCATTTTCACCTTCAGCAAAGGAGCATTTGCCAGGGAAAATGCTTTTGTACTTAGCAAAAAATAAAACCTGTGAATCACCAGGGAAGCTGAGTGGGAAAGGTCACCAACTGGCTTCTGTACAGCAGCAGACGTCTGTTTTATCATTGTGGGACCTGAACTCCTTCATGTGATCATCCAGCTTTGGATTTTAAAAGCCAGGATTGGAAGGTGAGAAGCTTGTCTTCCTTCAGAGAGGAGCAGGAAGGAGGTGACACTGGCCTGCTGCTCCCCACCAGTCCGGGTCCTGCTAAATGAGTTCATTCCAGTTATTGCGCTTGGGAATTGGGCCAAACCAGGATCCCCAGGGCGAGTATCTGCAGAACAGCACACCCTGGGGAAACGCCTCGTTAGCCCAATGAAGATTCATTTATGTCTGTCCACAGATGAGCTTGACCCTCTCCAGGTGGGGTGAAGCTCCCTGTCCGGGGGGCTCCGTCCCCTTCTGCTGCACACCCACCTCTGCTCCAGCAAGGAGAAGCCCCTAACTCAGGCAGCACCTTCCTGACCAAATGCCTCAAGCAGAGCATGAAGAACCCTCGAAAGGTCCTGGGAGATTGACAGTTCAAAGCAGACAGGGAAAGCATGACACATAGCTCCTCCAAAGCAGGAACGTACTAGGCATTCTGCAGAACTTCCACCCTGTCATGGGGGGCCACAGCCCATGATGGCCATACCTTGGCTCTGCCTGAGGCTTACTGAGTTATGGGGAAATCACCTTTGCCAGGAGTGCTGTTCCTTTATGTAAGAGGCAAGGTGGGTGGACTAATTCTCTCAGGTGCCCAGGAAAGCCCAGCCTGCTCTGCAAAGCAGCAGCGTGTTCTGCCACAGCCAGCCCTGCCAACCACAGCCTCCAGCGCGGGACATAACAGCTCTCAAGAGCTACATCAGGAGCAACATTCCCTCCTTCAAAGCATTATACAGCAAGATAAAAATGACTTACTTAAAGCCAACCTTGTCTTGACCATGATTTAAACTAACTGACCTCGGCCTGGAGCTGGCTGTGCACACCAGGCAGGCGCGCCCTGCAGCTCTGGGGATGCAAACGCCTTCAAAAGCCTCAGTAACTCACTGGCCTTGGGCCACATGGCCACAGCTTTCTATGATGCACTAGCCCTAGCAAGAAAAAGATTTCAAGGAAAAATAATGCATATATTAGTCCTGCTTTTTTTCCCTCCAGCACCTGTATCATCTTCAGACTGCAAAGCCGAATTGTTTTGCCCCCTAAGGTTTTTAATAACTTCCATTTGTTAGTGAAATGCTGAGTTAAATGGCAAAGCTATTTAAGCTCAAAGGCATTTTAAACTCCTGACAGTCATCTTAGACCTTTATCAGCCATTTTAGTGATATACAGCATATTCATAGATAATTACATGGAGAAGCATCCATAATTTTCATGCGTGTATATATACACACACATTATCTACTGAGCAATAAAGTAACTAAAGCTGTGCAATAAATATATTGTGATTGTCTTACCTAATTACTCTGCCACATAAGTAATTTGTTCACACAGGGCTTTTCCTTACTTTCCTACCTTTTGCATTAATCCTTCCCCTAACAAAGAGGAACTCCCTGGAGCTCATCTTCTACAAGTTTGGCTCCAGAATCAAATCCACAAAAACACCTTCATTTCCTACTTTATCTTCTCCAACCTGTAAATTAACAAGGAGCCAGGCTCCTTTCCCTTGTTATTCTTTGTCCTTATTTTATTCTTCTTCATTCTTATTTTATTGTCTACCTTCTAATATTTCTACCAAGTAAGGTCCCTCTTTTTCTCATACATTTCCAGATGCTCAGATGATCTTCTCAGGTATTGCAACACAGCCACATTTTCCCAGTTTCTGTGCAGAAGGAGATGTGTGCAAGTGGGTAAAAGAGGCATGAACATCAACTTATTTCTTCTTATGGCTCAATACAGATTGCTCTTTTGTCTGCCCTAACTTCTTGCCCCCAGGCCCAGCTTTTCCAATTCCTGGTTTAGGATCTTTCCCACAGGGGAAGGGGCAGATTGCCCACCTGCAGCTTTCTGAACCACTCAAACCTTTTATTTACTATACATGTGTCATGCAACTGCTCCAGGTTACCCACTCCTCCCTCTCCCAGGCCATGCTGTGGTGTCACATGCTGGACATATCTGTGCCCACATCCTCTCTCCTGCAGCTTTGGTCAGTATCTCATTGCTTTCATCCCCAAAGAAGCCTGTATAACCTTCTGGCATTCAGCCCTTAGTCCCCTTTTTTTTGGACAGAGACAGACCAAGTTCAGTTATTCTGGCCAGAGTTACCTGTTTGAGCAAGAAATGAACCTCTATCACCTGGATGTCAGGTGGTGCCTCTCATTCACTGACTTCTCAGACTTGATGATCTTCAAGGTCTGTTCCAACCAAGATGATTCTATTATTCTGTTCTATGATTCTTTCTTGTGTGCTGAGATGTTTCTTCTCAACTTCTGAGTACTTTCCTCTTCCTCCATCATTTGCTCTATAATTTGAGTCTGTAAACAAGACTTTCAGTAAGTTTTTTGGTAAGCCCCACAATTAACAAATCCTCCCTGCACATGAGCTATGTTTTATGATGCTGCCTGATGCCCAGATTCCTCCATCTGCAGGTTTCCCAGCCAGATGCTGCTGCCAAACAGTTTTTGATGTCCAAGTTCCACCTGCTTTGCTTTAGGACAGCCCTTTCATTTAACCAACTCCTTCTTAATAAGTGTTTTAGTATTCAATGAGATTTTTTTCCCACTGTAAAATCTAGGTGATTTTATAAAATGCAGTTAATTTTAAAGAGACCAAAATAGATGCAAGAGGCTCAGCATTTCTGTGGGTATCACATGAACCTTACTTGCTTAAAAAAACTAGGTGGAAATGAGAGGCAAGGTGGGTTATTTCTGGTTGCAGAGGGACCTCGGGAACACAGGGAGTGATGTGGTCACATCCCTGATTGGAAGGTGTAGGTGGGTGCAGCAAAGCTCACACCTCTCACACCTCAGAAAGGAAACAGGGACACACAGCAAAGTCATGCTAGTCTACAGCTAGATTTGGCCTAAGAACAAATTGCCAAAAATGGGAAAATTACATGCTACTTCCTTAACAGTTGGGATGAGGTAGAGATGGGTCTGCCTGTTTCTGCCCCACATAACCAGCAATTCCAAGCAATAGTACTTGATAAATAACTTGTTTTCTTCATGCTGGTGTTCAGGTGTCACTAGAGTAGGAGACCCAGGAATTACAGCCCACAGGCTGCTGTTATTATTTGGCAGCAATTCCTCTAACTTTCTTTCCTGGAGGAAGACACAACCAGCTGGTCTCCTGCTCCCAAGGTCATCCCACCAGAAAATATTAGCCATTTGCTTCTATTAGTTTCAATTATCGAGGGACAGAAAACCAAATAACAGTCAGTTTGTAGTATTACATGGCTTGCCTTAAGTGCAGGACTGAAACACTTACCCTGAGGCATGAATAATGCCAAGACAAAGTCTCCATGAAACCAGCCAGCACCAGGAGGAGGAAGGAGACCCACCCCCTGCACCCCAGGCAGCTTGGGGGAGCGCCCAGACTGTCTGGTTTTCTCTCCTTTCTGTAAGAAGCAGCTCAACATATGGAGGGGCTGAGCAGATTAATTCCTGATACAATTACCACTCTTTGGGCCTCCTTTATAGTCCTCAGAAGGTGTGAAACAGGTAATTTTCTAGTTGGCAGGTACAAAACAGGCACTCCCAACAGCTGCTGCTGAGCTGTCACGCTGCTGCTCCCCTCTCAGCTGCATCACTTCAACCCTTACTGCCTCACACTGTAGCACAACATCTGTCCCCTCTGCCCAGCTGTGCAGCAGTGTGTGTGTGGGGTGTTACTGCTTTAAACAATGAGGGATATTTCATGTCAAAAGGCAAGCAGTAGTGATTGGATACACTCACATGAATTACCCCATGATCTCAGTAACTTCTCAGCCCACACAGCCAGCTCTGTGTCACAGCCACATAAAGAGCTGGGCCAGAGTGAAGGACCCTGTCCCATCAAGAGCAGACATGGGCTCCAGCTAGGAGCTCCTCTGTGGGACCCCTGGAGAGACAAGAGTTGGGCAGCACCAACACCTGAGCCATGGAAGATGGAGAGAAGGCATCAAAGAGGGACATGGAGGCCTCCAGGTCTCTCGTAGTTTGAGTCTGCTGCTTGTTAAGTCAGTCCTGAAAGGCAACTCAGAATCCAGCCTCAGTCAAGAACTCAGAAAATTCACTCAAACATCTAATAATTTAAACATTATATCCTTTTGGAGTTTGCTGTTCCCATCTTCCATTACTTATCTGCTGTCCCCAAGCAGGGAAAAGGAAAAGATCCTGAAAAGAAGGTGTGAGGGGAGGAGAAACCCCCTTTTCACATCCTTCCCCTGGGAGCCAGAACTCGGTGAGGAAGGAGCCTGTGAAGGGTCTCCACATCTGCAACAACATGGTGCCACCACATTGCACCCTCACCTCGACAGCAACACTGGGGAAAGAAAACAAAACAACAATAAAATATTGAAAGGTGCAGATTCCATTGAAAATGCTCAGATAGTACAGGTGGAAGGGAGGTGAGGGTGAAGCCATCATTTAACATTAAAGATTTGACTCCTGAAAAATCAACCAGCATGCTAATATTCACCAGAGAGCAGAGAGGAGCAGGGAAAGTGTCACAGACACATCTGAAGTTTTCAGGTCTTGAAGACTTTGCCAACCATTTCTGTCAGACATGATCTGGAGCTTTCTGTCAAAACAGTTTTGAAACTCAGATTTAAATCTACTAAACACAGGGACAAATAACCATTAATAAAGACAAGTTTGTGCATGTAGAGGGGGGGGAAGCTGCAGTGGGGGGAAGGAAATCATTCTCAGCTTGTCTGGTTGAGTTTAAATGCTGTGACAGGGTACTCAAGATCAGGCAGCTGGCAAACTGTTTACCATACAATGAGATTTTCCATTTTAGGACTGAAGGCATTTTTACCAGAGAAACAATAAAAATAGGCTTGTAGCCTCATTTATCTTAGTGTTCAGACATTTTCAGCTTTTGTCCCAAAGCTTTATTCTCTTTACACAAGACACTTAGAAATCCCTGCAGGTTCAGGGGAACTTTCATGGACATTTGCACATCTTATGTTTAGAAAGAGGAATTCTGAGTTGCCACAAAACAAGATAAATTATGCTGTTTCAGTACTGCCTGCCCTCAAAATAGCTCTCAATTGGCTTTATGGCTCTCCCCTATTTCCACAGCACCCCCACCATTACCACTCTGCTCCTCCTACAAATGCTGCTGCCAGCATTATCCAGTTTGCAACAGCAAAATTGAGTTTCAACTGCTCCCACATCTTGTAATGTATTAGAATAGGTAAAAGTTTGTCATACAGCATGAATATCAGTGGGAGTTTGAGGTAAATTTAAGAAAGGAGACATTTGGATTATACTTCTAGGCCAAAAGAGTGTGCAAATAGCAAGACTGATTCGCCTACCCTAGAATTTACTGCAGGAAATGGAGAAGAGTCCAAACACTCAGCACATGTGCTGTGAAAAAGAGAAAGGAAAACAGAGGGAACAGTCCTGAGCTGAAGCTGATGAGCTTGGTTTCCATTTCTAGACTGGTTTATTCTTGCCTTCTTTGTGAAAAAAAAACCAAAACAAACCACAAAACAAAAAGTGCAACACTGGAGATATACCTAAAGTGATTTTTCTCTAGATGGTACTCAAATTATCTGTAGTCTAGCAAACATAATAGATATGAATTATAGTTGCTAGCATTAAAATACCAAAAAGAATTGTTAGCATATAAAATTGATACCATCTATTCAGATGCGTCACTTTGAAATATGGCACCCAGCACCTATCTTGAGTCATAAAACTTGTCAAAGGAACCAAAAGTTTATTGCCTTGGAAGATTCATGCAGCAACACTGAAACACTTGATTTAGGCCTGAACAGCCTTTTATAATTCTTGCAAGTGTGCAATCATTTCAGAAGATTTAAATACAGAAAAAAAAATAATTTAAGAAGACAAAGCAGCCCTTCCTCTGAATCAGATCAAATACAAGTCCTTTTAAGAACAGTCTGAGGGCCAAATTTTCCTCTTTTCTTCCTCTAATTGTATACTTCACACAACTGATCCACATGAATTACTTTCTTAAACATACTAGTTATTTATGAACCCAACAAAGCCTGTTTTTTCATGGTAGCAATGAACAAACAAGTGTGTTAGGTCCAAACTCTGCAATGACACAGATTTGTCCAGCTGTCTTTGTGATATAAAGCTGCTGCCTCGTGCCCTTTGCTGCTGCAGAAGTGGCATCATTGTCCCCAGACCCACCAGCCCTCTCTCCCCTGCAGCAGTGTCTACCTGCCATAGTTAGAGGTAGAACAGAAGAGGAAGAAAAGAAAAAAGAAAAGCAGGCTTGATTTCTTTCACTAATGTAGCCCTGATTGAGATTTTGTTGTGTGAAGGATGGGGAAAAAAATACAATAGGAAAAAGGGTTGATAGGACAAAAATGTGAAGCAGCTGGAAACAGAGGGGGGCTAAGGAGCCAAGGCTCTGGCAGCACAATTTCTGTGCAGCTTCCAACATTAATCACAGCTCCTCCCCTAACAGCCCCAGCCTGGGAATTCCCTTTCCTTCATGTAACTTTCAATCAAACATAGACAAACCAAAATTCAAACTGCTGTTCCTAAATGTGTGCTCTCCAATGCACTGTCCCAGCTTTTCTGAGATGTAGACAGGCTTCCAGCTACAGAAACCAGTGCCTCTTGAGAAGGGTCTGTTCTGCAGTTCCTGCCTTTTTCTGCAATGATTAAAAAGATTAACTTCAGTTGTCAGTAACCGCAGTGAAAAGCACTGAATGCTCAACTCTTAATTGCAGAGGGAAACACAAAAATATAGCAATTAACCTTTATTCATGCTAGCAGCAAAAAATGCATGGCTGGAAGCTCCTGTGTTCATTACTGAGGAAGAAAATCTTTGGTATCTGCAGTGAACTTCTCCCTGGGTGCTGTGCCTCAGAAGGGATCACTGCACTGCTGATTTTCTTGCCTGATAAAATGCCATCCACAAAACCTGCAAGTTAGAGACTACAAATTCCAGTCCTTACCATCTTAATTGTACTCTCATTTTTGTTAAGGTATATTGCACCTGTCATAACACTGAGTACTTGTTGGCAGACACAGGGACCAGCCCTGCTCCAGGCTGCAGGATCTGGGTTGGCGGGTGGTGAGAACCCAAGGACACACATGGAAGACAAGAAAGGTTGAAAGCACAAGTGTCTTGTGGGGAGCAGCATTTGACATCCAGAGGCTTATTTATGTGCCCAGTAGAGGGAGTGGTCTGTTTCCCCATTTTGCTGGAGCAGAATCCAGCCAGGATAACTTCAAACGAGCAGCTGAAGCTCCCTGGGCAGGTGCTGCCTCCATTGCACTCCTGTTTCTCCACTGGGATCAAGTGTGTGGGACTGTGTCTCTCCCACAGCATGTGGAGCTCCCACTGCAGCACATCCCACATGGCTGGTAACACCAGCAGCCATGGATGATGAACTTCCTAGGACCTGGAATAAAATAGTAAATAAAAATGTAAGGGACCTCCAATACATCCAGGCATTGCTTGTGAGGCTGTTACAAGACAGCCAAGCTTCCAGGGAGAAATTAAACTGTCAATATTTATTTCAAATCACTGAAGCCCAGAGGCAGGAGGAAGGCTCCCAGGGGACAGCAGCCCTAGGCAGCCAGCTGTCAAAAGTCACTAAATCCAGTCTGTGGAGAAGCACTAGACAATGATCTGTAGCTAATTCAAAGGTTTTCATGTATGTAAAGTGCACAAAGCATCAAAAATCTCTTTTTGGCTAGAGGCCGAGTAGCTGGAAAGGTGTTTAAAATTGCCAGCAGTCCCTATGATGGTGCAGTGTCACACTGCTCCCTTGGATAGACCTGTAAGCTGGGCTGTGTCATCACAGGAGATACCCAGGTCAATACTGCAAGAACTACAGGAATCTCTCACCAGTTATTGTTTCTCTTACATTACAAAACCCCAGACTCTACCTTCACCAGAAGCTACTCATCAGAAGTATCTCCAAAGGTTTTATTTCAGAGGGTCCCCAGTGGTTATAAACAGCCACAAAGCTCCAAGGACTGCTGGAGATGGTGTCAGCTGCTGCTCAGTTCTGCCTCTGTCCTGTTCTGGCCCAAGAGGAGCTGCTGAATTTGAGAATTTACTGAAGTTGAGAATCTCCTCCAAGATGAAGGCAAGTTTAACCACAGAGCCTTGGTCAGGGGCCAACTCTTGTTCTTTCAGGCAAGAAAACTTTAGCACCCAGCATATGGCAAATGCTGTCTCCCTCCGGATCAATCTGTTATCCTATTGTTTACAGGAGTGAAAGGTGTCCAACCTGCCTCCTCAGCTGGTCACAGAACCTCTCAGTGGCAGCACACTGAGAGACACCCATGGCTCCGTGCTAAGACAAACTTGACAGCAATGCAAGGAAGGTGCAGAAGCACAGCTCTTGTCAGGTTACAAGGGCTAGTGTAAGTTCCTGGATATAGGATTCTTTCAAAAGCCACTAGAAAACTGCAATGTACGTTTCTTTGGTCACTCTGCTCTACCAAAACCCCATGTTTTAGAAATGTCCTGATGCCACTTGATGTTTCTGGGAATTGCACAGCAAGGAAATATGTCACCATGTCTCACCCTGTGGGATCAGTATGTGAACGCACCACAGTGTGCAGCAACAGCCCTGGTGCAAGTTCCTGGCATGGCAGGTGTCCCACCAAGGCTTGTACAAGACAGGAAAACCTCCTGGACCAGCCTGCAAATCTGGAATCTGGAGAGAAACAGCAGCATCTGTGAGTCCACACAAACTCCCCAAGATCTTGGGGAAATTCCCAGAGAGCTCAATGTTCAAAAGTGGACACTTTTATAAATCACATTTTATTTCAATTCCACTGTTATGCAGTAAGGACAAGACTGTTTATCACAAAGAGGTCACTTATTTATGCAGTAGAGCTTAAAGTTCTTTAGGGTCATAGAGTGTGCTATATGCAGTAAATACACAGAATTGCAGTAATTAATAATAATTAGGTTTTGCATTATTTTAGCCACCCTTCCCCCCTTTTCTATTCATCTTTGTGGCAATTCCTTATGAAACTGTAAACGTTCCTTTCTTTTTGCAGCTTAATCTCCACATGTTTATCAGCTGCAATGGCAGCTTGGTCACAGCAATTAAAATACATGACACCTACTTGTTAATGCAGACAAGAAAAGTAATTTTCTCTGTCATAATTTCAAAACATTTGTTCAAATTGTAGCCACAGAGAATACACACATGTTAATGCATTAGGTGCCAAATCTCTCTCCATATGACTCAGGAGAAGCAGTCACCAGCTTCATCCAGCAATGAACTTGGTGGATAAAACAAGAATCTGCCACAGTAAAAGCCAATATTTGTTCTTTCCTAATGTATAATGAATCATGGACAGATAAATATGACATTTTTCTTGATGTCCAGAGAGGATCTTGTCTGTCCTTTAGGGACATAGAGAGCAGGGCTCCCCAGAGCTGGCAGCAGGGTCAGGGTGAAGGTGTGTTTCAGGAAACTCAGGGCTGTGTAAGAGACTCCAACAACCAACAGCTCCCCCTCCCCAAAAACCATTTTCCTACAACAACCACAATTCACACAATAAACTGATATTTCATGGAACACCAGCCAAAATGATGATAGAAGCCTTGGAGTCAAATAATGAACTGATGAAGATAAACTCTTGTCTGAAGGAGGCAATAAGATCCAAACAAATCATAGCTTAAACACACTCCCAAATTGGTTCATGTAGCACCAGACCATATTTACCACCAAGAACAAGGTCAACTTTAAACCAAGCACTTAAGACACGCAAAATAAAAAGATCTTTATCATTTGGTTGTGCTCAGGAGGCTTTTTTTGTTATTGTTGTTGACACAAATGCTAGTGCTGTTGTTTTCCCACACACAGTGATCATTGCTGGTCTCCTGGGTCACATGGCACTTGCCATACTTTCAGATAGAGCCTTGGGATTATTGATCCATGGATCAAAGTGCTTGGGCACTGGTGGAGAGGGGGTCTGCTCTCCATCTGCTCCTAAGGAGCAGGAGTGACCAGGGAAATTGGAGAAAGTGAAGTGCTTCCTCTCTAGATGGCTGTCAAGCCCCTTGTAGAGCATAAATAATTAAGTCAGTTCTCTCCCCATTTTATTTTATTTTTTTCATTCAACCTGAACGGTGCTGAACTCCAGCCTGAAAATATGTAAAATCACAGAAAACTGTGTGTGGGTTGAGTCAATGTTTAAAATTCCATCAGAACAGAACAAAAGCTTAACCATTATCCTATAGTGCATCTTGTCCTCCATTAACCTCTGAGCTCAAACTGGGCTTATTTCAAACAGTCACAAAAAAGCCATAACATGAGGCTTAGAAATTAAACTTATTCAAAATCATGTATTTTGTGTCAGCCATTAATTTGGGTCTTACAAATCTGGAGTATCTAATCTTATGTGGAAGACTAAACTGTTTTCAAATTCTGAGAGGAACATTAAGAAAGGCCCCCCAAGAACCCAAGCAATTCACATGCATTTCCTCCTTGGCAGGAAATAGGAAACACAGAGAAAAATTAGCATGAACTGCACACTAAGGATCCAAGACCTGTGCAGCCCCGTGGCTTGGTGGAACAGATCTAATTAGCTCCTATCAGCTAGTGCTTCCAGATGTGGTGTGGCAGCAACATCCATCCTGCTCAGACCCAGCTCACCCCAACAAGAGGAGCTGTCAAAACCGCAGTTGTGTTTGAGCCTCCCCAGCACAGCAACACAACACCCAACACTCTGCTCCTCTGTGTGCTTGTAACACCACTGCCGTTATGAAATGTTTACAGGGAAGGGTGAAACCCAACAGCTTCCTGAGGAAAGCAGAGGCTGTCACCTGCCACCTCTCCAACAAAGAGACTAATCCTTAACAAGGGAGAGGAGCTGCCTTTTGCTGCGCCTTTGATCCGTGAGGAGTCATGTATAATGGAACAGAGCTGCAGCTAATAGTAACAAGACATCATTTACTCCTCTTTGAACGGAGACACACTCCTCTCTCTTTTCTCAGCAGAAGAGCTCCCAGCAAGGGATGGCTCCTGCTTGGAGCATGCCCTACCCAAGGGCAAGGCTGCTTGGAGAGCCTGGGCAAATGCTCCAGGAGCAGTGGGAACACCACACAGTGCTGCTTGTATGGGAATACAGAGAGCTGCTGGCAAACATCCCTGGGGTTTCTGGGAGCATAGCAACTCTACTAAAATAGCCTAAGAAATAACAAAATGAGGTCCTACTCCTTCCCAACAGCAGCAAGAGATTTACCTTCTCTCCCCTCCCAGCACACTGTGTTCAGGAGTGTGACTCCTGGGAAGATTTTCTTGCATTAATTTTGCCAACATAGAATCACAGAATCATCCTGCATTCAGAAAGGATCTCTGAGACCACAGAGTCCAACTATCAACACACACAAAAAACCCATCCCACCAAAAAACACCCACAACCTCAACCATTAGAACATGCCCTGAAGAGCCACATCTACATGTTTCTTGAATACCTCCATGTGGACACCTTCCCTACTCTGAGTCAGGAACAAGTGCTGGAATGACACACGAGGCAGGGATGTAGCTGGGAGCACAAAGCCAGCAGCTCAGCCACATGCCACAGAGCTTCAGCAACATGATGTATTTTGACAGTTCTCACAACCTTGCACCTTGAGGAGCTCCTGAGAAAACAGCTGTCTGTTTCTTTACAGCACAAAATATATTAACTGGGAAGATAAATTCAATTAGGCAATGAAATGTGGTTTTTTGATCCTTTTGAAGCAAAGAAAAAAAAAACCCAAGGAAAACCAATCACTGATTTCCAACTTCCCACCCTCCTCTTTTCTTTTCCTGGCATCCCTTCCTGGTGGTGAGATGGTTTTCCTTCATCCTTTGAATACTCCCAAGGAGGAACCAAAGTCTGCAATTCCCTCAGCAGGTGAAGACACAGACCTAAGCAGGGGAATTGTGCAGCCTTGCAGCTGCAATCACAAGATGCAAAACTGCCCAGGAGCAGGAGCAGCTGGTGGTACCAGAGGAGAGGACAGAAGCTCCTGCCAGAGCTCCTGCTGCCCACGGCAGAGGTTAGGGCTGCAGGTTGATCATCTAAACCCCCAAAGTGTACTAACACCTGAAATGAATGGCAATAAGGTGGGGATGCACGTGCTGCTTGGAAAATACCTGTTTAGAACTTGATCCAAAGCAGCTTTAGTTAAAGGAGGTGAAAAAAATCAAACCAAACACGAAATCTGCCTTTTCCAGCCGCGTTACCGGGATCCTGCCTTTGCATGTGACGTAATGCACAGAGCCAGGGGATAAAACCCCAGCCACCTGAAGGATGCAATGCAAGGACATGTGTCCCCCAGTACCCCGGGGATGCTTTTCCCCAGGGAATCCCTGGGCAGCCCTGCGCGGGCAGGTAGCAACGCTGGGCAGGGTGGAGGGGCCGGGGGTCCCCAAGGCAGGAGGGGCGGGCGGGCAGCCCCAGCCGGCACATTTTTCTCTGCCAAAATGACTCTCCGTGGTGCTGCTCCCCTTGAGCCTTTCATCCAGGCTGTCAGGGACACGGGCAGTCACTTGGTCAGGGTACAGAGACGTCGGTCAAACAAGAACAGTGTGAACAGCTGCAGTTCAGTCACAGTAATGCTGGCATATTTTTTTTAAACTATTATTTTACCTGTGATGGTACCCAGGAGTGCCAATGCCATTCCTCAGGCATGAGCCCTTTGAATCTGTTACACACTGAAAGAAAATTTCTAGGTGGTTTTGGGGTCCATAGCACTGAAAATTGAGAGACCTCTTCTCTACAGCCAGAGCAGGGTCTCTGGCTGAGCCATACCAAGGTGAACGTCTTTTTTTGCCTTGGAAACAGCCTGTAGGCAGCAAATGCCTACAGAAACAGCAAGATTGTTATGCCATGCTATGGTGGGCATTTCCACTGAGGATACAGGAGTTCTGTTTTCAATTCCACTTGTAATGAGATACAGTCGAGAGTGCTACCAAGTACAACATCTATGTAAAGTGTATTCTAAGGCTTATCAATGAAGTTACATTATCTCAAGTTTACATCATTAAAATAACATAATTCACTCTTAACCCTTACAGTCATAAATGCTATAGGAAAGCCACAATGTATTTCTTGCTATTTGAGAGTAAATTAAAGCCCTAGAACTCACTAAGCAACCTATTTTTCAATAAATAGGGTTTTCACGCTACACTAACACACAGCAGGGGCAGGGGAAAAAAAAAAATAACCCTCATCTATTTTGCCAGGAGGAAAAAGCCACAGACTGAAACTCACCCCAGCTCCATCGTCATTATATGCATTTTAGCAAATGTATTTGAAATGCTGTGCAAGTTCTTTACTCAGGGAGCAGCACGACAGTCTCTTCCTGATGGCTGTGAAGCATCTCACCGTGGGCTCCGAGCTCCCAGGACGAGTTCTCTGACACCACAAGGCTGCCTCATTAATTACTTCACTAATATCTCCACTCAGATTGAAACTTGTACATTTATTGCTTCTGTAAAAGCAAAAAAAAAGTTAGACAGGTCTGTCCACACCTGAGTCATCAAACATAAGTGCTTGTGCTCGAAGAAGAGCAAGACCCACACCAGCCTGTGGGCAGCAACGAGTGGTCAAAGCTTAGAGGGTCTGATGCTCTCAGTCTTAGGGAATTTAATCAGTTTAATCACCACAAATGGCTACGAAGTGGTTTACTTGTGGACATACCTTTCCATGTGGTGGTTGATAAGGAGGAATGTGTAAATGCTGCTGTTGTTTCTCCTTTTGCTGAAATATCTGGAATTTCTTAAAGGCAGGAGGTAAATCCTGTGTTGAGTCTGTCTGCTCACCCAGCTGCACTGCAGGGATGCTTGCACCAGTGGAATTCAGCTGGGAAAGGAGGATGAGGATCAGCAGGAGAGATGCTGGCCAGGCCTCAGCAGGATAACCAACAGCTTCAGACACTCCCCTGATGGGTGAAACACCAACAATTCCATTTCCTTTTCAAAGAAAATGAGTGAAACCTGCCTCTCCATGTCTCACTAAATGTAACATTCACAAACCAGACAGCTGCCTGTAGTTTTGTGGGAGCTTCTCCTGGGTTTTTTTCCTCTCACATTGAAAATATTCAACAACCTGAAAAGAATGTCAGAATGACTGGCAAAGTATTTACTGTTCATCAGAAGTGATGCACAAGGTTGGAGCTGTTACATGGGCCCAACAGTTATTTGCCTCACCCACCGTAGATACAATCACAAGCAAAGCCTGATTATACAGACAAAAAGCACATAATTTTCTTCTCATCTGACCCTCCGACTTAGTAATTTTCTCTTTTATAACATTTCATGAAGAGGAAGGAATATTATGAGTAGGGGAATGAAGAACAGGTAACAGAAGATAATAGTAGAAGGAATCAGAAAAGAGGTGATACATCATTTACTACAAACAGCAGCACTGGGAGTTCAGGGATTATGTAGACAAAGCATGGACAGAATCTACATTCTCAATACGGACGTTTCCTTGCATCTTGTGCAATTTCTTTTCACTTATTTCACAATGTATTTTTAAGGATCAATTTCAGTAAAAGTACCTCCCGTAACGGTAAGTACAGCCTGTTCCTCTGACACAGGGGTATGGTCGGGCCACAGGAGGCAACAGTTCAACCAGTTTTGGCAACATAGAGAGGCATAACACAGCAGAGAAACCAGGCAGAAGCAAGAACTGCTCAACAGAGCTTACCATGTCCTCATGAAAGTATCCAATGTACTATGCTTTGTATATGAAATCACAGAAACAAAAGACTAATTATTGTTGGTAGTTCTGGCATCACCTATGAAGTCTGACATACAATCTGCAAATGTACCTGAAATTGACCCAGCCCTGTGTCACAGCTGTACTGTACAGCAACAGCACTGCTGGCTGGTCTCTTCTTTTTATGGGAAATTTTCACTCAGTGCTGTTACTTTCAACAGTTTCAGCCAGTTCTGACCCTCCACGTGTATTGGGCTGAGCCACAGATTTATCCAGAGACCCCTTCCTGCACTAAGTTATTCAGAGCCATGTGGGGATTTGGGACAGTTTGTGTATTTTATGGCAAAACTAAAAAACAAAACAAAATGCAAACAAACCACCAAAAAATCCCCCCCAAAATCCAAACCCCCCCAAACAAACAAAACAAACCCCACCAAAACAAAAAAACAAACCAAACCCAACTAAAAAAATAAAACCGAAACGAAAAACAACCGACCAAACAAAAAAACCACACACACAATAAAAACACACAACAAAACATCCTTTTTGATAGGAAAATAAATGCAATGAAGGAAATGTCATCTTTCTGAAGACACTGTGGAACCAAAATAGAGCTGAGGACCAAAACTGTGTCTTACTCCCTAAACCCTCTATTCTTACTTTTGTGATGAACATGTGGGTGAAGCTAATTTCTCTTACCTAAGACAGCCCTGCTCACTGCTGGTTTTTTTACTGCTGAAAGGTGCCTCAAAGCTGGATCCCACCCTCTCTTTGAAGATCTTGAGTCAATCACATCCACTTCTCATCTTCCTTGCTGTGGTCACCGCGAATGAGAGGCAACGTTATCGCCAACACTGAAAATACACTTTCAGAAATAACTTGGTCGTGTCCTACTCAAGCAGCTTGTGTGTCACCAACAAACCTTCAAGCAGGCAGGGTCAGAGCCCCTCTGCTCCCCTCTGCCCTCCCTGTGGTGCTCGGGTGGGTTTGTCTCAGCAGAGGACACACGTCCCCTCTCGGGCTGGCTCCATCCAGCTCCTGCAGTGCCCTCCTGCACAGGGAGGGGTGGGAGGGCTCTGGTGCCTGTTGTAAAATGATTTTATGTGAAACAAGGAATGACAGCGAGTGATGGGATGCGAGCAAGATCTCATTACCTGTGAGACCTGAGACAAGTCTCCTTCAACCTGTCAAGCTCTAAAAAAATGTTTATTGTTGACAGTCTCCTGCTGTCACTCCCCTGGCACAAGGACTTTTGTTATCTGATCCCAATATTCACAGCATGAAGGAGCAGAAGAGGACACCCCATCAATGTCATGGTTCCTACAAGAGGTTTTGTCCTTTTTGATGTCTGCCTTGACAGAGAACTCCTGGGCTTGTGTAGTTAGGGATATTAACCAAAAAACATCTCCCACGACGTGACAGCTGGAAGAACTAGATTCCTACCAGAAACCCTTTCCTCTAAACGCATAAACCAAAAGTTTACACCAGCAGAAGGGGTTTCAGAACAGCAGAAAATGGGTCTGCATTAGGTTATTTGAATGCCTTCCCAGTAGGTCTTTGCACTCAGAAGGACACAGGGAGCTGAGCCTCCTGGTTTTGCTACATCAAGACCAGCAATGTAACCAGACCTGTAAACTGCCCAAGGTGCAGAGAATGAGACCTGGAGCTAAATCAACCTCAAACAACACTATGCACACAATAGCTAGCTAAGAAATATAAATAAATATGAATGTTCTGATTAGTGCTGCCACACTCATTCCCAGTCTCCCAAGACCCTTAGCACAGGCATCTCTTTCTCTCTGAAGAGCTGACAGGCAGATTCAAGTACTTTCATTAGACTCCCTTTGTCTGAACGTGCACAACTGCTGCAATCTCCCAAGGATAGTTTCTCAGTGAACTCTGCTGGTAAATGCTGGGCTGTTTCTGTGTTCCCATGAAAAAAACGGAATCTTCCATACGACCACAAGTTGTGGATGTAAAAAAATCCCAACAAAACAAACCCAAACATTTCCCAGAGAGAGCCAATGTGCTCTTTTTATTTTTTTCCCCCCACACATGAAAAATTATCTCAGTCAAATTCCACTGTAAAATGTGCTTCAGAATTTGTTTCACCAGCTTCATTACCCAGACAATGGGGATATTTTTATTTTTCCTGAAGTAGAAGCAAGTATCTAAATGAGAGGACATCTGATGTTACACAGCCAGCAAGTGGTTATGAGAAATAAGGGGCCAAAATTTATCTCTACCGTTACTGTACATCGACACTCATGTGCTATAAACAGGTACTAGAATGGAATAAATCAGAATGGCACCAATGAGCATCATCCTTATTCTTTATGGTACAGCCTAGAAATCAGGATTCAGGATCCCACGTTTCTTGGCATTGTGAGAAACAGAGCAGAGGAGACTGCTGGTGAGCTAATAACCTGTGTGATGGACAGGATGCTACAGGAGGGAAAAGCCGAGCGCAGCAAAGGTTGGGAGACAGGGACAGCGGAATATCAGGGAGCAGAAGCTGCAGCTTGTCAGTGCCAGAGGGGTGAGCTGCAGCCAGCCAAGCACAGCCAGACTTCAAAAGGCATTTAAAGGTTAACGTAACAGCTTATAAAAATGAGGGGACTTCTTTTCCTGTGCAGAGGGTTTTATCCTGCACAAAGGGAGCTGAGGGAGCCAGGCACGTGGGTGATGGGAAGTGCTGGCAGAGCAGGACATGGCATGGAGGGGACATCTTTCAAGTGCTGCTTGGGAGGAAGGGGCAGGATGCAATCGAGAGGGATGTCTGCTTCCAGTAACACATTTACTGCACTTGGAAGGAAACACATATGGTCTGGATGAGGATCAAAATGGCCTGGAAAACCTCCTCTTGGGTAGAGCTCCGGGAGAGTTAAGCTGTGCAGGCAAGGTGAGGGGCAAGGTGAAATGCCAGGAAGAGCATCTGGTGTGTGGTTGTAGGGAGTTACCTGGGGCAATGCAGCTGGATGAGAGTCAAAGAGCAGATCAGAGCTCCTAAGGAACAAACAGGTTGGAGCAGGACAGAGCCTGACATGCCAAGGAGCAAGATTTATATTGGTATCTCTAGGAAGAGAATGGCTACGATATAAAATCCAGAGCTCATTACGTGCTAGAGAATCCACACAAGGCAAAAATGCTTCTCACTGCTGCCCTGTTAATGGAACTACTTTAATAACAATTGTTTAAAGATGAGGAACCCATTCTTTCAAATGTCATCCACATGTTATTCATATACTCAAACTGAGATAAAAAGAAGAAAAATGTCAGGATAATTTCTGTCACTGAAAAGCAATATACAATAAACTCAAACACAGGTCATCTTTAAAAGAATTATGAGCCTATATATATATATACACACACACAGCCCTCATGGAATGGACACAGCTATTGCTGGTGGAAAGCAATACAACCTGTGTTACCTGTGATCCACCTGGGGCCAACCCTCACCTCTCCCAGGCAGCAGGACCCACCAGCTCCACGTGTCCCTTGGTGGTCCTCACCCCTTCTGCCTTACCAAGGTCCTTGCTCAACATACAGCTCAAGGCCAGAGGACATGGGGACGTGTTGCTCACCAAGATCTCTGTGCTTACAGTAGGTCTGACCTCAGGGCACAGGTTACCATGCAAAATACACCTGGTGAGAGAGAGCATTTCTTTACTTACATAAATAAAACTACAGCACAGTAGAAGCTGCCTCACAAGCTGAGGGCTGCATGTGGCTGCAGCTCCTGTCTCTGTGCAGGCAAGGCCAGGGCTGCAGTGAGAGCATCCTGGTGTGGCAGCACCAGGCAGGTCTGGCAGCACCAGGCAGGTCTGGCTGCCAGCCCCTCATGCCACGGCAGGGACAGGCTGGCAGCCCCACCTTGGGGACCCCCAGACCCAGGGAACTGTGCTTGAGCAGCTCGAGATCCCCCTCACATCTATGGGTGATTTGCAGGGTGGGATCTGCCAGCAGCTCCCAACCAGGCTGTGCTGGAGAGCTGAAAACC
The DNA here is from genome assembly GCF_000747805.2 of Chaetura pelagica. Classification (NCBI taxonomy): domain Eukaryota; kingdom Metazoa; phylum Chordata; class Aves; order Apodiformes; family Apodidae; genus Chaetura; species Chaetura pelagica. Next base: position 1,604,021 of record NW_009954216.1, on the reverse strand, counting down.
AGACTCCAGCCCAGGTTGGGATTTAGCCTGGCTCAGCCTCAGCTGAAAAACTATTTCATTTTTAACTATTTCACATTATGGGTTTTATATATTTAAATTCATGGAAATGTGTACTTGTACACTTATATTTCATGGACTATAAAACAATAATAACAAACTCCAAATTAGTCATTTCCTTTCAGATAATAAAGTCACAATGAGGAAAATTTGTAGCTTCCAATTGTTCCAACCAGTGTTCAAAACGACATGAAAAATCTCTTCAGCAGTCATTACTGCCTAATTGTTTTGGAGAGCTGCAAGAGAATTACCACAGCTTTTGTTGTTGTTGTTTGCTTTTCTAAAGAAAAGTTAATTTTATTCAAAGTCATTAACTATTTCCAATCTCTTTACCCTTAAACAAAACAGGTAAGTGAATTGGGAAATTCTGTTGAATATTCTGTTAAACCATTTTTCTACAAACTGGATCATACAGCTCATTTCTCTTGAACCTTCCAGAGAGCAACTCAGATCTGCCAAAATATGTTGTCTTGAGTTCATTGCCAAGGTATATTTTGTGGCAAACTGGTCATCCATATGCAGTTCTCTAATCCCAGTTTAGTTCTGGGAGCTGTTGAACTCATGAATTATGTGTTTCAGTCTGTAAACACAAAAGACAAAATGCTTACCCTAGGGTTAGCTTATCTGGTATTTTTAAAGATGGTGATAATTTATCTAATAATTTATAAAGAGACTGTATCTCATTTATATTATCTGGGGGATG
>NW_009954216.1:1599349-1603043 GCF_000747805.2 Chaetura pelagica | reverse complement strand
GACTGGAGGAAGGTGCTGGGTTTCTCTGGCAGCTTTAAGAGGCCCAGGCACACCAGAAAACAGCATGTGAAGTGCTTGAGACAGCAGACAAAGAAACCTGACCTTCAGGTACTACTCTGAGGCTCAGAATATCTTGTTCTTAACAAATTCCCTGTAGCTGTTTGAGCAAGGCAGGCAGCATCTGTCCTTCCCCTGCCTTCCCTCCCTCATGGGCTGCTCCAGGCAGGAGGTGGGTGCTCCTGTCCTACCACGGCCACCAACACAACCAAAATAAGAACAATGCTTTGCTCTACACAGATGATCCTTCAGACCTTCTCTTTACACTCTGTATAGTCTCTTTTCAGGCCTGCCCCTGGAAAAACTCCTACCCAGTGGGTCCTGCCTGTTTTCCCTAAATACACCTGATCCAACCTGGGATGTGTTCACCAGAGCTGAGTTTGTCAGGATTAAATGATTCATTTTTATGTTTCATCTTAGACTTTGCTGATGCTTAGGAATCTTTAATATCTCAGCTTTAATTGGTTTATTGTTATTGTCATGTCTCTTACAGAAACTGATTAAAGATTGTTAACAACTCTCTAATTAGGTACAAATATTAGGAACAGGGTAACTTTTCACACCTCCAACTACTGTTGATTTGATCAAGGATTTAACTGTATCTCTTCCTAGAGACCTTATTTCAGGTTTTTTATGGCCAGGCTCAGTAACCACCAACCCAGAGAGTATCACATCTGGCTGCATGCTTATTCTAGATTTCAAATTATACTGATCATTTGTGTGGTGGATAAACTCTGGGCCCCTTCTTTAAGCACCATAATCCTGATTACAAGACCAAACCCCAAAGCTCTTACTGCAATGCCCACGTGTGCACTCAGGCAGCTAAGGCAGAGTTTTCTGTAGCTCAGTCAAAATCTGTTGTTCATACAAAGAGCTTAGTCTTTTGGTGTTCCCAAAACATATGAAAAAAGGGGATTACCAAGGCCTGTCTGCTCCTGTCCCACGTGTGCTAGCACTGTGAGCATCACAGACATCACCAATCAGTCGGGTTGGTGCAAAAGGGTGATTCTCACACAGCCTCTTGCTGGAGGTTACCACCCCAAGGGGTGGGTCAAACCTGTTCCTACTCCTCCCATTGCTTGCCAAATGAACCCAGTTAGCAAACAGAATGCCAACATAATATCTCTAGCCTGGGGTACTGAGCAGGGAATGCCTGTGTGCTGGTCAGATCTCATTACTGCCAGTAATGAAGAAGAAAACATATCAGGGAGGGGGGTTAGTTTTGTGCATCATCACCATCAGATGCCTTAAGCTTCCTGCAGTGCCACAGAGATGTGATGCCCCCCTCTGCTGCTGCTTCCCTGTGGAAAAATACTCACTAATATTCAGGGAAAAAATGTGGGATATTTAGCCAACATTCTGGTTCCTACAGAAGGGTTTCAGCAGCAGCCAGTGCCTAAGTCAGTATGATTCATTGGATCAATAATTCTAAGGTCTGCACCTAAAAGGTTGAAAAATGTGATATAACCTGGCAGAAGAGTAATGATTGTAATGTTCAGCAAAATGGTTAATGAGGCTTGGAAAAAGCAGACTTTGGGTGGAGAGAAATATGTACAGGTTTAACCTTGCACACTAGCTCCAGCAGAACATTCTGTCTTGCAGTTTAACTCTAAAGTCCCCATACTTTAAAAGACATCTTTATTTTCTTCACATTTTTACTCTTTTACTGATTGGCCTTTTCCTTTCCCCATTTTCACACACTGGTTATGGGAGAAGGACATGGCCTCTTTTCCAGCTCACAGTATCTGTAATCATCACTTGTTGAATGGTTGATTTTGGTAGCACAGTTACCTAAGGACACAGAAAATATGTTTTTCTTTGTCTCCTAACTGAATGTTTTGATTCTAGTTCCTTCTGTTTTCCCTCCATCAGTCCCATCCTACTCTAAATAATAAAGGCCTGTCCCAGATCATGGCTTTCTTGTACTTTCACTTCCCCCAGAGGGTGCAATACCAGCCTATACTCAAGTGTTTGTGCTCAAAGCAAGTCAAATAAGAGCAATACTGAGGCATCCAAGGCTGTTGATATTATTTTTAGCATTTCATTATTCTAAGAGAAAGAGACACTGGCAATTACAGTTTCCTGTTGTTCTCTCACCCCATGGGAAAGATCATCTAGTCCACAAAAGCAATTCCACACAACCTCATCCCATGTGTGCCATGGCCACTGCCTCTGTGCTTTACCTGGGGTGTGGAGAAGAGACCCATCATTAAACCAATTGCATCAGGAATCCAACCTGAAGAAGGAAATATTAATTTAAAACTGTTTATCCAGATTGTCAAAAACCTCACCTTCCTCCTCAGCAAAGCACTCACCACACATTGTCACCACTACCATTTTTTTCTTTAAAAAAATGTAATTTGCCATTAATTCATTCATCTTCCAGAAGCTGAATGAAGGAAATGAGCTTGATAACAGCAGTGAAATATTCTACATTGAGCCCCACATTTGTCAGCCTGCATTAGCAAGAGATCTATTAGCCATCCTGGTGCCACCACTGCTCCTGCAAGCTGCAGGCTCCCTCCCCATCTGCACAGCCTCATGTCCATGGTGAAGACAATGAGATGTTTCTGATCTCTTTTCTATAATTCACTTTTCTATCTAATCAACAATTATCCTTAATGAACTTTCCATTGCTAGTTCAAACTCAGCAGTTTCTCTTGCCTAGTGCAAGACATAAAGGAAAAATGGGTAGCAAATGGCATATAATGTTTTATGAAGTGATTTCTGAATAATTACACTTTAATTTTAAAGCTGTTTAACAGCCAGAGCAAATGGCAGACAAAAGAACTGGAAGTGAGCACCGTGACCTAGGAAACTGGTGCAAATCCATTTGGAAAAAAGCCCTTTATTGGAGAAGGGTCTCCTTGCCATAGGCCTGTCAATCACACAACAAAAATGCAGCTCAGTCGTAGAGCAAATATTTTATAATCTCTCTTTGTAGTCATCTGGGTGGTAACAATGGTATAAGTGAAAGATAAATGTTTCTGTCCTGGCTGAAGCTGCATGGAAAGTTGGAAAAGGTTGTGAGTTGACCCTGTTATTCCTGATCCCTCAGAGAAATGACAGGGAGGTTGGTTTGCATGGACACCTGAATTAGTCAACAAACCAAACCCTAAGGTCAAGCTAAGCCACCTCTCTCTCTCTTACCTGAAATCCCTCTGCTTTCAGACACTGCAGAGGTCTTTGGAGAAGCTCCTGGGGCAGTCTCTGCTAGTAGGGTAGGTGGCCAGCTGGGCAGGAGCAAACACCTCCAAGCTTTGTGAATTTTCATGCCCATGCAGCCAATAACTCACCTCCAGAACTTCATGGAGTTCAGTTTTGGTGAGAGCCTGGGGCAGGGGCTGTGCTGGCCCCTTCCTCTGGCCACACAGCTGGGCTGGGAGCTGCACCCCCACACCCAGAGCTCCCTGGGGAAGAGTTGCAGCTGAAGCCAACAGGTAACTTGGATCCAAGCCCTCATGAAACATCAGGTGCTGTATAAAGTTTCCAAAAAGTTTTGTTGTTGTATCTTAAGGGGAAAACATATTTGTCTTAACAGCAAATAAAATAAAAAGGCAGCCACTGTTATTTCATTCTCTTTACAAGCCCCAGGCAACGCTGGGTGCTGGGGCTGAGCAGCAGGAGGCTTTCCTAC
>NW_009954216.1:1569141-1599202 GCF_000747805.2 Chaetura pelagica | reverse complement strand
CACTTCAAAAGAGCAGCTCCACATTTCTTCTGTGATCCTGTCTTCAAAAGCATTTAGTGCCCTCAGTCTCTGTTTGGAGTAAGACAGAGCTGAAGGGAACTCCACCCGCCACCTCTAATGACCAAGCTGTGCACGGCTCCCACCACACTCCCAGTTACTTCAGACATCCCCATCCTGTTGGAGCTGTTCTGTGGTGCCCTGCTCACAGTGTTTGAACCAAAGAGTGTTTGAACCGAGCTGTGTTTGAAGGCAGTGGCCCACCCAGCAGCCCTTACCTGTCATTCTCCTGGTGCTGCCTGGTACTTCCACGCCGTTTTCCCCCAGAACATCCAGGTATAGCAGAGAGGGCAGCAGGTCCTTTGCACAGGGCTGCAGTTCACTGGATGCTAAATGCCTGGAGTTTCTCCCACGGTGACAGTCAACTGCTGTTCACTGGAGGAAAGTGAGGAAAATGTTTGACTGGGAAACATCCCAAAGGGCTTCTTCAACCACCGCATCCCTTCGCCTGCTGTTGCCCAAAGTTCCTGTACCAAACCCACCAAGGGAGGCAGCAGCTGAAGGAAACCCTTCATGGAGACACATTTACCTTCACCACATCTGACAAATTACTGCTTCCCCTCTGGAGAAACATTTAAATAGTGAAAATGTTTTCAATTTGTTGAGAGTGTTGAGGCACTAGTTGCAAACCAATTGTTTTCTCTACAACATGGGGGTTTTTGAAGGAAAGTGGAGCCGAGTTGTGTATTTTCAAAAGAATTACTAGTTGCTTTGCTTTCTCAGATACCCCTCCTGGAAACACACACTGTATGTGTTGTGCTTACTGCCAATTGTAGTGCATGAAAAATGGGTGGAAAATATTATAACATTGTGGAAGTTCAGGAAAAAAAAAAAAAGTGTAAACTGCTCCTTATATCTATTTGTTTTCCAATACATTCACCTGCAGTCCTGGCTGTGCCAGACCAGCTCAGACCTGTGGATTATCTGATCAATAGCAAACAAGAAGGAAAGTATTTTCAGCTCACTGGAACAAGCCAAGGAACAGAAATAATAATGGAAGCAGTGATTCGATCAGAGGGAGCTGTAGTAGGTGGCACAAAAACGCAGGACAAATGTCAAGCACACAAATAAATAGCACTGCTGAAGTGAAGAAAACATGAGTTATCAGAGTATCTTTTGGAAGGGCTCCCTGGGTCAGCCTCCTCCTCCAGGAGTGGTGCTCTGGCTGGAAGGGAAAAAAAATTATTCATGGAAGTAAAATCATGTGAGGCTGCAGCATTTGTCAAACTCACTGTCCCAATTTTTAAGCCATGGTCACATCTACCTTCCTGTCATTTGTAGGCTTGAAAACAAAGAGAGGAAAAAAACCTGGGAGCATGCAAGAACAACTGCTTTCTAATTCCTGATGTTTGCCAATGCCTCCTTGGTTCACAAAGAAGATTTTTCTTCCTGTAAGTTAAAGCTAATGAAAAGACAAATGTGTTTTAACTGGTAGGAGTGAGCTGAGGGTCTCGTAGGCTGTCAGATGTTACAGAAATGGTTCATTCTTTAGATTGTTAGGCAAAAGGCAAGTCAGAAGAACAGGCTTTGGTTTTTTAGTTTCAGGTTTATTTAAAAATATTCATTTTACCATTCCTAGAGATTGAACATGAGCTGCCCCTGTGCTGACACATGGCAGAGACAGCCTCTGCCCTGCTGGCAGCAGAGCTGAACCTGAGCAGGCTGGGACCCAGCCTGGTCACAGCTGGACCCTCCAGGCTGCAGAAGAAAAGCAGTTCCAAGGACATGCTTGTTCCTTGTGGCCTCAGCCCTGCTGGGCTCGGCTGTACCAAGGAGGAGCCCAGCTCAGCACATCCATGTCCAGTGGAGTGAGGAGATGGAGGTGGAAGAGAGAAATACCATTTGGCTGCAAGAGCCATGAAAAATACATTGTGGAGAAATGCCTGGAGGGGTGAGGGTTGGTAATAAAGAGCAGTAACAAAGAAAAGTGCTGCAGCCAGGAGCAGAAACCAGCAGCATCGATCAGGCGGCGGGAGCTGCACAGCACGGACGGCTCCTGCTGACGTGGGGACGTGTGGCACTGCCTGACGTGGGGACACATCCCAGGGGTGCCACAACTGTCACAGATTGCCAGCTGTCCTTCCAAAAAACCTAAACCTCTGTCTCGGCCAGTGGTGTCAGCCTTGCAAGCACAGATGTTTCTGTCTCCGGCTTTCCCAGCTGCCGACAGGTTATCGAAGGCTCAGAAATGAGTCAACCTGGGACTTACCTGCCCAAAACTTCCCTTCAGCTCTTCATCACTGCCATTAGCAGGAGCAGTCACAGCCATCTCAATTCCACCCACCCTGCTGGTTTAATATGGTGCTGTGAGACACAGTGATGGGGAGAAGTTCCCTGTCTCAGGAGCTCATCTAGGACCTTGTTCAGCAGCAGGGTAGGACCAGACATGAAGCTCCTCACCACCTCCATGTGCCCCTGCCAGGGCAAGCACCAGGCACAGGCCATAGAAGTAAAAAAAATCTGAATCCAATCCTGGGAAGTCCTTCCAGTGGAGGAAACAGGGCTTTCCCTGAGAGAAGATCAGAGTTCAGACAGCTCTTGGTAACTGAATCCTTTTGGGGTCCTGCAGAAGAACAGGCTGTGATGCTGACAGGGGAGGTGGAAAGTCCTTTTCCATACCTGTTTCAATTTGCATCAATTTGGAGCAATTGTGACTAGAACTGCAGAGAACATCCCTCATGCAATGGTTTGTGTACATGCACCCAGTTCTCACTACTCAATTATTAAAGCCTGCTTTTCCTCCATCATCTACAACTCTAACTTTCCAGTTATGACAATTTTTCATTTCTAAGATCCAAAGTGCATGATCTTGTACTTTTTAATTATTATTTGCATTATTTTCATCACTGCAGCCCCCTCAGTCACCTGGTTGCTCCCACATACCAAGCCTCCTCTGTCCTGGCAATACCTTGCCAGGTTCTGTATCACTGCCAAATTTCATTAGCATTTAGCCACATTCAGCACCAGCCTCCAATTTGTTCCTAATGAACCCTATTAATAACTCCAGTCCTACAGAATAGTTCTCCTTTAGCATAAACCCTACCTCATTATCTTGTGCCAGTTTCCCACCTGTCCTACAAGTAGGTCCTAAATATAAATGACTGGGTAGAACAACTTCTAGGGTTTTTTTTATCTTGACCTTGCCTGCTTTTTGCAAAGATGCAGAGAGGATCAAAGATCTATATGATCCCTTAGTGGCTCACAGTGAACTTATCTTCGTTAGCTCATCCTGCTGGGAAGCAGGAGGCTGAAACAATCCATAGTTATAGGGGAGGAGGAATGGTTGTGTTGCCTCTCTCTGTGTCAGGCCTTCAGACAGGTTCAGGACTTTGTGTTGCTTGAAGACTGCCATAAAGAAGCTCATCCTTCTGCCTCTACATCCTCACAAGTGAGGAACAGGCTACAGGGACCAGAATAAAATCAAATTAACTTAAATCAAGCTTTCAGTGTGCTTGCCACTGGATCTGCACTGCTTCCTTCTCACAGATAACCACGCCATACAGAATTTCTCTATTACTGCATTGCATAGTGTTGGGCCAGAAGGGGGCTGCTGTTTTCCTGAGAGCAAAGCAGTTACCCACACTCTCTCTACATCCTGGGAGCAAAGGAGGCAGGGAGGAGGAATGTCTTTGCAGAGCAACTCAGGGAAGTGCAGGTTTGCTCTGCCCCCAGTGTGAAGCCTCCAACTCAGCCCAGGTTTCTTTTGGGAGCTGTGCAGCTGTATTAATGCACATCTGCTGCTGTACCCTATGCTTTTAAAGAGCATATATATATAAAGCAGGACTTACATTGCTTCCTTCCTACATCAGTGGAGCTCTCACCCTGCTGTCTGTGTAGTGCTCTGCTTGACCTACCCCAGAGAGTCAACAAAACCTAAAATCTCATCCAAAAACTCCTCCGTGCAGAACCTGACCTGCTGCCCAGTGCTGGTTTCCCGTGGGCTCTGGTTTAGAACACACTCGTCATCAGCACCCTTTGCAGTACAACAAAGCACATCAAACACACAGGAGGCAGCTCCCTGGGTCTGCCTTCACAGCACTGAAAGAACAAACAAGATGCCAGGAAGCCACGACTGCCAGCTCTGATCCATTACACTCCCTAACAATAACCTTCAGCAAATTCCAAGCTTCATGTTAAATCATCTGTTAGTTATAATTCAACATATAGCAATTAATAATTCACTGAGTAAATTTCAATATTACTCTTTGGGAAAAAAATTACTGTACTGCAACACCCCCAGCCTCAAAACCCCTTCCCACCACCTCAGGAATGCAGCTACCCCAAGGAGTGCTGGGCAGACTGGAAATCCAATGCATTTCTTTCCACATTCTGAAATGGTTTAGGTAGCACACAATTTGTCTTTTTGAAGAATTTCCTCTCTTTTGACAAGTAAATAAATGTCTAACTTTCTGCTCCTTTTACTGCCAGAAAGAAAAAGAAGAAAGAGAAAGTGGGGGGAAAGAATCTGCAGCAGGTTTGCTGAATATTAGTTATTCATTTTATGAAACACAACAAGGATACTTTATAAAGTAATCCAGCTTTACAGCCACTGCAACGCTGCCTTCAGTTTTGTGTTATTGGATAATTTGTCAGTTCTGGCACTTTGGCAAGTAATAAAGTCAGGAACAACCTCTAGAAGCATAAGAAAATTATTGAATCTAGTTCTTCTTCCTCCTCATTGTATTCTAAATGTAAACTAATTTTAAACAGAATCGTGTTGGCAGAAACAAAATAACTTTTAGTGCTTATGAAAGACACAGCCCTAAAGATGGGTGTGTTGGAGAGGTTGCTTTGGTTTTGCCTTTTACCTCTCTTCCTCCCTCCCCAAACAGATCACTTCCCAAGAAATGGTTTGAGCTGAAGATGAACAATCCCATTGCCTGCTCAGGTGAAGCTTCAGCTGGCACAGCTGGTAGTTCCCAGGAAGGGAACGTTGCAGTGAGCTCAGCTGTGGGGGGCTGAGCACGGCCACGGAGATACGGCTGCATCTTTTACAAACCTACAACTAAAACCCTGCTTAAAACCCCATGTACTCGCCTTGTCTCGCTCAGTCTGTTGCCAGCAAGCAGGCAGACATTTCCAGGCCAGAGGGGGTGGTTTAAAACTGATGTTACTGTTGGCCCTCTGCTCCAGAGAAGCCAGTCCTCCATGAAAGCTGGAGCCTGGGACACTGCCAGAGCCTCCTCTGACACCGGAGCCTCTGCTACCCCTGAGAGTTAAAGGAATCCACAAAGAAATCAGTACTTCCACTGATGCATTTTGTACAGTGCACCAGGAGGGGGGAAAAAAACCAACTTATCTAGCACTAATGTCCTGATTAGACCCAAGTTCCTTGCCAGCTCATATCACCAAACCTTCGTGGCTGGAACCACAGTTTGTTTTGTTTTCTCTTACAGATTGTCTTAGAAATGAACCAGGCACTCATGAGGCTTTAACCTGGGAAATGATCATCAGTGATTAGCAACTAGTTCCCCAAGAACAAAAAAACACCATCAAACAATTAAAGCTGCCACGTTAGGAACCAATTTCTGCCCTTACAGCTGGCCTGCATCTCCCTCTGCTGCTACCAACAAACAAGGATCTAGCAAAGTCCACACCACAGATTTGGAACACGTGTATTGCCACGGGTGAAGGAGACAAGCACTGACTGTGCAAAATGCACAGAGTTAACAAAGAAGCAGATGTTTCAGTGTTCTGGGTGTAAATTGCTGCTGAGTAACTGTGTACAGTCACCAAACCTCATCAATGTTCCACCCTTAAATACTGTCATCAATGGCAGGGAAAGACAGATCAGAATATTTTTCATCAATATACTTGAAATTACAATTTTTATTTAATTTTTTTTAAAGAAATGCAACCACGTCTGTCAGTCAGATAAAGCAGCTCATATTTAGGGCAGGAACATGAGAAAACAGCTGCCAAAGCAAGAAAGAAGAGGCTGGAGCTCTGATCAATAAGCTGGCTGCATTTGTTTCAGCTTTGCAGATCCCAAGGAAAATGATACTGAGCCCAAGTTTACTCTCAAAACCCCACAGTAGTAGGTGGAAATAGGACTTTAATGGAGAAAAGATCTTCCAGGGTATTAAGCCTCTGTCATTACATAGAGCCCAAACCCACCATTATGATCAGCACTTTGCTGCCTTGAGGGAGATGAGCTATTAACCCTGTGGAACAAAAACCCCTGGAGAGAAGCCCACAGTGCTTGAGCAGGAAAGAGCAAATCTGGAACACTTCTTGTTGCCTTGCTACTGAGTAGCTCCATGGAGAGACAGCATCCATGTGCCATTATCTTTTCTCAACTTGTCCCACATCTGAGATAGAGGAGCTTAAACTGACTTTTGAAAACCTTGCATAATCAATAAGACAGAAAGCAAAGGAGATGTTCATGCATTGACAGACATTGCATTTAACATTAAGTTTTATCCATGTCTGTAGTTCTGCATTTCTGATACGACTACATTGAGAGAGCAAGAACTGACCATGTCACCCCAACTTTCCCTCCATGACCAGGTCATGCCAGGACTACACAAAAGTAGTGCAAGAGACAAAACCAACTTCAAAAGGCTGACTCTGCAGACTGATTGCCCTAGACCTTTCCCAGTTGTATTATTTTGGGCGTTTTGTGGAGTACATCCTGAATTATCCTTTAATCATGAGAGGCAGCCGTGGCCACTGGGCCAGCAGTGGCCAGACACTGTTGGGTGAAGCAGCAAGTGCAAGAGAGAGATGAGAAGAGCTTTCAGGCCCATCACTGCACTGCATCCTTTCATCCCCAGGGACACGATTCACCTTAAAATGCTGCTTGTGGCTGGAGATTTCACTTTTAGGCTTCACTTAGGCAATTTTGCCTTTCAGCACTCTCTTGCATGTTAATGATTCCACCTTTGCCACTAATTAAAAAAAAACCAAAAACCTCACTCTTTGCCTGCAAGTCCATTTTAAAAATTAGATAATGGATCTCAGTCAAAGTATTTCTGAGAGCAGTGTACAAAATGCCTAAAGTCAGCAACAGTTCTGTGGTTCCATGGCTCTGTACAAACAGATGGTTCATGCTTTCCTGGTCATTAAAAACTACCAGTGGAGAGGCTCAGGAACAGCTCCCATAGCTGCAGAGCCAGCCCAGAAGCCAATTACACACCCAGATCCCAAACACTGTCAGGAAATTATATTCCACAGCTTGGCAGCTGCACCAGCCAAGCCACCTCTACGTGAGCATTGACCAAGGGTGTCAAGGTGGCTGCTGATCCATGTGGAGGTGGAAATGGAGTTGAATCATTGCTGCCAGAAATATGACTATGTCCTGACAATTTAGTAATAGAATTGCATGGAGATGATGACACTGTTTCTTGTTTTCCATTCAAACCCAGAGTAGGAAGGGAAGTGTTCTCTAGAAAGTGTAGCTAGTGCAGCAAGGCAAGAATTACCAGTTTTATATATCTTATTAAAACCTCAGGTCTCCTATTATAGTCCCCTAGTTTGTTATAATTTTTTATTTATTTTATTTTAGTTTGCCAAAAATAGCAAACATCCAAATAATTTTCCTAGCTGGACAAGAGAGCAGAAGAAACACCAAGTGAATTTTCCTGACTAGTCCAAGGGTCCACAATAAACAAACTGTCAAGAAAACAAACAACTCTTCAGTTGTTTTGCTACTCCAAGTAGCAAAATGGTCTAATCCTAGAGCAAGGGTACCTCAGTGTGCCTCTGGCCAGACTGCTCACCCCAAGGCACCCAGTGCAATTAAGCTACAAATCAATCATGATAATTACAAGAATATATATTTTCAATTTTTAACTGGGGGAGGAGGAGAGCAATTTCCTCTGTAGAAACAAACCCATGTTCTAATTAGCTTAACCACACAATTCCATCATGACAAAACCAATTTAGGGTTCTTACCTGCTGGAGCTGAATGAAGAGCTGCAGTAGATGAGGAGCAATATGATCTTGTAGGTTTGAAGAGACAAAAAAAATCAGCAGTTACCTAAACACGAGCAGAGTTTTCTAAATCTTCATGCAAAGCTGGTGAATCAACAGCAGGTTTCAACACCTGATGCAACAGAGAAATTCAAACCTATATTGTCCCTCATAAACTTTTTCTATAGCAGAGTAAGCAAGTGGATTTTATTGCCTTTGTATCATCACCTCTACAAGGGCCTGCAGGTTCACATGGGTTCCTGGCTTCTTCCCTCATCTTTTACCCTTTTTTTAGTTTGCTTGGTTTTGCTTTGGGGTAGTGTTGTTTTTTTTTTAATTCTGTGCAGTATCTTTTCTGCCTGTGTCCAAAGCAAAACCTGCTTCTGCCAACTGTCTTCAGCAGTGCCCTGCCCACCTGAGGAAGGGGACAGAGGCAGGAGAGGGCACAGGTAGCTCCTCCAGGAGATGATGGGCACCTCAGAGAAGCCCTCCCTGGTTGCTCTTTTGTGCATCTTTTGGCTGTGCTTGTTCAGCACCAAGAGCAACCACCCCAGTTCAGGTTAATTTCCGTTCTTCACAAAGAAAACAAGAGCTTTGATCATTTCTGATGTCACAAGGATGCAGCTCTGGCTGCAAGTGCTACAGACAGAGAGATGAGGAACAGGAATGCTGTTAAAATGAAATGCTTTCTTTAAAGCCCACAGATGTTCTACCTATTTTCTAGTCTTTTCCCGTATCTCTGTATGACCTTTGCAGATATTTTCAAGCACAGCTGTTGCAGCCATTTCCATCCCCAAACTCTAAAACCAAGTACAACAATTTCCTCTTCCTGCAACTACTGTGCAGAAGTTATTCCAGTGCCCCTCTATGCACCGTGGCTACTCCAGTACTGCCCCAGGAAAGCTCATGGAGAGAAGTGCCTGTAGCTGGGAGAAGACACTTGCTGGCAGAGCAGCAGTCTGGGAGGCTGGAGGGACCCACAAGTGTTTTTTATTCACCCCATTTTGCTTCACTATGTTTTATTACAACACACAAACCTGCTTTTAGGAGGGGCACTGGCAGACAGTAGGTTCCAGTTTTATGTATCTTATTAAGACTTCAAAAGATCTCCTATTATAGTCCCCTATTTTGTTATAATTTTCTTTATTATTTCATTTTAGTTTGACAAGAACAACAAATGACAAAATAATTTTCCTAGCTGGACAAGACAACAAAAGGAATATTAAGTGAATTTTCCTGACTGGTCCAAGGCAGGGGATTTGGGTGCAGTTACCTGGGTTTAGTTTCCAGCTGTGCTGCCTGACTGGTGGGTAACAGGACACAAACCACCACCTGCAAAGGATGTTCACTGGAAGGTATTAAGAGGAAACAAATACCCCACCCCCAGACATACAAAACCAGCCCTCAAACCCCTCGTGTAAAAGCTGAGTTGGATGATAAATTAATATGCTCCTTTTATCCCTGTTTGCTGCATGGGGCTTACCTTCAGTGAAAGGAGTGAAACAACGCTGAGCTCACTGCTTGCAGCACTCCCTGTGATTGGAATTTAAATGTCTCAAGATCCAACTGTGGAACAGCCAAAACCTTCCCCATCTTTGGTGCCAAAGCAGTGAAACATGCAAATATCTTTCAGCCAATAAAGCTACGTTATAGCTTGAGCTCCCTTCTGTGTCCTGTCCTTCAAAGCAGGAAAAAGGTGGGGATTTTCTGTATGAAAAATTGACCACTAGCATCAAATTTTTAATAAAAGTAAATGTAACCTGGCTCTTAAAACTTTAATTCTAGTTGCAGCTCCAGCACAGTAACCATAGAAATAACTAATCCCTTCCTACTAAAATGCTGTTTGTCCTTGATCATTATTTTTCTTAATTGAACTGTGCTAGATACTTGGAACAAAATTGCTTTGCAGCACAATATATTGCGTAAAAGTTGCTTCATTTTGTAACCTGCCAGTACACCATGTCCTACATTCTAACAGTTTTCTGGGAAGCTCCTTAAAGGCATCTTTAATTTTTAATAACTCCCTGAAAATCTGAAACGGAAGGAAAGGTAGGTCATATTTTTGGGCATCCCATTTCTGACAGAGCTCTTTGAACTGTGCAGCTGTGATTGCGTAGATAGAGTCTCTCTTGCTAAGATTCATATCTAATGAAACTTTAAAAGCAGTGAGTCTAATTCCAGGAGGAGCAACTGCTTACTTGAACATTTTTCAACTACAGTAACCTGTGTCATCTCTATCTTCCTTTCACACAAGGGTGATGAGGATGTGTTCCTATGCCACCACCATCCTGCAGGGTCCACCCCAGCTGAGATGGGTCTATTTACCCTTGAACCCACATGAGAGAAACCCCTACAAATACCTTCCCTTGCATCTGGGGTGCAGTGTGAAAGCTGGGGCTGTGTAGGATCCACAGCCACACATTCTGTCACCAGACAAGCAGCCCCTTTGCTGGAGCAGGTTCCCATTCCTCACAGACTGCAGCTGAAAGGGCAGATTTCCAGCCCAAAGTCTCTCTAATTTCCTAGCACAGATCAAGCCTTCTCCTAAAATTATCCTCCCCCTCTTCCCCTGCATGTGACAAATTGCCCCCAAACTTTTGTGTTAGCAACAGGCACAGAAGCTCAGGACAACAAGGCATCAGGTGGGAATTTATCCACCCCTGTGCTGGGCTAGTCCAGCACTCCTGCAGCAGCTCCCAACATCACTACTTTCCCCTATACCAAGGCAGGGAGCACTGGGATCAGCCCGTGCTGCTGGTGTGGGAAGTGTTTGTGTCTGCTGGATCCTCCCAAGCAGGAAGGCATGTGCTGGAGTCAGCAGGAGCTTCCCCAAGCTCCCTCAGCACCAAGCAGGGGATGTCCCAGCCCCAGCCCATCGCTCACTCCAATTGCTGCCCTCTCTGAGCAGACTTCCAGTCCTGTTTTGAGGAGACCAACATCCCCTGGCATCTCCCTTCAGGCAATGACACAATATATCAGAGCATCTGGATATTGCCCTGGAAGCCTGTCTTTGTTGGCAACTTCCTAGCTTGTGCATTTGGCATTTAATCACAGGTTTAGAGAAATTACTGAAGCCCTCTGAAGCTGTGATCCCCAGAGCAGCTAAGGAGGATTCACAGCCTTTAATCCCCTAATGTGTCCTGTAAAAACAGCAGGGCTTGACACAGGTTATATGCTGTGTGCATTGGTGCTACGTGGACATCCTCCACCAGGCAACTACACAAACTGCTGATCAGACAAGGCCACTCCACCCTGCTCTCAGCTCCTCCTTGTGCCCAGGTACAGCTCCCTGCAGCACTCATCATCACTCCCTGTGTCCCCTGCTCTCAGTACCATTCAGCTCTGCCATGAGAACATGAGGGGTTATTTTCGTGCACACACAGGATGCACCACAAGAGAAATCCAATTTCACAGTGCAAAAAACATTTCTAAGGAGTACATTTCCTATCAGAAGGTGCTTTTCATGGCTTGCCATCACACTGAACAGAAGGGTGATTCATCTCCCTACATCTAGGAGAAGGACACTGATGTTGTGGAAAGAAGGAGGAGTTTGCATCACAAAGCAGAAGTAAGAGCTGACACTCTTTGGTGATGGATGTGCAGGGTCACCTGGGCTGACAAACAGTTGAAAAGTCTAATCTGGTTATTAACATGTACACAAACTGAACACATGGTGAATGATGGGCCTGAGGAAACCTGTGACCTGGCAGATCAGAAATGAAACTGGGGGGGAAAGAAATCCAAAAAAATCAGAGCTCTTACCTTTTCTTTCACTTTTGACATAAAATGTGTCATCAAACCCTCTGAAAGCTGTTCAGCCTTATATCTGCCATGGTTTTTCTATCTGAAATGGAGATATTATTGTTATTGTTGATATTACTGTTGACATTTCAGCAGCACAGGATGGGAGACATCACATCTGGAAGGACCAGCAGGGAACTTCCCATCCTCATGGACAGCCAAGGCAAGCTCTGAAAGCACACTTGAACTGGCCAAAGAAAGTCATAGGGTTGCAATAAAAACTGCAAGAAAACCCCAGATATTAACTCATTCTTGGCCAAAACCCATGGAATTGCAGAGCACAGAGGGGAATGGAAGTTGCTCTCATCTCTGTAGTCCAGAGCAAAATCCTTGTGTGACCTGGGTAGCAGGGCTAGCCAGGCAAGGAGCTGAAAAGCTAGAAATGCACACCCAGCATGGTAGCATCTGTGAGCAGAGCAGAGCTCACTACTCCTCTTTGGCTCATCCTTCATCTTGTCAGAGAACCCTAATGCCAGTCAGGAATGAAGGTTTTGGAAGCAGCCATGAACGGAACGAAGTGGAGATACTGAGTAAGAAGTTGCCATTAAAAAGTGTGTGCCAGGGACAAGACAGGTGTGCTTGAGAGGTCTGAAGATGCTGCAAGTCCTTTGAAGGGAACAAGGTGGGTTTCTCCTTCAGCATCCCACACACACACACAGAAATACACTTTTATGCCCCCAGCCTTCACTGTGCCCTACCAGTGCAGCCCCAGACTGCTACACCTGTGCCACTGCATTCATGACTGGGAGCAACAAACAGCTACATTTGTTTATATACACACTGAAATCCCAGACTTTGAATACAATGAGGTTTAAACCCAGCATTTAGCAGCATTTTCATAGACTTAACAATCAGTGAGGGGAGAATTCTATCAAAGTAACCTTCTGCTGTTGAGTGAGAAGTGTATTGGCAAGGCTTCTTTAAATATTCAAAGTGATCCACAGAAGATCTCAGTATCACTAGAGATGGTACGTGAATAACAGTGGATAATGTGATGTAATTACAGGGATTATCACACCCCTGAGACAAAAAAAAAAAAAGGTGAAACTCAAGCACTCTTTAATCTCACTGGGACAGGATGAACTCGATGATAACCACACTTTGTTCAAAAGAATTACTTGTACTAATTAAGGGATGAAGGTGGCAGTTCAGAATCTATTCCTGCCTGTCATTTCAAATGTCACATCAATCTATTCCACTGAGAAAATAACAATCAAAATGCTTTTGCAGCCCCAGCAAGCCAATTTATACTATAAAATCACTTTTACAGAGCTAATTATTATGTTTTTCATTTAGGCACTGGAATGAACCAAGATTGCCGACTATATGGAACAAGGACAAAAGGATCTACTAGGAAAAAAAGCCTAAGTTTATCTGGAGTGTGGACATCTGCAGAAGTCAGATCACACATTTTCAACTGCAACACCATGTCCAAGAGCTGGACTCTGAAATAGCAGCATGCATATCCAAATATTTAAGGTATGCCAAGGTAGAGCTGCAGGGCCACGTACCTGCGCCCCAAGGCAAGTTCATCTCTGCTCTGGGGCACCCCAATAGTCGGACCTGAGTCAAACTGTGACACTGGGGCACCCCAATGTTTCTGTGTATCCCAGAGACAGTCAAAGCAAGAAACACGTAGGAGTGCATGAAAGGGTCGGAAGGGACATTTCCCACAGTGAAACATGGAGATGTGTTCCCAAAGCAGTTGGTGGAAGCAGCCTGGTGCCTCATGGTGGCTTGATCCTGCTCCCTCCCCAGCAGGGGCAGAATCCTGTAGGCTCCAGCTGACCTGGAAATGGGCTGCAGGAGCACCATGCTGATGTGGTTGGACTGAATGTGGTTCAACATCTGGCAGTTGTTTCCATCTTGACTCATGTATGTGATGTTAATGATCGTGCTATTGATCCTCCCAGTGCTGTGGGCAGGGAATTGCAGGAAGTTCCTGGACAAGCTCAGCGACCTGCTGCTGACCTCCTCTTCACAGCCCTTGTGAAGACAACATGTGCTTATTGAGTCATAGCAGTTCCAAAATAAAACTAAAAATAAGAACTATTGACAAATATTTATCTACATATTAACTAAAGTATAAAAACGAGAGGGCAGTAACATCCTATTGATCCAAGATCAGTGCAAGCCAGCAGGGGTGTGCATGCAGAGCTGTTACCTCACCTCTCCAGTCCCTCCCTACCTCACTTTACACCCTCTCCAATGCTCTTAATCTGGACTGTGTGGCCATAGCTGGTAGTGCAAGAGTTTACACATCATTGCTTGGCCCTTTGACATTCCTGTAGAAGCAGCAATGAGCAATTACCAGCAGTTTAGGGAGCTGTGGGGTGTATCCCTCCTGGCTGAAGTCCCCATGCACTGTACCTTGGGGATGGCATGAGAAATGGTGTGAAATCCTGTGGCCAGGTGAAGCCTCCTGGGGACAGCAGACATCTGTGCTCCTGGCAGCTCCTGCAAGGCCAGGCACATATCATTGAATGAATACTTCTGAATTGCAGAGTTCATAAATTCATAAGCCATGGACTGTAATAAAAGTGACAGAACTAATAATCAAGACTCCGTGCTTCACAGCAGACAACAGAAAGGAAAAACTACATTAAAAACACATTCTCCTTACTCTCTGGAGGTCAAAAAAATTACAAGGGACACCCTATTCACCAAGACTTAATAAAAATACTGGATAATCTACTGGAAGCATTTGAATTCCACCCATCCCCAGTGGAACAGAAGACTGATGCAGTTATTTTTTGCTAAGGGAAAAATGTCCAAAGTTCTGGCTGCTTATCTGTAAAAAGAATTCATCCACCTTGATAGATGCGACGGGAGCCCCATGAGAAGGTTATAAGACACAAGCAAGTCTGGTGGAACATCAATCCTAACTCTGTAAAAAATCAGACCAGCAAAATCCTCAAAGCTGTCAAGAAAACAACCCAAATCTGTTCCTGGGAGCTAAATTGTTTGTCACTGGCAGGGGGCCCGCCCGGCCGGAGAGCGGCATTAGAATTTTTCTGACCAAGTGCATCCATTTTATCACCTCTGAAATGTCAAACAACCCAACTCCCGAAGGTATCTTTTCTGGCAGCTGTTAAAACAAAACCAACAAACAACAACAACAAAAAAAAAAGACACACAGAAAGTAGCAGCTGCTTGAGTTCCCAATCCATTTTCCTTTCCTTTACTCAAATCTAAAACTGTTATTTTTCCACCCAACAGCTTTTCTCTCTGCAGCCACTATTTGAGGGACCAAGATATTTTGCTCCCCCCCTTTTTTTTTTTAAATCTAATTGCATGTGTCACGTTTCAACAGCTTGTTTCTCTCTACAGTTGTAAAGAAGCTACCAAATGAGCATGAAATCTCTGTGTACTCGGTCAAAATAATTATTTTCATTAACACAGACAGCTGGGATAAATATGGACAGCCATGGAAGCTGTGAGATCACAACAAACTGGTTATTATTTGAGTGAAATAACAAGTAATAAATTTGATTACCATCAGTAGCATACAAGCAATCCTTTTCCCTCCTCAGGTTCCCTGGGTCATGTAGAAGTTATTAAATATAGGATTTACTAGGCACTATCTGTATATAATTACTTATCCACATAAAATGGCATTCGTGGTTTATGAGCAGTTAAAATGTTAATATTTGCTATCCCATTTCACTCTGGGGCTCAGTTTTGCTGCACATACAGATGTTTAAGTTGCAGAGCAATGTTTGTGATACGTTTGTTGGTAAAAAAACACAAAGCCACTCATACATTCAGCTTTCCCATGTTAATATTCATGTTTGAATCTAAAATTCACTCCCCATAAATATTCCCCGTTGCCTACTATGTCTACAGATACTCTCTGCTTGATAAATTAGTTGGTTCTGAAGACAAATTCAAAGAAAGTGATAAAGCAAATTCTATTTTGTCTCTTTTTCCCCAACCCCCAACTCAAAAGACTCCCCTTGAGGCCACTCACCCCTGACACTGCTATTTTATAATTTACCATCTGCCCGCGGATGTGCCACTTCCAAGGCTGGAAAGGGAAAATACCCTGAGGGGCTGAACATACAGAACAGGGTAACAACATGATTTTATGTTCTCGTTCTGACACAACAATGCAACAGTTATCAGATAATGTGATCTTTAAAGCAGCTTGACCCTTAAAGCTTCTTGTAAAGCTTTTATGGAATAGAATAAATCACTTTAAATTAAACTACATTCTTAACCAGGCATTTATTTGAATAGCTCAGCAGGATTGATAAGAAACAATTGTATTGATACCTGTGGATAGAGTCCTCCAATTTTTTGCATAAAAAAATTAATTCATGGGAGAGTGTTAAACCATTTCCTGCAAGTCAGTGTGAACTGCACTGTGGGAAGTGCTGGTCCCAGAAAGGACAACAGAGGATACCTGTGATTCCCACAGGAATGGCAGGACTTTGGGTGCTTTCACATGGAATCATTTTTTCCAGGAAAAGAAAACAAAGCAGCAAACTTCTGTTTCTTCTTTCCACACACCTGGTAGCCACACAGCAGTGTGGGCAAGGCTGTGAAAAGGCAAAGTCAGTTCATGTTCCCATCAGGCACCCACCCCTGCTCCAGCCCTCCTAGAACCTGCACCCGCTTCTCAGGGCCATGTGCTCTGCACCTTCCTGCAGGCATGAACTCATGTCTCTTTCTCATTTTCCCCTTTCTTCACTGTTGTTGTGTGTTAATTTTTCAGTCTCCTATTTTACCACTTCACCCTGGGTTCAGTGCTGTGCTAATTGTGCTGTCCTTGTTAGCACTGTCCTAGGCTGGACAGCAAAACCGATCGACTTCAGTTAACCTTTGGGTACATTATCATAACTCTCCTTCTCCAACAGGAAGTCACAACTGCATTTCTGTGTTCAGGCAACAGTGTCTGTCCATCTAAAGCCCTAGCAAGGCACCTTATCTGACAGCCTGTGTGAGCATGAGGACCTCAGGTGAGCAGATAACCATGCCTGGGTGCTCGGGGAAGGGCTCCTGCAAGTGTCCCATGTCACACAAACCCCTGTTCCAAGAAATTGTATCAGACCTAAATTATAGCTTGGAAGAAAAGGAAGCCAAGAAGAGGAGCTCTCCCTGCTCTCCCACCTGCCTGTGGGTTCCCACGGGGTGGAAATCCACATGACACAAAGCCTTGCTGAGTTACAGATCCTGGGATTTCAGCAGCAGACTCCTTGGC
This sequence comes from Chaetura pelagica, assembly GCF_000747805.2. Taxonomy (NCBI): domain Eukaryota; kingdom Metazoa; phylum Chordata; class Aves; order Apodiformes; family Apodidae; genus Chaetura; species Chaetura pelagica. The sequence continues at coordinate 1,582,227 of NW_009954216.1, read as the reverse complement.
AGCTCAGCTGCCTTGCTGGATGGGCTGGCTGGGATGTGCTGGATTTCTGCAGAGCCTTTGAACTAGAAATTCTCTTTCAGAGAGGCCCACAGGGACGAGTTACCTGGCAGAGGAGCTCAATTACTGCCAGTGCAGCAGCACACAGATGGCAACGATTCCACAAATCTCTCCCCACCCTCAAAACCAGAGAATTTAAAGGGAACTTGCTTGTGATGGGCAAGGGTCTTCACAGAGCTACCTGCCCTGAAGTCTTCTCCCCAGTCTACCTCCATGGCAGGGAATATTCTCTTCTGCTGCTGCTCGAGGCAATAAACTAAATACAAGTCTGCATGGAACCCAATTAAGAGTAAAAGTTAAAAGGGAAGTCCCAGGCAGGTGAATGCCACACAGATGCTCAACACAATTTTGGAAGCACTGTGGGAGGAACACCTGCTGGTGTTCTCTCCAGTCTAAAAGGCAAGGAAAACCAAATAGATAAGGCTCCTAGCTTATTATTTTATTTAATGGATGTTATTTTAAGGTGAAAATATTTGTTTTTGCAAAGCTGTCACAGCTTTAACCCCACTTCCCCTTGGTGAGATAAGGTAAATACCAAATTGTAAAGAAAAGGGAGGTAATTGCAACCCTGAAAGCAAACACCATTATTTATCACTGTATCTTTGCCTGTGACAAAACCTCTTTCCAAAATTAATTAATTCCACTTAACATTTAAGCATGCTGTATATGTACAGACATGAGTTTAATTCAAACTTGGTGTTTATTAGCAAGATAATTGTGCTTATTACTTAAGCACAGCACCTAGCTGGCGTGCAGCCCAGCCTGGACTCTGTCTCTATTGTATCTGCAGAAAGATTTGGACCCATTTCCACAAAAGCTGATGTTTTACCAATTAGAAAGAACTGCACCCCAAACCCAAACCTGCCCTCCAGCCTGTTACATGGATTTTGAGATGAAATGACCATGCACAGAAACTTGGAGACAGGAATTTCACCAGCAACTGAGTGGATGGAGGTAGCAGAGGACAGGCACAGGCTGGACCAGGGGCCTATGGAGATGCAGAGCAGGCATGGAAAGTGTAAAGAGCTGATTTTGAGGTGATTAATCCCCATTGTGGCTTTTTATTTTCTGAGATAGAGAGAAAGATACCTTTTAAAAATTTCACCATAAGCTGAAAGCCAAAGAAATTGCACAACCAACCTTGTCTATAAATACATCAAAATAAAGCAAAATAAGATTTTTTCTATGATTAAAATGGCAATACAGCATTTCAGCTAAGCCACTGTGCTGGGATTTTGATGAAATTAATTCCTTTGGAATTCGTTTTAATATTAACAACAAGTTTCATGGGAAAATCCAGTTGAAGATGCCAGGTGCCAGCATCCCACTTGCCACACAGTAGGTGTTGATGATTCCAACCAAAGCATGCAGTGATACCAGGCCCTGCAGCTCTTGTGCTTCAAAATAAATGAAATATCCATTTAAGTGCAATACAGCCTTTGAGAAGAAATCAAGATTTCAAAGGGTATGTGGCAGATTATTCTGAAAATGAATGCATTAGTAGTATTCTCATGTCTTTATGTCATTGGGATGCTTTCAGAAGAACAGCCCACCCTCTTACACAGCTATAACAAACACCAGGGGTTGATTTTCCCCTCCCTACAATCTTCCAAGGGGCTTTTGGTTGTATTTCTTTCTTAGGCTGCTTTCACGTGAAAAGTGGTTTTGGAACAACTGTTCATAATGCATCAGTATTTTTTAGAATCAACTGCCTGGTATTTTTATGCATAAGGTGGGATGGGAGGAGGGAGGAAAGTTCACACATATCAAGAGAGGTTGGTTGCAAACATGTGAAAGCCCCTAAATCCTATTGGGAAAGGATCAGTAGCCAACGTGCCAGCTGGTTGGAGCTCTGCCCACAAGGGTTATTTCTTAATGAATTTTTAAGTGAAAGCCCTGAAAGACTCCAACCTCCTGCAGAGTGCAGTGGATTTGGAGTTGTAGCCAATGCCTGTCACAGCAGAGCAGCACAAGCAGAGCAGACAAAGAGCAGCATATTTATTCAATGCCTGCTTATTTTCCCCCCCACACACTGAATACAGTTTCCATACCCAAAGAACTCTTAGGTCACTACACTCTTTTAAGGCACATTTCACATGTTCTTCTAACTTAAATTTGTTGCTGCTCTGCACCAAGCAATCACCATTAGTTTTTGCTCTTTAGCACACTAGCTTGCAGTATTCCCTGCAGAAACAGCTTTAATTTGATGAACAGATGCAACACAGCATGTAGATCAGTGAACCATGCAGACCCAGAGATAAATCCCAAAACTTCACCCTCTGCCTGCTTTCCTTTGCTGGCTGGCAAGAAAAAGCCTTATTATTCCCTCAGGAAACAAAAACAAACAAACACCCATAACAACAACAACAACAATGAAATTATAGTCATTTTTTTCCCCACTATTTATTGTGGTTTGTTACTTGGCTGCATGTTGCTGGAGCCTGGGGGGTGTGAGCAGAACTGACTGGGTGCCTGTTTGCCATGGATGGTAAGAGTCATCTGCTTTTGAAATGTATCATCCTTTCCCTCTTTGGTAATTAACTTTTGGTGATCAAATACATCCTTTGGTCTGGCCTATAAAGAGAGGTGGGGGAAAAGAAAATAAAGTGCCCTCATCCATAACAAGAGCTAACACTGAAATTTTGCCTGGGTAACTTGTTGCTGTGGTCAGACTGACACACAGCTGGGCCCTCAGAGGGACTCCAAGATGTTCTGTCTCAAAGAGACAAAACTAACACACACACACACACTTGCCTGCCTGCCCAGGGTGTATGAAGTGGGAAGTCCAGTGTACTCAGTGGCAAACTTTCATTTTGGATCAAAGCCAAACAAAAAATTGAAATCATAACTCAGGATCAAGCACAAAAACAAGTTTCACCTGAAAACCTTTGCTTGCTTGTTTCAGACCAGGTGAAAAATTTACATTCCCATTGCCAATGAACACCATAGAGGTAATCACTTGGATCCTGCTTTCCAGGAATACCAGGTTCCCTTGCAGACCCTCCTCTGCACTGAGCATCCCCAGGGCAGGCAGGGTTCCCTGCTCTCCCTGAGCAGCCCTGTGCCCCGTGGGGAGAAGCAGGAGGTTCAACAGGAGCATCATCTGCCCCCACCCACTGGCAGGGCAACTCCCAGCTTCACTACCCAACTAAGGATGATAACAGAAGATCACATAGAGAAATTACTCAGGGATGGAACAGCTCAAAAGACCCCCAATGCTTTATCTAATGCTAAGTTTGGAACATATTACTCAGAAATGCAAACTAATTATACAATGAGCAATGGGCTCATATAAAGTGTTTAAATGCCAATATATATATTTGAAGAATCAACAAATTATGAGGGGAAAAATGTACCAGAAATTGCATTTAAATATTTTATAGCACAAATTAAGCATAAAGATGTTCTAATTTCTCAGTGTTTACAACAGTTCATAATTGTTAAGTTTAATAGTAATGCCAACAAAAAGAAGTAGTAGTGAAGACAGAAAAGAGCATCAGTGTTTGGATAAAGTCAAGGCTCACCTTAACTGTTCATGTTTGAAGTGAATCCTCTGTCACAGTAATTACAGGACGGGGCCCTAACCAGCATTTTCCACCCTCCAGTGTCAGAAAGACACTGAGTGCCAGAGATTAAGGACTATTTGGTCACCTTAGGATGAAGACAGACCATTTCCAAAACACACATCTTATGTTTGCTGTGTGGAATGATTAAGAGTTATGTTGATTACTAGTTTCAGAAACTAGCATAACAGCTAGAACTCAGGATAACCCCCCAAACGCCCACGGAAAAGACCAGAAAAGTCTTTTTCAGTCAATAACCCTTCCTTCCCATAATCACAGGCATCAGCAGTCAGACTGAACACATAATTGATCTATTTAGCATGTCAACTTCAACTTGCCAAATTAATTCATTTATGCCAGCCTCCCTTCTCCCACAATATTTGCATATTAATCTGCAGGACTTGCAGGGATGTATGTATCATTGATCAATACATCACTTCATGGGAACCAGCTTCAGTGCCACATGACTTGTGTTAACTGCAGCTGCTGCACGGAGCAGGTTTCTGGGAGCACTGCTTCCCTGTGGAGCCTCATCTCTGAAATATTTACAGATCATGCACTGGAAGGGACCTGTGAGCAACCACTAATGAGGACTCATTTACAACTGGCAATAACTAATACCTGAAATCTACCTTTACAACATCCTGCAGCCACTCTACGCTATTAAAGAGATGCTTCCAGCCTTGTTTATGATTCTTATTTAATGCTGTCAGTCCTCAATTCAGAGACCTGGTACCTACACACACATTTGTCAGGGATTCTGAGAGTAAAACCTCTACCTGCATTTGCAAGGCAGCCACAAGAATCCATCAACCATTAGGTTGACAGAATGGGACTTGCCATGGGCCAGTTTTCCACTGATGACCAGCTTTATACACCACTTTCTCTTGCCCAGTATCTGACCCACCTGAAGAGTTTTGCACCAAGAATTTACAGATAAATTCCTCATACAGTTTGGTACAATGTACCTCTGTTCCACAGCATCATGCACAGAAATTCTTCCCCAGGGTGATTTAGTCATGGAGCTGTATCTCTGATGCAGTTAGAGAGTCAAAATACTGGCAAAGTAAAAAAAGAAGTTAGAACCTACAACCACTGAAGAAGAAATTATGTTTTCAAATGTGATTTGCAAGTAGACAGTGAACCAACCCAGCAGAGAGCAGAAGATAATTCTAGAGGAAGAGGAGCCAGGGAATGAGAAGTGGGGGGTTGCCAAGGCTCTGTGCTCCTTTCCTGCTGCTGGCACAGAGCAGCCTCACCTGCAGATGACTCTCTGTGGGCTCCTCAGGAAGGTTTTTAGTGCCAGACTTTATTGCTGAGCTTTCTTTTTCTGCTCACCATAAACTTCCAGCCAGGTTCACTGGGGTTACTCAGAGGAGCTGCCAGCCCAGGTACCACAGTGATGTCTTGTGGCACAAGTGAGTCCTGCCCAGAGCAGGACAGGGTGACACCTGGCAAGCCTGGCAGCAGTGAGCCTCTCACCCTGTCTGGGACATGTTTGCTGGGACTGAGAGGTCCCTGTACTGAGGACCTTGGATTTGTGTATGTCAAGAAATGAATAAAAGAAACATACAGTTCCAGGGCACTAGAAGTGGACACTGCTGATTGCTGTGCCTTCCAGTGGTCCTGAGAGCACACAGGAGCTCTGCTCTCTGCACAGATTTGTAGAACAGTGACGTGGTTTCTTGTGGGAAAGGTGTGAGCTGGTGGCAAGTGAGGGACATGGTGCCTGCACTCCAGAAACCACAGCTGGACAACTCAGTTAGTGCTGCGTTCGAGCTCTGTGCATGTTAACCTGGAACCATTCACTTTGGAGTCAACTTTGGGTTGCATTCAAGGGAAATGCAGGGAACAGGAAATGTTAGACTGAGTCATCCCCACCAGAAGGGTGTAAAACTTTCCCCTCTCTGTCAACGACACTGAGCTGTCAGTGGTCTGAGAATATTAAAGAGGGATGTCAGTCTCTGTCAAATCAGTCTGACACAGAAACGTGGCTATCAGTGTAAAAGAATTTAAAAAAGAAATCCATGTCAATCCATTTCTTCACTGAAAAGCAACAATCTAACAAGACAATAGGAGCTTTAGCACTGAACGTGATTCCTGTGCATTCTGGAAGGGATTCTGGAGAAAACTGAACCAAAGGATTCTGCTCAAAACTACCACTTTCCTCACTGAAATTCCCATAAGTCCTCCCTTATTTCCAAAGACAGCACAAAACAGCAAGGGATCCTCCAGCTAGAGCTGCTTTTCTGACAAGGAAGACATCAACAATTACTGCAACAGAGGGAAGTTAGAAAGATTTCTGCACAGGGCAGAATAACTTGCAGGGCCACCTGCAGTCTCCACTGTTATTTTTTATAGTTATGCCCTTTTAGACATGAAAGGGTATTTTTTTCCCCCTCATTAATAGCTGCTGAAGCTTCTTCTGGCTGATACTCCAGAACTGATGGAGAAGACAAGCTTCACTAGAGGATGTTTCCCTCATTTCTCAGCCAAGAAAGCCAAGGCAAAGTTCAGCTCCGAAGGATGGATGTTGTCTTTAAACAGCCATGCCCAAGTAAGACATGACTCTGCAGCTGCATCCATCTTAAAAATAACAACTATAGTAAGAAGAATAGCAAGTGAAGAACAGCAATTTAATAACTTAGTGAGAGTTAAGGACATGAGGAAGAACCTATTGATTTCCTGAGTGCTGGAGCAGGTAAGAAGGGAGGCATCCAACAGGCATAGCACCCGAGGTCCTGCTGCTTCCAGAAGGAGTCAGGCAGCTCTTCTGCAGTACATCGACTGAACATGGAGTGCACATGCTGCCTGTCCCACCAAGGAGCCTCAGCTTCTCCTGGACAGCATCAGCAGTCTCAGCTGCTTTGTTTCCCTGAGCAGAGAGGCTCAAGGTTTGGATGGTCCAACCTCTGCACCTCCCACTGCTTCTAACAACCACCTGCACGCTGGGCTCCTGAGCTCTGCTCTCTGAACACCCCATGGCACCTTTCTCAGAGGTTGCAAGGGGTCCCTAGGTACCTGTTGCAACCTTTTATCTCCTTTCTGTAGGGAGAAAATAGCCCTGGGCTTCCCTGGCTGGTGAAACACAGCCAGGCCCTGCCCTGGGGAGCTGGAGCAGCAGAGCCCAGGGGATGCCAGGGGATTCAGCCTGGATAAAGCTGAAGAGTGGAAAAAATGAGAGGAGGGGGGGTTAGTGATGGGACAAGCCAAGGCCTTGAACACAAACACCCAGTTCCTCTCATCAGCTGAACCTGCTCAGGGCACATGGGTCCTCTGGCACACCCAGATTCACACAACAGCTCCAGGCTGAGGTGGCCAATAAACCCCTTAGCCCCCCTGAACTGCAAGTTGTATTTTCTCAATAATGCAGTATCTTGGACTATAATAATTGCCTTGGGCTGCTGAGAAGGAACTGGTGTATAACAACATGATGAGTGGTCAAAACAGAAAGGTGATTTTTTTAACTGGATGGTGGGGAAAGCTGTGAAAATATTGTAAAATAATTTTTTTTTAAAAGGAAAACAGTGAATTGCAGAGCTCTGAAAAGCCTTGCTCAGCCAGGACTGTGGGCTCAGCTTTAGCCTTGTAAACAATAGAATTCAATTTATCTTAGTCCCCTCAAAAGGGTGGCAGTGTGAAGTGATGACACAGAACCCAGCCTTGAGACCAAACCTTTGGAGCTGGACACAAGACCTGTGCTGGTACAGCAGCAAACAAGTTAAAACACATGGTACCATTTCTGTGGCTACACTCCAGGGGCAGAAAGGGAAACTTCTGAATAAACTGTCCACAGCCACATGCAGAATTGCTCCAGCCACTGTAAATCACAGTGATTTACAGGCAAGAAGTAAAATGAAAATTCCACCAGGGGTGCTTTCCAGTTAATCAAGTAAAGGAGATCTTTAATTGCCTTGTGGCTGAAAGCAGAGATGGGTGCTGCAGAGCAGAAAGCTTTGGTGTGCTTCAGGTTGAAAACCCACCTCTGTTTAAAGGTCAGCTCCTCTGCACACCATGTCAGCTCCAATACAGCTCCAGAAAAAAAGCAACAAAAACATCCTGTCTCTGTCTGCCTCTGTCAGAGATTTGCTTTTGATGAAACCCCATCTGAATGCTCCATATATATGTACTTATGTCAAGGTGGATGTTGAGAAATGTACTCATTTGATTACTGAAGTACCTATTTTGATTATTTAATTTTTCAAATCTAAGTTTTTTCACCCTGTGCTATTTTGAGATCTAAAGCCTTTTGCATTGTCACACTAAGCTGAAACAGTTTTAATGGTGCATTTCTGCCCGTGAGAGCAGTGGATGGCTTGTTTCCAGATCCATTATCCAAACATTAAGGAGGTGCATCTGTGAGGCCTGAGCCATGAAATTCAAAGACCATTGAAAAATTGGTCCAAACATTTGTTTTCAAAGATAAAACACTGTATCACCGAAAAAAAGGTGCTTGCAGACATGCACCAGACATGCTTAAATATATATTAAAAAATTAAACATTAAGTTGCTTTAATTTCTTTAGAATCCAAACGTGAATTTGCAGAAATGCAAAACCACTTTGTGCACTCAGAGCCAGGTTCAGCAAGGTATTTAAGCCCATGCTAAAATAACCATTAGTCCACTGGTTATTGGACTTTGCCTCTTCAGGTGCATTGGACATCACTACCTCATGTAAAATTGCTGGAAAGCTCAAAATATAAGTCTAATGTTAATATGTGTAAGCTAAGACCCAGCTTACAGTTCATACTCAAAATACAGTGAGGTTTAAATGGAAAGATAAACCATTATTGAAGTGCTATTCCCAAGTAAACTCAATCTCATTGTTTAATCCTTTGGACTCGGTGATGAGCTGCTCAGAGCACTTTTCACACAGCTTTGTTATAAAACAATACTGGAATCTTGAATAAACCAAACCTGTGGTGCTGTGGGGAGCAAACAGCACAGAGAGGCTATTGCAGACATATCACTCTTGACAGGGCTAAGCAATAGGTGATACAGATAAGTGGGACTGGAAAAAAATATGATTAAACCAGTCTTTTCCATTCCATTTTGATTTAAGAGTACAAAGTGCAAACTATTCATCTTCTGTCTGGAGGCAGTAAATCAACTGATAAAGAGAAGGGAAAAGTAAGTGAGGAAAATCAAAACACCACGTGCTGGTAAATTGCTTATGGAAAGGAGGAAAACAGGATTAAATACCAATGCAGATGTGTTGACCCCAGGCATCATCAGAGTTTGTGCAGGCACTGAAACTAACATCAAGAAGCAAGCAGAAAAGGAAAGAGTAAATACCAGCAGAGTCAAGGGGTTACAGTGCAGAAGAGTCGAGGTCAGCCCTGGGTCTAAGGCAGGTTCCTGTTTATTTGTCTTTTGACTCTGGCAGCAGCTCACTGAAGGGATGTGCTTCCAGGAGCAACAGGCAAGTCTGCCTGTAGCTATGCTACAAAAGAATTGAGAGAGTGGGGTTGATGTGGGGCACACACAGGCAGGCGTCAGCACTGGCAGGTGTCACCAGCAGCAATGGCACAGCCAGAAGAGGAGGGTCATTACCAGGCAGTTGTGTTCCCTGGGGCAGCAGGGGAGCACTGGTCTGTGGCCACCAAGGAAGCAGAGGCAAGTCCTCAACTGCTTCCCAGCAGGGAAAGGGCTGTGAAGGCAAAGGCAAGTCATGTTCTTTGGATAATCCTTCCAAGCTGTAGTTTCTTGACCTGTGAAGCCACCTCATTGCTGCAAACAAATGGGGCATGAAGTGATTCCCAGTCCAGGACCTTCGCCAAGACAAAGTACAAAATGGTCCTTAATGGGCTGAATTGGACCATAAAGGGTAAAGCTGAAGAGATGCTGCCTTAGGCTCTGCTGCTGCCTGACACGAGATCTAATCTGCTCCTGATGCCAAGCAGGGGACCCAGACACCACCGAGCACTGTCTGATCACCTCACTGTCCTCTCTGCTCACTGGAGACTGTAGCACGTTTCTCTTGCAGCTGCAGTTTGCAGCTGAGGTGGAATTTTTCTGAGATTGCAAGTCTGGCAAGGCAAGCCAGCCCCCTTCAGGTATATAAATCTAATGTCATTTGCACACTAGGTCTGCGAAACAAGTGCTGCTTCTTGCTGTTTAACTGATGTCAGCAGTTACAGCAGATGGGCAGAGAGAGAAGATGCAAGAAATAGAAAGTATAAGGAGATCTCAGCCCTTCTGACTTCACTTAAACCACTGCTGCTACTGGAGGAAACAGTATTAGGTCTGAGACCAAAGTAGCTGCACTGCGTCTTGGTTTGGAGGGCTTCTCTGCTCCTCACAAAGCCAGTTACACAGAGCAAATGAATCAGTTCCAACAAACCAACCGTGATCCGTGTGAAGAGGCAGGTCCTGGTTCATGCTGGAACATTCACCACAGACTGGCCACGTGAGCAGTTACATGCACAGAGCTGGGGTGGTCACTTCAGAGCATTAAAGACCATAACAGCCTTAAAAACCCAACTCACATCATGTGCATTTACCCAGAAGAGCTTCTCTGTACTACTTTGCAGCCATACTCAGCCTGTAATGTGTCATTTCCAGAGCCATTATGTTACCTTGCACAAATGGACCAGAACTGAAGCTCTGTGTTAGGGACAAACCATAATGCTTCTCTTCCTCAAAGCCTCTTTCCTAAAAACGAGTAGGCAGCAGTAAGAGGAGCAACGGTCCCACCACTCCACCTTCCCAGCTGATGTCTGCTCAGAGACACCTCCAAGAAAACCTTTCTAGGATGATCCTTCTTACCCCAAGAGGTTTGCAGCATCCCCAGGCAAGCCAGCCCTGGTGGGACACACTGTACTTAGTCCTTGCCCATCAACCAAGTGCGAAACTAGATCTGCAAGCCTGGAGAGCAAGCTCTGACTGTAACTTGGTTCAAAAGGGAGGTGCAGCCACGGGCACTTTGAAGCTACCAGCAAAGATTTCTCACAGAAGCTCAGCTGAGAGTTCTCGGCTTTTTAAGGGAAAGCAGCAATACGTCCTGCTAACCAGAGCTCCCCCCATGTACCCAGTGCCCTGCACAGCAGCCCCCCCACCCCTGCAACCCAAGTCCAGCCACCAGTGAGCCTGCACAGACAGGTGCTTATCCCTGCACTCTGTGCTGTCAAACCACCATGAGGTAGCAAAGCACCGTGTTCAGTGATGAAATGAGGCTTTTGGACAGTCACTGGAGCTCTAAGTATTTTCCCCCTCTGTGTATTGGGAAACTTCTGGCTGAATAATCCTGGTTTAAGTGCAGTGCTTGGAGTGCTTGGCATTAATTCTGCAGGCACATTACCAGGAGGGTTCCAGCAGGCTGCTGGGTCACACTGTCACCCCTTGCTGACACCTACTGACACACAAACCCTGCCCTGGGCCAGGGCTGACACACAAACCCTGCCCTGGGCCAGGGCTGACACACAAACCCTGCCCAGGGCCAGGACTGACACACAAACCCTGCCCTGGGCCAGGACTGACACACAAACCCTGCCCTGGGCCAGGGCTGACACACAAACTCACTGATGCACGGCAGGGACATGATCCAACTTTCCCCTCTGCAGCATTAGCAATAAGGATGGGACCCTGAGTCTTCCCAAAGGGATTCCAACAGCTGCAGCATTCCAACAGCTTCAGCAGCAGAGCTGTGAGTGAGGTTGTAAAGCAGATACACGCGCGTCACGCTGAAGTCACACAAAGCACAACTCACTTCACTAAGAGTTTGGAAATCGGTCCCATGTCAGGCTGGGAAACCTGTGGGAACACAGTGATTCAGCTGCTGCAGCAACTGGAAATGATGATGTCATTCAGGCCACTCAGCTGGTGTCACAGGCTGCTCCCAGCCCTGCTGGTCCCCAGCCCTGGCTGCCTGGGGAACAGGAGCCCAGGGCAGCAGAGCTGAGCCTGGGGAGATGAGCACTGGAAAGGGATGCATCCCAGGGGAATATCTGCCTGGACAGGAGCCTGCAGCAATGCAGCATTTTATCTTTGCTTCCACTGTGTATGTTGCTCAAAGATAAATCATGGTCAGGTACATTAACTTACCATCAGTCTGTACCTGAGCAAAGCACCTGTTGGTTCCAGTCCACACTCCAGCAAGCACTAAAAGGTTTTGCTGAATCAAGTCTTAGTAAAAACCCCAACCAATAATTTCAAATATTACCGATTTACTGAGTTGGGAGTAATTTTCACCATAATGCACTATCTAATGTAAAGCAGGTTTACACAAAAGCATAAATAAAGACAGAATGACCTGATTTCCAGAGATCAGCTGGGGGCAGAAACACAGAGTATTATTTGTTTATAAAGCACACTCCTGGGCACCAGGTGAGCTAACAAGTCTGTGAGCCATGGGTGGAAATACCCAATTCTGTCATTATATTCAGAAATATGGGTATAACCTGATCATGTCTGTGCTTGGAAAGAAGAATTGTTCCTTTCTCTGTTGAGGTCTGTGTCTGGGACCCTGCTGGTTTCGGCAGAGCGACCAGAGGCAATACAGGGATGCTGTGCTGGCCCCGAGTGCCACCAGGACGTGAGGAACCACTTCATTGCCACCCTTGGTTATGCTTATGGAAATGCTCCCACAAGGTGCCATTAAAGGTGGGTGTCACTCCCTTCTTTCCACCATCATCAGAAGCAGGAGGGTGAGAGGCACAAATAAAGTGAAACTGCAGTAACAGCGTTGGCCTGACCTAAATTATCTTCTGTTGTCAACAGGGTGCTGGAGCCTTTATCTCAGCTGAGTCTGAAAACCAAGTGCTCTGGAGTCACTGCAGAGATGCCCCCAGCACCCCCACACCCCTCTCCAGTGCCATGTGAGCCTCTTCCAACTCCAGCAGCTCTGGGCTGCCCCTCTCCTTTCTCAGCTCCCTTCCACCTTCAGAGCAGCTCCACAATCCACTCCCATTTCCCTCCCGCCCCATTTCAGCTCCCATTCTGCCCTGGATGGGCATCACCCCTTTTCCCCTTCCCCAGCTTTGTCCTTCATGGAAAGGATTAAACGTTTCTGCAGCTTCTCAGAATCAGGAGCTTTGCTACAGCTCCATATAGTGAGCAGAAAATAGGAAAAAAAGCTTCAGGATCATTGTTCTGCTCCATAAACACCCACTGACAACAGAAGAAAGGGAAGACAGACCCAGCTCCTGCCTGAACCAGGGGCTGTCCTGAGCTGCTTGACCAGAAACACAGCCAAGGGCACAGCTCAATGAGAAACCCTGTACTACTGTGGCTCAAATCCCTGGACTCAGTGTGCTTAAAAAAACAAACAAAACCAAAATATCCTTATCAGCAATTTAATTTTCAGCCCTCAGCTCAGGTGAACACATCTCCTAAAAATCAAGATGGAAACCAGCATCAGTTGAGAATTATGGTTCAACTGTACTAAAGCCTCAGGAAGTCCAGCAGGTAAAGCCATGCCCAGAATGAGCTACTGCTCAGACCATTGGCCTGGGCACATTCAAGTCCT
>NW_009954216.1:1472139-1569131 GCF_000747805.2 Chaetura pelagica | reverse complement strand
CAAGGCCTGCTGAAGCTCAGTTGTCTTTTGCTGGGAATTCTTCTGTATCTTCTGCAGAAGTAGAGAAAATGGAAAGGAAAAAATTGTAACCTGCCCAATCCAGCAGGTGGGGCTGGGAGGGTCAGTCCAGGGGAGTGAGGGGCAGGTACAGCCCAGGTGCTACAAGGCTCAATCCAGTTTAACAAGACCCTTCTTTGCTCTTCCCTCCAGCCCCACGTTTCAGGGCAGAGGAGCCAGCACCAGAGGCAGAGCAGCTTCCCTCAGCACTTGCTGCAGCTCTTTGGTGCAAGGTGCTACCTGGCTGACAAAGCAATCCTTCCTTTCCTTCTACTTTGGAGCAGACAAATAAGGGTAGAGAATCATCTCATGGAGTTATTCAAAGTAATTTTTAAATACAAAGGTATTTTAGGTACTTTTACTTACAAAGGATGCTGAAAATGATCACTTCAACCAAGCTGTTCCCTCTCTAAATTACTCTTTGCACCTTCTCAGCCACCTTTGCTTATCTAGATTGTTTCTGAGAAAAACCTGCTTGTTTACCCACATCTGTAACTGATAAAGTGTGATTGAAAGGTTGGTATGTCAGACAGAGCAGTTATCACAGCTCGATTTGGAGCTCAGAGTTACACTCCAGACTATCCTCTCCAAACAAGGCACCTTCACAGGGAATTTATGAATGGCCTTCCCTAGATTGGAGGATAAAGTAGCAGAAAAGGGTGTATGAGCTGATGGATGGCCTTATCAGTGATGAGGGTGAGATACATTTATGCTGCACTGGGAACTTCATGAATCAGGAGAAGTCCCTTTACACTAATTAAATGTCATAGATAAATGGCTTCGGTTTTCAAACAGTTTATCCTTCCTTCCATTCATTTTCAAGCCAGGGGAATTGAGCTGATCCAGACTAGAAGCACATTAATACTTGGTTTATAATTGCCTGTGGGTGTGGGAGAAGCTTCTAAGCACCATTTCTGAGCAGCAACACCCTCATCGACCTCCCATCTGGATCCACGTCCCTGCTCCCACCAAAGACAGCCTGGGCTGTGCACTGGGAAGAGCCACCAGCCACATGTGGGCTGGGACAATCATTCTGCTTTACACTGGCTGAGAATTCACAGCCCATTGTTACTTATCTCAAATAATTACTGAAAACAGAATGAACTTAAAGTTTGTTCAATAAGCTGTAGGGGAGGCTCAACACCCACATGGTACTTGTGCCAATCCTTGAGGTCAGGCAAAGGATTTTTGGTGTTTGGGTGTTGCTGCCCAGTCAATGCACATCTCAGAATTTTCCAAGCAACTTGGGATGTTTTGTTGTATTTTTGTTTCACTTTCAGTTACAGCCAGTTTGGCTTTTCCTTAAATGCAGGGATTAATTTTCTATCACTATCCAAACCCACAAAGATGTGGGACACCCCTTCTGGACATCTTCTCCATGAGTGACAGCAAGATTTTGTCTGACATTGTCTTCATCAAATTCTACACATTTTTTCCATTACACTTCACTGACTCCAACTCCTGTGCACTAGAACAATCCATACCTCTGGGTGCTTTTCAAAATAAACTAAAATACAATCAAATACAACACTTTCCAACTTCAGAATGAAGTCTGCATTAAAGATCAGCTGCTCAGGAAGCCAACTGGAAAGGGCTGTGGTGCTGTCTACCTTTTCAAAAACCTGGTGCATGAGCAAGTGCCTGAGGGCCAAGCAGCAAGGACAGAGCAGCCATGGTGAGAGGGGGCTGGCACTGCCAGGATGGGCTCCTGGCACAGAAAATGAGGGTGCTCTGCAGGAACTGAAAACAGGTAGGAAAGGAGCTGAAGCTTTCATAGCTCTCACCATCTAGAAAATCAAGTGGCAGCCCAGTGGCCCACCTTGCCTCAAATGACTCAGGAGAAAGTGACTATTCAGTCACTAAAGCTGCTAATTCAAAATGCCAAGTATAAGAGGAATTGAGCAATTATGCCTGTGTAGCATGAAGGAAAAACAAACATATTTTATCATCTGCAAGTAATGGAAAACTACAGTTCTTCTCTCAGTGCTCTTCCCACTGATGACTCAGCCATCAGATTGCATGGGCTGATCCCATAACTTGATACATCATCTCCTTTGCAAGCAAAGAGAAAGCAGGAGTACATTTTTTAAAGGGAAAAAATGTAACTTGGTAACAGCATTATTTTCTCTACGACTTTGTTAGTCACATAATCCTGTACAAGCAGAGACAAATGTGTGGAGCCTTCACACTTCTGTAGCTGCAACAGCCAGAGACACAAGGAGGGGAAGTGTGCAGGAGGCAGCAGGTTTTGTCAGACCAGTTGATGCAGCTGGTTAAAGAGTCAAGTCCTGATGCACCCAAACCTTCTGTGGTTTTGTTCTTTGCATTTGGTTTTTGGTTTTGTTTTGTCTTTGTTTTCTTTCCCCTTATCCACCCAGATGCACCACCTCTCCCTGCCTGCCTTCAGACTGTATGTGAACAAGTGAAATCCAAGCCTTTGCTAGACCACCCAAAGGCTCTCCCAAAATTCTGGGCTGACAGAAATTACAGCTTTATTTTAAATGAACACATTCCTCTACAGTGAATAATAAACCAGATGTTTTGATTAGAAAACAAAGAGTTAATTTGAGTAAGGAATGTCTTAAGATAGTACAGCAAGTGCATCTAACTTATCAAAGTATGGCCAATGTCTCAGAGTTGAGCTGCTGAGGAATCATCAAGCTGGTATCCAAAGCAGTGCAGCTGGGTATAAACAGTAGAGGTAACAGCCTAAGAATTTTTTTCTTTTTCCAATTAATCTGTCTGCTTCCTATAATAATTTAAATTCAAGATGTTTCCAAATGCCATATTAATCTGTCATGGTTTTAGACACCTTTGGTACTATTTTAATCAGAAGAACAAAGGTGTGCAGAAGCAATTGATCCATCATTTCAAAGGCTTTGGCTTTACTTGAACTGACAGAGAAAGAAAGTTTCTCTATATAAACCATCCTTATCTGTTTGGGGCAATTTCACCAAGTTTTCCTTCTCTGATTGAAAAAAAGGATTCAGACTTCTCAGCTGCCCCATCAGAGGCAGGATGAAGACCATACAATTTATTCCTTTTCAGTCTTTTGAAGCTTACTTGCACTCCCTGGCCTTGCAGCTGGCTCTGACAGCTGAGCTTTTACACACCTCAGAGCATCCAAGTGCCCACGGTGCTGGTAGAAGAATTTCTCATCCAGAGGCCAAATATCACCACTTCATACCCAGATCAGAAGTTCAAACTTCTAATTTAGAGCTCTGGCCATAACAATTACTTGGTCAGCACATTCCTGAATATCCCCCACCCAGGTTCCAAGTTTTTTACCCCCCTGGTGGGCAGCCAGGAAGGACAAGCCCCTGATCCCCACCCAGGCACCTCCTTTTGCAGTTGATGAAGAGGATCACAGATGGTGTGTAATAAAAGACTGCCAGAAAAAAAGGCAGCAAACAGCTCTCCATGTCCCTGAGGAAAGAGTACAAAAGCCACCACCCTCCAGCTGGAAGGACAACCCAGCACTGGAGGGGGCTCCTCCATTGTGTGCTTGGCTGGGTGAAGAAGCAGCTACACCATTACCAGTGAGGAGCCCCTGGGGTGCAACTAGGGCAAAAGGGTGAATTAAAACAAGCTTCTAGAGGTGACCAGCCAACTGTTGTTTTGAGGAAAAAGAAAATCTACAGATGGTAATGACAGAGTGGGCATGATGAAGCACATCTGTGAAATGACATTCCTCACCTAACTGGGCTTTTCCTGCTACTGCTAAATATTTTAATTAGGCTGCAGTAATGACCTAGTGCCACCTTCTACCTGCAGCTCCCCTAAAGCTGACTTACAGAGCTACCAGATCTACATGAGTCTTCCTCTCATCTTTCTTGAGACTTTGATGTCCAAGAACTACCACAAGTCCCTAAAATGGGATGGTAAATAAACTAGGTAACTCCTAAGAGGCCTTGACAACCCTATTTTCTTTGATGCTGTGATTATGAAATAATTTAATACAGCCATTGCTATTTCTCCTGTCTTTCCACACTGCAGTGCTCTGCTCTGTGAGTGCAACATCCCCCCTGCCCATGGAACTCCAGTGTTTCTTGAAACAAGGAGGGAACAAAGATCACCCAGAGACCCTGGCAGCCAAGTCTGAGCCTCTCCAGGGAGGTGGGCAGTGCAGACAAGAGGAAGAACTTGTCTCACCAAGAACCTTTTCAGCCCTGTGTGACAGGGAGAGAGAAGGTCCCCATTGCTTGGTTGCTTTGTGCCTGCAGCCTGGCCTTCACCAAGCACTGGAATCCCTCTATCCACAGCTCAAGTCCCAGTGTCCAGATCAGACTGACCAATGCCTTCCTGAGGGCATGGAGAAGCAGAGCTTGACACATACAAGGATCTCAGAGGTTGAAGCAGGAACTACTACAGGAATTCAGGCAACAACAGAGTGGGGCTCATAATCCCAACTCTGGGCACAGACACATAGGTGCCACCATAGATCCTTTTCTCACACAGCCTTTATATGCCATTCCTCAGCTTTCCCAGCTGCAAAATGAGGTTAACTTTTCCAGTGCCTTGCAAGGGTAGTGTGAGAATAGCTCTGATGCCACAGACATCAGTGAATTACTTTCTTAATAAGCTGCTCAGATACGACATTAATAAGATCTGACATCCCATGGAGAAGAGCAGTGCTGTTCCAGAATGTTAAACAGGAAGCCATGAAGCCTTCAGCAAGCTCAAGACTCCTAAAGCTTGACTGCCCTGCTCTGTAAGACTCTGGGAGTTGTGATCTCCTGGGACAAATTTGCATACTGTTCCCACATGGGAGCTGGAAGTTCTACCAGGAGGTCACCCAGCCCAGCTCCTCTGTACTCCAACAAGAACCAAAGTGTCTCAAAATTCAACAGTGAAAGATATTTCACAGCTTCTCTACTCAGTTACAAACATACCCAACACATTCAAAGCCATGAACTCCAAACTTCTGTGAAGTTCTCCTTGGGTCTTAAATAAAATTTATCTTCACAAATAATATTTTAGGATTACTGGACAGCAGGAAGGTACTTACATTTATGGAAAAGAATAAATAAAAGAGTAGAAGAAAAATATAGCTACCCTTCTCCTACCAGAAGTAGCTAAAAATACTGTGAAAATGCCTGCATAAATGCTGCAATAAACTGTTTGCTGTGGTTACTGCAGCCACCAGACATTGCCAGGTCAGGCAGGAGAGGGGAAGAGCTGCCAGTTTGCCATCACCTTGTCCAAATGCCAATAATATTTTAGACAAACTACACTACAGTGAAAAAAACTTCCAAACACCTTAAACAGTTTTCTTAGGAGCAGCCAAAGTAATCATCACTTTGCTGTCTGACAACACCCTGTTAAGTTAGATTTGTAGAGCAAATCTCAAGTGGACAGCAGCAACGTGGAAGTTTTCTGCCCTTTCCTTACCCCAATCCTGGTTCAAGAACCTTTTCATGGGGATTGGACACTTGCATTCATCATAAGGTCATTTTAAAAGTGCTCTGGCTCAACTAAGTCTCTTGACAAACATATTGCACCACTGGGAATTGTCTCCAAAGGCTCCACAAAGCCCCAGCATGAAGCAGCTGGGTTCCAGGAGCAGCTGCACACTGATAGAGTGGCTCAAGTACCAAGCCCTGACATGTTTTATGGGTTAATTTGGTGTTATTTAGTGCACTGCACAGCAGCACTAAATCTTCACATCCTTTTTGCTGCTTTAAGTAATGCTTTAAGTTCTTGCTAGCCACACAAGCTGGTGTTAAACCTTTTCTATTTATTTAATACACAGGGGAGCTGCAGAGTACATTCCTTGCTAGAGGACAAGCTATCCCATCCCAGTTGTGAAGCTCTATTTTTGCAAGGAACTTCCCCCAATCAAGTAGGGACAAGGCAACAGGAAATAAGGTGAAAAATGCCAATCCCCTCAAAATCCTCTAAGTATTCTCTCTGCAGAGGTTGCTGGTTTATTTGACAACCAGATTGATAGCTTTCCCACAGAGCATCCCTGGTCACCAACACCATCTGGGGAAAAGGCAGAGCAACTCCTGGAGCTTCCCCTGCCCTTCCCTGTTTCTGCAAATACTAAGATAATTTCCTCTGAGTCTCCTGGCATCAAATCTATACTTTAAGAGGCACACGAATTAGTGTATGATAATCAGTCAGCAAGGAGATAAATCACAGTAGGTGTTCTTTCAGCTGGGCTTATCTGAACACTGGGTATGAAGTGGCACAGCTGCACACCGTGGCTTCAGTGAGTCACTAAGATACACGCCTAAGAAATGTTACAAATCAAGATAACACTTGATGAATCACAGAAAACATTCTCAAGTGTGAACTAGTAATACCTATAAATACTACAAAACATCTCTGGCATTTAGCTATCCTGTTTGAAGTGTTTCCCTAGCCAGGGAAGATTGGGTAGATTGACTAACAGATGGACACAAAGGTCCATCAAGTACCTTATCAGCTGCCTTCCCGTGAGTGGCAGGCAGCTCATACAGCTCTCAAGGGAGTTTTCCACCCATCTGCTCTTCATAAAATTACATGATGAAGTTCTGAACCAAGGCTTTGTAAATCTCCACTGTTCAACAGTATAATTGAAAAGTTTACCCTGGAAAAACCTGCTGTTTACAGATTGTAAGAAACTCCTGGTGCCACTGGTGTTTCTTCCATTAGATATGCTATCTGAAAGCCTTGGGGTTTTCCTTTTCTCATTTACTAGCAGGAGTTATTACACTCTAATAATTTTAATAGAACAATCTCATTGTTCTGTTGCTCACAATGACACTGGGTGGTTGTTCAGTGGCATTGGTCTTATACTGGGGAAAATGCATGTTGGTGAAATTCTACTTTTATTCAAGCAACCACAGGCTCCTGCTGCACAACTGATTCATATCATTATACAAAAAAAATCACTGAAGTCCACAGAATGACAGTGCAGGTGGTGCAACCCTGGCAAGATTCAGTCCTGTGCTCCCAGGTGATACATTTGAAGCTCTGTTTTAAGCTCTTCTACATTTGGTTTTCTTACTCTTTGACAATTAAAAAAAAAAAAAGGCAAAAAAGCAGCAAGCAACAAATGAAACCAGCATTTGCAAGTGGTGAAATTTATCAGTCATATCAGATATTAACAGTTAAAATATGCAACATCTGAGAGGAAATACTGGCAAGTATAAAGTGTGTCCACGTATAAAACATTCTAGAAAACTCTTCCAAGCTGCTTCACTTGCAATCATTAGGCTCCTGCAGCAACATTCTCCAATTAAAGCAAGAAGCAGCAGCAGCACTCTGATAAGTTTTAGGTTTTCTCTTCAAGCCTGTGACCAGAGGTTTGCCCACAGATGTTGGGGGCTGTGGACACACCCCTGCTGCTCAGGCAGGGTCAGGAGAGAGATTCATCACTTGCTCTTTGCTTCCAGATGCAAATCCTGTCCTGCATGACCCTCCCTTTTGACTGAGCAGCATTTTTGTAAGTATAAAAAAGACCCAACTAATTTCCTGGAGCTCACTCTGTGCTACCAAGAAGACTGAGCTATAAAGACGTGCATTAAATGGGTTTATCAGAGCTTAGCAGAAGTTAAGTAAACTTAAGAACTTAAGCTACTACTGGACTCCTGGAGAGCATCTAGCACTAAAAGCAGCAATACCAAACCCAAAACAGGAGCTGCTGCTGGCCCAGGGTCACTCCTCCTCTTTACAGGGGACACCCCCCCACTGGGGACATCTCAGCACACCTGACATCTTTGTCATTGGGTGCAACACGATCTGAATCAGGCAACGTCCCTCCTGATGCAGCATCAAAGCACCAAGGGGTGATTTCCATCGTGTCTCGCTCTATCATTAAGATTGGTCAGTAACCTCAGTGTGTTGAAAAGCTTATTTAGATCAGGGTCATGCAAACTATGAAGAAACACACACTTACTGAGCACAATTTAAGGGACCAAATATCCACATACCTTCATTAAAGAAAAAAGCAGTTAAAACATCTTAACCAAATGGCTACAGGGGTGTTTGGTTGGTTCTTTTCTTTGATATGATGCAACAGACTTAAGCTTTCCTAGTCAAAGCACCATATGTAGAGGAAATCTGTACCCCTCTTTTTACTATTTCATTATTATTTCTATAACATTTTAAAAGACTGGGTGGAAGAACACTGTGTTGGTATTGAGCTTATACCAAGTTATTTAAAATACTTACAACTCTGAACAAATTACCTAGAGATATTAACGATGCTTGTGAAACACTGATGAAGAAAACATTCACACACCTGGCATGTTCTCCCCATGCAGGGGACCTGACCTACATACAAGAGTGGCAGAAAATTATTTGGTCACTGAAGTGACATCCAAGTGTCCAAACTGGACAAGGGGCTGCAAACAAACCAGCCTGGAGTGTCTGTGCTGATAGAAACCTGTCAGGATGATGGCTCGAGTTTCCCTGCTTTGGGAAGGTGATTAACTCAACTGAGCTTCAACTAAATAATATCACAAGAGGCAAAACCAAAAATAGACACTTTGAGGACTGCAGAGGTTCCCCAGTGACTCATGGGAGCAGCTTTAGAGACACTCATCTCTAACCAAGCTGGGTGCTTTTCTGGTTCAGAGCTCAAGTCAGTGTGGAGAAGAGAGGCCAACCATTTTTCCTTTTAAATTCTACCCAGAGAAAGCTAAAGTGAATATTTTTTTTTAATCTACATTAATTACAACCCAAAAAAAATACATCTAAAAATGTCTTATAAAGAATATGAAACCATTCAGAGATAAATCACATGTGATAGAGCAGAGTGCTTCTAATGGGTTTTAATTAGAAATCTGCAGTAAATTTCCATTATTTAAATTTACATTGAAAAATAGTCAATTCTTAGGAAAAAACCCATCCCCTGCGCTCAGTCTGGTCTCCCTTCTCAGCAACAAAGACATCCAATCAAAGGGTGTGTTCCCTGAATTGCCTATTGCACAATGCCAGAGCATGGCTCAGAGGAGAGCACAGAGCCAGCAGCAGGCACACTGCTGGGCCCCAGGAGATGGGCTGCTGAATTATTTAGTTTAGGAAGATGCATTTCCAGTTCTAGCCTAAAATTAAAAGAGAAACATGAAGTGATCCTATGCTGGCAAACCCAGTCCTACAGCAGGAGTTAATTCTGGTGATTAGCAAGGCCCAGGGCAGGCTCAAACCAGCCCCAAGATTCAAAGCAGAGAAGAGGTGCTGGGTGACCCTTCTCATCCAGAGATGCAAATATCAAGGCTTAAATGGAGTTGTTACAGGCAATGACTGGGCTAGAGATAATGACTGTGCCTCTGTCCTCAGAGCCATCCCATCACCAAACCTTAGCTGCACGTGAAAGGTGACAAAGTACACCTGGTAGGATGTCTCCAGGAGATTTACACCCAGTTGCAGGTCACCAGGAAAAAGAACAAGAAGGAAAGACCCTGCACGTGGGAAAGCAACACACATGCTGGAGATCAGATTCCCTCAAATGGCCTTGCTTGTGAGCCCATGGTTACACCTGCCTGAAAATCCCTCCCTAAATTCTTCATGTGCCCATTGAGGAGGTTCCCAAAAGCAGGGTGTAAGTTGGTACCACTGCACACAGTGAGTGAGGGAAAATGCTGTTTAATACCATTAGTAGTATGACTGCACATTCCTCTGTTCCATCTTTATAATCTTGTGAGAAGTCATATCAAAAACAAGTGTCTTAATCTGTCTGTAGAAATCCCAACCTGTCAGTAACAACCATCACAGTATTTTGCCTTGTCTTTCACCAGCACCTCAACGTCAGCTGCAGAGGCTGAATGCACATCAGTGCTGTGATGAGACAGACAGCATGGATTAGAAACAAATCCACTAATCAATCCCAATTAGCAGATATTAATTCAATTCACAGAGAAGTTTTGCTGAACCCCAACTAGACTGCTTTAAGAGGAAATTAAATTAGCAGCTCCATTCCGGAAGTGTGGAAAAAAAAAAATATATTAGCTTGGACTGCACCAAGGCAGACAGTGTCCACATGGGTGTGATCCCAACCAACTCCTGGTCCCTCAGACAGCTTGGAGCTACATCTGGAGCTTGGTCCAGGGTCTGGAGAAAAGCCCTGTTCTGCAGTGTGGGTGCACATCCCCAGATTGAATCTGCTGATCCTCTCTCGTGCTGAGCAACCCTCTCTGGAGATGTAGCCAAAGCTCCCCAAACCAAACCACAACAACATCAGTAGGCAAAGCTTCCCAGTCAGACATCACTGATAAGAAGCCTGGGTCTCCTCAAATCTTGGCTTCTCTGTGTGGCTTTTTTGTTTGTGGGTGGTTTTTTTGTTGGCTTGGGTTGTTTTCTTTCAAATGCTCCAACCCCCAATGAGGAGAACCCCTTGTTTGCACCCACAGTTGGGGGTGAGGAGGGGGAGGTGCTAAAGGGTCTCTGTTACATCTCAGAGCTCTTAATGGTTTTGCTTTTTGTTTTAATTAGCCAAAGATGCCATCAACAAGCAGAGAACTGGTTTAGGAATTATGTATATATTAACCTACATTAATAAGGGAAATACAGTAGCAGATTCTGGATAAATCTCTTAAAAACACAAACAAAAAAACCTACAAAAAACCAAACCACCAACCACAGCTATTGAAGCCAAAATTAGAGGTTATTTACCTCCCCACCACAGCACCCCTCAATCGGGAATGAAACTGTTGGGGCAGAAAGTCACATATACTTTCCCCAAATGCAGCTCCATGGAAGGCACTGGAGCAGCTGCAGACTGGAGCTCTGCTCCAGTGCCAGGAGAACATCAGCTCTGGGCCAGGCCCTTCATTGCAATCAGCAGCTTCAAATTATCTCCATCTCACAGAGGGTAATTGAACATGAAAACATAATCTTAAAATCTAAAGAGGACAAAATGTTTTCCCCTTGGGCAGACAGGAGTCAGGGCACCTCTCTGACATTCTCCCCAGGGCTGTTTCATCCCTCTCTCACCTCAGAACTTGAGCTCTTGGGTCTGGGTAAAACACCAATAAAACATGTTGCCCAGCTCCCATGGGCCATCTTTAAAAATCAGAATTCTTAAAAACTATTTCTAGAATTCCCATGGCCACCTGCCAGCCAGTTCTTCTCTATTACAGAGGATTCTGCCCTTATGATTTCTATTCTTAAATAAATCTAAATATTTTCTTAATTACTGTTTACAACAGGAATTTTATGAATAGTTAGATAATTGCTTTAAGATATGCAATTAAATATTCATCATGCATTCATTATTCTCTTCATATAGTATTCTTGAAACAATTTTCCATTGAGAACATATTTCTATATTAATTCCTGCAAGACAGTTTTTAAAATTAGATTAATATACTTTCTCCTCACTACACAAAAATACATTTTACATTAAATCTGAATGAGTAATTTGCCATGAATTACTTATTTGATGCATTTAGGTTTCTTCCTTTTTTAATCCCCTCCTTGAAATTCTCCTTACGTGCTAGAAATTATCCCTGTTCATCACTTAGGTTAATTCAAATTTTATCTGCACTTCTTGAATCATGAATAGTTAAAAATATCCAAAATGTAATCTAGCTGCCCTACAAAATTATTTCTAATAACATAGTAATGGAAAAGCCACAATCCTGTACTCAAAACAGTCAAGAAATTAAAACTTTGCCAATGAAAGCTGCTCAACAATCAGCAACTTAGAATTCAAATGGTTTTTTGGCCTTCTAAGAAGACCTGAGGAGTCCAAGCCAGCAGAGGCTTTAAAACTACTTGCCCTATTCAGGTTTTTTTCCCCATGTATAAGATGCAACAGGGAGAAGTGTTGGATTTAAAGTAAAAGATGAAGCTGCCAGATGGTTGCCCATCTGACCAGAGATGCCCCCAGAATTCTTGTGTTTGCTTCATTTCTGAGGCAGGAAACAACAAGTGCAATGCAATTATTCTTCAACTTTTTCATTGAGCAGTAAAAACCCCACATGCCTGGGATTCACCAACCTCATTTGGAAGGGATTTCTACTGGAAAGCAGAACTTCCCTGAATTAGTACTTCGAATAAGATCAACTCACAAAAATGCCATTTTTTTTCCTGTTCAGAGAAGGAAAGGAAACTCCCTTGACAAGCAGCAGTTATTTTCAGGGCCTGGCCCCTGGGAGCTCCAGTGTCCCACAGTACAGAAAGTATTTTAAGGAATTTTCATAATACACAATAAATCGATGTGGATTTTCAAACTGGGCAGATTTACACTCTTTTGATGATGCAATGACTAAAGACAATCAATACTATTTCCTTTTTAATAACCCAATTACATCATTCCTCCTCAGAAATAGCAGTGTCTGAACCAAGACACGTCAGACCCATGATTTATTAGGGATAAGGAGGAGGAGGGACAGAGCAGGGAACTGTTAGCTTTGGTGTAGTGTAACTGAAAACACCTTAACAGGGCTCTGTGATTTAGAAGATTTACTTTGCAGAGTCAGAAAAGTTCTTGACAACGTCTTAACAGAGCAGAACCACAAGATGAATAAGTGCAGAAAGTCCTGAAGAGCCAAACATCAAGCCTGACTGTAGAGATTTGCAGGGTGCTCAGCATTGCCCAGCCCTGCTCCCACTGGAGTCAACAGGGGAATATTCAGTGTTTAAAGCCCTGAAGTACTGGCTCAGATAAACCTGTGCCTGATTTTGAGACTAATACAAATACAAAATCCCAAGTGATTTACCACCATCTTCAATAAGAACTTCAGGTAGTTCAAAAAATAAACAAGCACATCTTCCCTTGTGGAAGTCTCCTGATGTAACTTCTTTTCCACACCCACATTTGCTACAGGCTTAACTCATTTTTCTTCATTTTAAAAGCAAATACAGACTTGCCTTAGCTGCACTTAGCAAATAGATTTCCCTTTTTGTTCTCCAGTTGACATATGTAGCACTCCAGCAAGTTAAATCAGGCTAGATTAGTGCTCAAACAGAATAAAAGCACTGCAAGGCTGGCTGCTGGGACACACTGGGAAGTGGTTTCATGGGTTGGGCTCGATAGGATGAATTGATGAGCTGTGGTAATGATTGCAAGAACCATGCAGGGAGGAAGGAGAGGGGAAAAATATGAGAGGCAGCCCATAGTAGAGAAATAGATTATAGAAACAGAAACTGCTCAACTTGCCTTTATAGATTTGCCCTTGTTTTGCTGGTCCTTCCTTCCCTTCCCCACCAGCCCAGCTGAGCAAACATCTGGGATTTCTTTTACAAACCTGTGTGTTTCCCTGCCTCACAGAGTGTGGCCATGACAAGGAAACATAAGATCCCTCTGTTTAGGCAGGCCAAAACAGAGACTATGTGCCTATATACTGCATGGAAGTAGGTGCTGAAGCAGAGGATGAAGAAATGCAATGAACAATACAAACCTGCTTTGATGGCTAGTAAAACTTCAATTCTTCAGGTATTCAGCTGATGCTTTTTTCAGAGCAGGTGCCTAAGGAGCCACATCCAGCTGAGCAGGTGACATGCTCACCATGCTCAGGAAGCAGTGCACATCCAGCCAGTCAAAGACTCTTAACAATATGAAGCCAGAAGTCTTAATTTACTCATTAATGGAGAAATTCTCCGAGGAAGTAATAAAGAAATAACTACTACTGACAGCAAATTAAATAGGCTGATGCAGACCTGAAATCTATATCTGGTACAGACAAGGAAATTATGTCTAGGAGTTAGTTAGCTCATTTCTAACCCATTCCTTCATCTGGCAAGTACAAACACCTCACAGTAGGCTGACAGTGACTACAAATCTGGAGATTCAGGACATCATATCATAACAAAGGAAACTATTCATATAATGTGAATAATATCTGAATAATCATGACAGGTTCAGATTGGTTTTATAGGGTAAAAGCTGGTTAGACACACACACCCAATAGTGGGGAATTCAGAGTTCCCAAAATCATCTTCCTCAGTCAGTGTTGAAGGCAAAAGGCTGTCAGTGCCACCCAGCAACATTCCCATGTCAATCCCTCCCTCTTCCAAACTCTTCATGAGGTAAAAGTCATATTTAACACAGGTTGAGCTCATAAGGACCTGAAGACAAATTAAGCAAAATGTCAGTGCTCTTGTCAATCTTATCCCCTCCCCTCAACAGGGCAAACACATCCCCAACACAGGGATCAACACAAGGTACCTTCCTGTGTCTCTGCTGAACAAGAATGTTTGCCAGAAGCAAACCAGGCTAGAGAAAAGCAGATTTGGGTGCACAAAGAGAGCAATGCAGGAACAAGCAAATCTGAAAGGAAGAGCAAAAGGAATTCAGTCACTGGGAAGCAAAGGTTCACACTGGACATGGCCCTTCTCTGAAGGAGCTGACATCACCTGAATGCAGGAAGGAAAACCCGAGTTCCTAAAGTAGAAATTTAACTGTTTCTATTTCATAAATATGCAGAAGACAGCTGATTTTTGCCGGATTACTCAATTTTCCTCCAAGTTCCAGAATGAAACCACATTGCCAGGAGCTGCTGAGGCCTGACATGAGATTTCTCAACCACTAATCTGAAATATCAGTGACACACGTTACCATTCCAGCACTTCATGCACTCATTTCTCATCATCCAAAATACATTTTAGTCACCTTCTTGCAAGTCCCATTGCTCATTAACTTTTATGATCACAGTTTTAAAGAGTTTATTTTTGGTGACTTTTCAGTTCTTTCTGTTGTTCTTCCCAAGGCTAAGCTGCAAATCTGCACTCTGCAGAGGCTGCCAGTTCCATATTTCCTCAAAATGCAAATGTTTCCTGTTTTATGGGGATTATCTGAAACCCCAAACTCAGTTCTGTCACCAACACTCGTATGCAAGTACAACCTTCATGCAGATAGTGTTCAAATTCTAAACCCTGCAAAAAATCTGTAATAGATCAAAACTGGTTTGTCTGGAGACCCTTACACAGACCTACACTTAGCATCAAATTCAGAACATAATCTGACCAGATCTGTACATATTAACAGAATACTGTGATCTAACCAACTGATTAGCCATGAAATCAAACACATTCAGTATGAAAAGCCATAAAAGATCAGACTCCAACAGGAGGACCATGGAGATGCCTGTGGACTGTGCTGGAAAAGCTAATTGCTTGGAGGGAACATTGCACCTGTCAAACAGGATGCCAGCAGCATTACAGGCTTCTAATCATTTTAATTAAAGGTCTTACATTTAGCCACCTTAGTTTAGACATAAAATTAAAGTTATACTGACTGCCATTCACATCAATAAAGGGGTTTACAGGCTGTGACTTTTCTGTTCCTTTTTTTGTAGCCCAGTAGGTTGCTCTCCCAAACAGCCACACAACCCTCTGTAGCCTCCACCAATAAATCTTCATTATTGAGACATGTTTATTATATTAAACTACATGCACCTTCCAAGGAGAAAAAAACACTTTATTGCCATTGAAAGAAAGGATGGCTGGCAGAGCATGATTTACAGTAATTAGCAAGATTAAGAACCACAATTAACTGCAATTAGACAACAGAATATTAAAGGAGAAAAATTACCATGCAGTGTCTCAGTAAATAAATACATGGACAAGGCAGCGTCTGGCAGCTGAAGCAGAGCTGGGCAGCCTGAGCCACAGGCCAAAATCCTTCTTCAGACCAGCACAAGTGTATGTCATGCAGAAACAATCTGGGTAAAATAATTTTCAGGGTTGAAGCAACAGCCACAACCATCCACCTTTGCAAACACAAGAGCCCCAGATTTCCACTCCTCTGAGGAGTGACTTTGTAGCATGGAAAGCTCACAGAACTGGCCAGCAAGTTTGCAAATAGAGAAATGCAAGATGTTTACAAACATAAGAGCTTTTCAAGTATCCCAAACAGCTTTGACTTCTTTCCTTCTGGAAAATTAATAAATTGGCACTGTTCCTTTAGAACATTTCTTAAAAATTTATTCCAATACCTTTCAAAAAAGTCCACAAAAGTCTGAGTACCCAACAAAAGCTCTATTATTTAAAAAAAAAAAACAACAAAAAAAACACTAAAAAAAAATTGAAAAATCTCTAGAGTGACCCCCACCACAGTCCTGACATGGAAACAAGAGGCACAAGCAAAGGGCACATCCCAAGCAGCTGGTTTTACTGCCCCAGCAGAGCCAGCTCTGCCCGGGCACAGCTCGAGCAGCTCCCCAGCACTTCCAGCCAGCCCTGCAGCTCCTTTTGCACAGCTCATCAACTCCATCTGCCCACAGGACAAACAGTCTGTTGGAGCAGGTCTAGGGTGTTGGTTTTTTCAGTTGGACAAGTGTTAGAAGGTTTTTTCTGAAGCAGACCCCCCCCCAGTCAGCAGGTCCCTGGCATCTCCCTGTGCTGCACATCCAGCCAGCAGAGCCCTGCTGGTACCTACAGCAACTCAGGGGCTGTTACTGGTTTGTGAAATACCCCCTATTCACTTGTTCACAAGGGTCTGTCCACAGCCAGCACACTTGTCTTCTGATAGATCAGGAAATAAAAACAAAAACAACCTTAAAGTTACACTGTTTGCTCTTGTAACTTTCTATAGTCTAAACCATAACTTCTCCTCACCAGCCTCACACCAAAATATTTACCAGACTTGATCTTATAAGTAACTGTGCTACTGTAAACTTCTCTGTCTATTATTGGAGAGGACTATACCAGGAAAAAAACCAACACACACAAAAAACCCAAACCAAAAAACCACAATGAAGGGATCCAAAGCCACCTGGAGGATACAGCCAAGGCTTCTATGAAGGCATCAAAGAACTGCCACTCTCTCATATTAGGACAGAAAGCCAGAACAAAACAACTCTTTACAGACAGAAAACACACTCCTACTGGGGGAAAATACTTCTTTTAAATACAGAAATAACTCTACCTTTTTTTGAACCTTTGTTCCAGTTGAATTTCCCTCTACTTCCAGCAGTCTCAAGTCCCAGCAGTCTCTTTCCATGAGCTCAGGAGCTTGGCCAGAGCCCTCCTCCAAGCTCCAGCCCAGCAGCAAAGGGCTTCCACCCTCCTCCCAGGTGAGCAGAGCCCCACACCCACCCAAGCAGAGCAGCAGGTGCAGAATAAAGGTGCTAAAGCAATAAAACCAGTTAGCACAGTGTCACAGGTGTGTGGTGTTACAGAGCAAGGGTATGTGTCCTGAGGTGCAGAGCTGAGGTCAGGGGGCCGCGTTACCCCTGGCAGCCAGAGATAGACATGAATATTCAAAACAATACATCTGTGCAGAATAATTCATAAAGAGAGCTGAAGCTTGCAGTCTAGAGATATGCAAATATGGGCTGAATGAAGCATTGCTGGGTCTTTCCAGTCCCCAGCACAAGAAGCCAGAGGATTTTTCCCCAAGTGCTCTGGAGCTGCAGGAGCAGCCGCGTGTCCTGTGGCTCTGCCGGGCACCCCCGGCCTCACAAGGCACAGGCTGAAACCTTTCCAGTTCTGTAAGCATGTGCATTGAAACGCCTGCACTGTGACTTTTTAAAAGCAGGCAAACGTGTTGACTGCTCTCAAGACAGTCTAGTGTCAGGGTAGATGAAACAAAGAGATGCAAACAACAACTTTGTGTTGAATCGTAGAATGGTTAAGGTTGGAAAGGACCTCAAGAATCAAGCTGGGGATGAACCCAGTTCACCTACTTAGGTGGACACATAAGGAAAAAAGCACAGAATCCATATTTCTTTTTTCTGAGCTTCATATAACACATTCTTGCCCTGCCTCAGTGGCAGTTTCCACACTTCAAATACTGTTAACATTTCTAGCTTGCTTTAACTTCAAAGCCCACCCATGCAATCCCTCTCTGCACACCATCACCATTTGGTGATGATCTGGGGCTCTCTGGGCTCTTTCTGTGTTACAGGGGTGGGAATTACCAGTGGTTTAGGAAACTCCTGCAAATATGCTCTGCAGCTCTGGTGGGTTTGACACGGGCCTCCACTAAGGTTATTTCCAGGCGCTCTGAAATGCTGTGATGGTGGCTGAGCCTGAATTCCCAGGGGGTCCCAGCTCATCTGCATTGCTCCCAGAGATCTCCTCAGCTGACACCTTGAAAAATGATGATGATCTGCTACAACCTGGCTTAATTAATTGAACTGCTCATCCCCTCTCCTCCCCCGCGTTACCACACCTGACGTGCAGAGTCACTAATCTGGGTAATTAGGGCAGCAAAAGCAGGGACACCCGGGGAGGATGTGGGGAAACACCAGAGAGCAGCTTTATTAAAAATAAATCAGTTGCTCATAGGCAAGAACTCGAGATAAAATTAACATGTAAAACCCATTTTTGCTGTTTCTAATACAAAAGCATTTAAATCTAACTTGTCTATAGAATAGAGCAGGTGTTCCTGTCACTTTTTGGAGGACATTTCCCCAGTGCCTGGTTCAGGATTTAGACTTCATTAGGTCCATGTTTCTTGTAAACAGGGACTTTTTGGTAACTAGTGCTGCCAACTGCAGGACTCTGGCACTGAGCAGCCTCTGCTCCTCCTGTGGTAAACACACTTGTTGCCAAGTGAGAGCCAAGAGGCATTTTTCAAAGTAATTTTTACAACTAGCAAGTCTAAATATTACTACAGCCTTTCAAGTTTTCTTCTCAGATTCTATAAACAAAGTTTATTTCAAAGGAAATGAGAAGACACAATGTTGTTATCCCCAAGACTTTTCATAAACTCTCACAGACAAATTCATAGACAGCTTTATATTTTACACAGTGCTATAGCTTAGATACTGTGTCTCCTAGAAAGCTTATTTCAGATAAATAAGCAAATAATGATGAGAAACCTCCTGCAGGCAGTACAGCTCACATCTTAAAATTCATATATTTAATAAAATAGCTTGTGTGTATATTTGCATAATGAAGTGAATGGAAAATAGCCACTTTATCCCAATAATATGCTTTAGAATTTACAGTAGTAGGTTCATACCCAGAGCTGTTGGAGAAAAGTGAAATTTGGGTGAACATGTTTTATTTTGCAAGGTTAATCTGTGCAACATTAGGTACCTGATAATGGGTTCAGACATACCCTGCAGTCATTTTTTCCATGAATTCTGAAAAGACAGTCTAGCTCCTTTGCTTCAATTGAACCAGAGCACCACAAGAGCAGGGGTCCAAGGAGGTGATGGGACATAGTGGGTCACAGCACCAAAGCCCTTCTCTTGGGAGATTTCTGAGGAAGGGAGAAAGTGTCTTGTTAGTTCCTTCAGTCTTTCAGATTGCATTTCACCAGCTACTGCAAAGGCAGTGCCACAGTGTATTTTTCTCATTAATCTGAGTTTTCCAGATGTCTGGAATAAATTAAAAGTCTCTTTCAAAGAAATACCCCACATTTTGTAAATTAAAGCTATGTAACAGTCACAATTAGCATTAGAAATATTTATCTAGAAGAGTGAGAGCTGCTGACTGAAGTCTTCAGTTTCCTATGGTAACAAGCAGTTTGATTTGCCTTAATACAACCCTTTAATAACAATGAAAGACACGTCAAACCAATCCTTCCCATTTGCCATGCAGAACCTTCAAAGGAATGGATCTTTTCTCGTTTAGTTTTAACTAGAATGGTGAGGCTGCAACCCTTAATTGGGGCTGTTCTGAATGCCAAGGTCCTGGTACACCCGTGTACTGAGAATTTTTATTTTAAATCTCAATTAGGTTAACAGCTGAAAAAAGCTGCAGTGGCCCCACTGGGGCAGAGGGAGCCAAACATGTGCCCGTTCCCACCGGGTGCAGTTCCAGCCCGGAGCGCTGCTGCAGAGCGAGTGCAGAAAGCCCTTCAAAGACACTTCTACTTGGCCCCTGAGCTCAGGTACACACTCTGCATCGTACCAGGAGGATCAGAGGCTCAGCTGCTTGAAAGCTGTTTGGGTACTTACTTTGTAAATCTGCAATCAATAGGAATCAAACCCTCTGTGAGGTCGGGGCCCGAGTGACCCGGCCAAGCTCGGGGCGAGCGGATGGAAGGACGATGACGTCTCCTGAAAGCAACACTCCTGAACCCACGGGCCTTGTCTGCCCCCATCATCAGCACAAGCATTGATTTTTCACGTGGAATTTTATGCAAGTGAAATGCAGCTAGGGGACCTAACACACAGAGAGATTTACTTTGCATAAGCAAAAACCGACCTGAACAACCTCCAGGCCTGGGTATGGGGCTCCATCGATAGGTTTTGCAGTTACTCTTCTCCCCAGACAGGCTGAATCTACATTTGGCTTTGTGCTGTGAAATGTAACTTTCAGGAAAAGTTCAGGCAGGGATCTCATTACTGCCTCAGGACACAGGACTTTATGATCCTCACGATGCTTTTCAGTTTATGAAGTCCAAATTAACATTCCAGTATGTAAAAGCTTGAAATTGTAACCTAAAAGAGTTCAGAGTCATTGGAAGCTTCCAGGTTTTAATTAAGCACCTTTCTCTGCAGCCAGGCATGCTGGAGTCACAGTTTAGCTTGTTAATTACGTTGTGCAAGGACCACTACTCTGTGCTCCTACTGAATGATTTATTAACTCCCGCAGTATAAAATCCTCTCTCTAGTACTGGCACACCAAAGACAAAAGAGGTAATTACTGTGCCCAAAGCACTTTAACTTCATTTCAACTCCGTGCACCACGAGCACCACCACAGTGCCCTAAATCACAGCCCTGTTAGTTAGTCCCCAGCAGCCTTTTCCCCACGAGGCGCTCAGCATCATCCTCTGCCCGCAGCTGCTTTGGGGCAAAGCCCGAGGTAACAGATGAGTTCCACAAAGGGGATGTGCCACACCTTAACCAGCTTGCTGTTAGGGAACAATTCCTTGCCATTCCAGGCTCCAACAGCATTTCTCATGGCTGAATGTGATCTTTTGCTGTGATGGCAGCATGAGTTATGGTAGAAGACCTTCCATCAATTCTGTGTGCAATTAATCTAGTAACACTTCTAACATTCATGGCACTTTTTTTCCCTCTTTTCAGCACTGGAACATCTTGATATATATGAAGTGAAGATGAAATAATATCTTCTAGATAACATGCATGTAAAAAATTGTGTCTCAGTTTCTGAAAGCATAGAATCATGGAATCACTGAATGCCAGGTTGGAAGGGACCTCAAGGATCATCTGGTCCAACCTGTCTAGGTACTACTATAGTTTATATGAGATGGCTCTGCACTCTGTCAAGCTAAGTGTAAAAACTGTCCAATATGGGGGAATCCACTTTTAATTTTACTGTCTGGCCCTTTTCCCTAACAAATAGATAAAACATTAACATGCCAGGGAAGACCCAAAAGCAGGATTTGTCTGGAAAAATGTCTGTGACATGGGATTGCCTGTGTGTGCCCAACACTTGCTTAGAGTCCACATCTCCTCAAAACTGATATAAAAAGAAAAAAGTAGAAGACCCAAAAGGAAAAAGAGAATTGTAATCTTAAGGTGAAGCATAAACATTGCCAAGAGCACCATAGCTAGTGTCATTGGGCTGCCTCTTCCCAGGGCTGCTTCCATGGCTTTGGCACAGCCAGGAGATCCTTTCCCCACCTCAGGAGCTTAAAAACTGAGCCTGAGAGTCTTGCTTGCAGGAGGATGACAGCGGGCACTGCAGCTCCTCTGGTTAGTCATTATTTCTGTTACCTGACAGGGGTTAACCCCCTGGTGTCAGCCGTGAACAATGCAGAGCTGAAAAACAAGCCCAACACCCGAGCAAAGGGGAGGCTGGAGAGCAAATGGCCCTGTGGCTGGCAAGGCTGGGCTCCCCACACACAGCCCCCTCACTGCTCCCTTCAGACAGAATTTCCCAGACACAGAAAACGTGTCTTCAGGCTGTCCTCTAAAATTAAATATTGATTCAATATTATCTGTCTCTCAATGAATATGCATTTTCCCAAGCGTCTGTCATTGTAAACACCAGGGTAACTTTACTGCTCTGCAGATAAACCAAGTGAACACTCCCCAGCTGGTACCTTGTGGGCACAAGCAGTGAATGCATCAGGGTGTGCTGCTCACTATCACCTCAGCTGACCCTCTTTGTTTATTCATCAGTACAAATCGTCTGGGAGAGCTTCAACCTAGCCAGGCTCTGCCCTGGACCCAGCAGGTTACTTTCCCATACTGTCAAACGTGCTGTAGTGAAGTTAATTGGACCTAAGCAGCATTGGGTGTTTTTTGCTGGAGAATGTAATTTGTTGCTTGGCAAGTTGTGTACATGGTTCTAGATGCAATAAATACCCTGTGAGGTGTTGAAATCTGGTAGAAAGAAGGACATACATGTAAAACAGAGGGGGAAAGATAGAAAGGTTCCTAAGGTTGAAGGGCTGCTTCTAAGAAGATCACAAATGCCCCTTTTTTGCCAAATGTTGCTGCATTAACAACTAAAGCATGAGAGCATCATAAGGTCTGTGTTTTATTCACATTAACCAGATTTAAAATCTCTCTTGTTATGTCTCTCTATTAGCTACTGAAAATACATCACCACTTACCTTTAGGCTCCAATTTTGTCTTCCCTCCAAAGAATTATTGGAAGGATTTTCATTTTATAGCTGGTATCTTTAGGTACATTTGGGTGACCCAACCAAGCTAACTGCTGGGCAGTAGTTAACCAAAGCAAACTGAACCAGAACTGTAGAAAACAGAAGTAGAAGCACATCTTAGAACACCCTGAACTTTGGGGGAAAAAAGCCTGTGACAGCTCTTTAAATATTGTAGAACTATGTCACTTCATAACAGCTGTTAATCTGGTTCCTACACTTCACATTAATGAAGGACTGAATGGCTGGGCACTACTCTGGAAATTCATATCTGCACTTCCCTGATGCTTTACTAGCCCTTAATTTATTTTACATGCAAACCCAGTCACATATGAAGCCATATTACATTGTTACTTGGGAGTTGCAAATTGGTTCTATTAATCTTATTTACTACAGCTATTTTGAATTTGAAATCGTAAGAACTGGATTGTATTAGAATAGGTCACCTTGACCTAATCAATACTAATCAGCTACCAGGCTTTGTGAGAAGCTGTGCCCCTACTGAAGCCTCTCTTTTCACTTGCATGTGAAATCCTCTTTTGCTTTTCTATAGGATAAGAATCTGAAAAAAAGCAAGTAACATGTACATATATTTGTATGTTAGATTCAAATGCAACTAGTGAAAACAAAAGAACATAATGGGCTGCCTTGGCAAAGGCAGCTCAATAATTAGTTTCCAGCTAACAGACGATAATAAACGTTGTATTAATGAGAAACAGAACTTCTGCTACCTTGATGTTGCATTTATCAATCAAAGCTGTCCACATAATTACAGTTTTCTTCCTCACCAAACTGCAATCTGTTTGTTTCCCTTGTTATTGCTTCCAGTTGGCATTCAATCAGGACTGAACACCACCTCAAGGTGATGGGCTTCCAGTGTTATTCAGGGGGTGCAGAGCACTCTAGGAGTACATCCTGTCCTAGGAGATCTCATAGACAGTATTTACAGCTCAAGGCCTTTTATCCACTCAGAAAATAAGGTTCCCCAGTGCCCTTCCAAAATTCTGCTTGATACCTTTCTTTCATTTCAGCAGTTTCAATGCCTGCTCCCTCTGCAGACACTGCCCGCTTCGTTACGCTGCACTTCAAATGACACTTGCCTGGCATCCTGACAAAGGGCTCTTAACCCTCTCCAGGAAAGCAGAACCAAGAGAAAACATTTTTCAAAATATACATATTCCCTTCCTCTCCACTTCCCTGCTTTCCAGCAAGGGACTTGGTAACCCTTTTTTTTTTACAAAATATGCTTCCATAATTCTCTATTCAGGAGTGAAGGTCTAAGAGCAGGACTTGCTAACTAACTAACTAACCAGTGAGTGCTGGCAGGTGAGTAACCCACCTCCTCACCACCAGCTTTGCTGCTGTGCTTATGCTTCCAGTGATTGCAGGGTCTGAAATCCAGATGGATACCCCATTTCCAAGGGGCTCCTGGGCAATGCAAGCAGTAAAGGGGACCAGAAGGATCCCAGAGGCATTTGCAGCACTCCAGGTACCCTCGAGCCCCTGACAGTGGGTCCCCAGCTGCTGGTTGGGCTGTACCAAGGGTGTCTTGATAGTCCACAAACAGAGAATCTCCTACAGTGCCACATAGGTGTGCAAAGACCACTATTCCCAGGATCATAAGATTAGCCAAGGAGTAATTAATACATCTTAGAATAGGAAGGGACTGTAGAATGAGATTTAATTATCTGCAAATATGGAACAAACTGCTTTGTTGTTCCTTCTGCACTGTTAAACATCCATCAAAGCTCTGATGGCCACTATGGTGATGGTAAACCACACGGGTTGGCCAAATGCCCGTACCCTGCTACACCCTAATCACACACTGCACCCTGCTACCCCCTGATCACACACTTCACACTTCTTCCAGCCACAGGAAAGGAGAAACGTCCCTGGCACTGCAGGTGCCCCAGGCACAGCACGGGGGGTTCAGCATCCCCAGACACAGGTACCCAGCCCGGTATCTGCAGCTGGGTCAGTCAAATTGCACATGGGATTGATGCAAGTTCTGCAATTAGCCTTTAACAGCAAGACTTACTGTCAGTGAAAATACACTGCTTGAGTTCCTGATTCTAACTCTGGGGGTTGCTGTCACCCTCACCGTGATGCAAGATCATCATGCAAAAGAGGAATCATACTTCATTTCTGTTGCTGGCTGGCAGACATGTCTGGAAGTGTTTTACTTGGAAGCACTAGGAGAACATATTGGGAAACCATAAAACATAAGGGAAAGTCTGCTCTTGCCAACAGACTTTCCTGTTCCATCCCACTGGAGAGCCAGGGCTATAAATGGCTGCAGACACTCCCTGCCGTCGGCATCGGTGCCGTGGATGGATGAATGGTCTTTGGGTTTTGTGCAAGATAGAGTGCCAAAGTAGCTCTTTGCTGTGATATTCATAAAGAAACAGGCTCTCTGCTCTGATTCTTTAATGCCCATATTAAAAATAAAACACAAATATTCATTTTTTATGGACTTCTTATAAATACAAAAAACAAACTCCTGCAGCTGCATAAAAATGAACCTGTGACTCCAGATCCTCATCCTCTTGGACTCCAATCGTTTAATATAAACAGTGTAGAATTGCTATTACCCCTCATCTCTCAGCATCTGCAAGTTTTACTCCAACTCACACTGCACAATGGAAATGTTCTCCTCACACTGCTGCCCCCTACTCCCCAGTAAAGCCTTCCCTTGGCTGCTGCACTGGCTGGGTGGGAGGGGAGCCCTGTGCTGACTGAGGACATCTGGGCAGGGAGCTACTTTTTCCCCAGCTTCTGTACCAGTGCTGGAGGCACCACTCTCAGCTCATTCTAAGATGAGAATTTGAACTACTACCCCCACCTTTCCCCCCCCCCGTGTTATGCAGCCTAAGTCCATAAGAGATTTTGGCATCAACCCACAGTATTTTATAGCCAAGCAAAATCCTAACCAGCAGAAATGGGCTATAATTGTAAAAATAAAAAGTAATAAAAAATGCAAAAACTAATTTAGAAATCCTCTTGCTTCATAACACCAGAAAGCTGTGCCAGGGAGGTCCACACGAGTGAAGAAAAAGTGTCATGGAGAGCTGGGAAGGAAAGGGTGTGGGAGCTGAGGGAAGAGAGACAGCATTAATTACACACAGCCTGGCAGGGAGAGGAGAAAATTTCACACTTTTCAAAAGGAAAAGAATTAACAGGTGATTGAAAGGAGGGAAAACTGGTAATTTCTTTGAGCTGCCTAAATAGTTTGTCAACCTCTTAATGGAGCTCCCTGTGTTAGAAAGAAATGGAAAACAATCAAACCAGCAGCCTGTAAATATCCACATTAGCATATTTCTGAATATTTACAAAGTTTGGGATTTGAGGGATGTTTGTGCTTTGAGGTTCTGAGTTTTTCAGTTAAAATACTGACCAAATCCCCCAGCAGCTGAGCTGACTTACCTCTGCTTTGCCTCCTCAACACCTCCAGCCCCCTCTGGATAAGAAAGGGAAGGGAAGGTTCTCTCTGTGACGATGTCTGTGGCAATTTGTAGCTTTAAAACTAAGTAGTTTTAGCAGTGCAGAGTTTTGTAGTTGTATGTAGCACATATTATAGACGTGAATGATGACAGGCCAGAAGCTGAAAGCCCTCAGGACACTTCCAACAATGGAACCAGGCCTTAGGTTT
The DNA here is from genome assembly GCF_000747805.2 of Chaetura pelagica. Taxonomy (NCBI): domain Eukaryota; kingdom Metazoa; phylum Chordata; class Aves; order Apodiformes; family Apodidae; genus Chaetura; species Chaetura pelagica. The sequence continues at coordinate 1,543,016 of NW_009954216.1, read as the reverse complement.
CACTGTGCACCTCACTGGGAGAAGAAATGTTGATGCTTTCTCAGATCCTGAACTGACAGAACATGAAGCTGGAAAATTCTTTTCATTTAAAACATAAAAAAAAAGAGGTAGAATTCAGCCTTGATACAAATCAAAGTGCTTTGAAATGACCAGAAAATGGAACATATTACTTTCAGCAAAGCAACAATAAAGAAACAAAAACACTCACCTGGATTCAGGAATGAAGTTTCTGAAGTGTTTTGCAGGACAGGAAAACAATTTCATTCCCAGGTTCCTGAGGGAACTGAGAAGAAAACTGGAGATTCAATTTATAAAAGGCAGAAAAGAACCCACTGAGCTGTTACCTTTGGCTATCAAAGTGTACATGAAAATCTGTCCAGATGCAGAACAGCAGCACTCAAACACGCTGCCACCTTGTCTGACTGACATGTAAAGTGCTTTATTGAGTTCCCCCTGCCATTGGAAGCCTTCTGCTGCCAGGGCTCAATAGGAGTTAAATGCCAAGGTACAAAACCCAAAGTATGGGATATAAAATCCTGCAATAAAACACTGTCAGGCTGCAGAGCTGAGGGAGGCAGACGGACCAGGCTCTGCAGCTGTGGCTGACAGCTCCTATTCTCCCTAGAAAAATCCACTTTTAAGCTACTTTTGTACCAAACTAGTGAGGAAGAGATGAGGTGGTTTACTTTGGTTGTTTTGAGGAAAGGAAAGATATGACAGCAAATACCTATACAAGTTGGAGAGAGTTATGGCTGGTGTTTTGGGCAATGGGTCTGCTAAGGGACTGAGAGCAGGGAAGGACAATAGCAACAAAGCAAAACCAAAGCAATAAAGAAAATAGTGCAAGAAGCCCAGCACCTTTTCCTGGGATAGTTTAAAACAAATATTTTAATTCCACTCCATTTGGGAAGTATCTGAAAATAATTGAAGGTGGGATATTTTTATGGTGAAAGCAGTGTCACATCTTGCCAATCCAATCTAGTTGCCAGTATCCCTAGAGGTAATGCCAAACTTTCATGTTAGAAATTTGGAAAGGTCTTTATAGCTCTATTTTTTCTGTCCACTGGAATTTAGTTCCAAACTTTTTCAGCCCTTTCAGCCTTGTGTTTCAGCTAGACAGTGGCAGAAAGATCTCCCACCTGCAGGCAGTTTGTATTTAATGTTCCACAAAGTAGATTCTCATCTTTGAAGAAATCCTTGTCTATAAGGAACCAGTTTGCAAAGCTCCAAATACCAAATATAAAGCAGAAAAACCCAGAGAGAATGAAATTTGGGCAAATTCCAGTGCAATGCAATTACATTCCAGCTGCAAAAGGGTTGGTCGAGAGGCATACATGGAAATAGCAATAAGGGTTTTTTAAATTAACCAAAGGATAAAGTGTTTCCAGCTTATCAGCTTTCCTGCTTTCTCTGGGAGAACACCCAGTGGTAACTTCTCTGGGCTCTAACCTGGGTGGGTGGACCCTTTCCAGCACTTCATCTGAACACCTCATGGCAGATTTTCTTGCTATGCATTTCCCACCTATCTGAATTCCATTTCATTTCAATTATCTTCCTGACCCTGGCCTGGGAGGTGTGCTTGGCTTGCTAGCTCAGTTTCCTTCACCCTTGTTTTGTGGCATCTACCAAATCAGTAGGCTGGGAACATTTTCTGTTGTACTAAAAGATTAGCATCTCAAGAATCAGGAGTTCTTTACAGAAAAAGCCATCCAAATCAGTGAAGGAGGCAAATTAAATCAAGTGAAGTTGATTTTTATATTTAAATGAAGGTTCAGAGAGAACTACACTTCAGGAGTCTAACAAACATGTATTTTATGAGCACAATATATTCAGCACTAGTATTGGAATAATGAATAAAACATATTTAAAATGCAAAAGTTTTGTGAAAAAACCTTTCAGTTTGTGCAGCTCTCAGGTAGCACAGGGGTGAGTGTCTGTGTTATGTTTGTCTATTCCAGTCTTAAGCAATCAAAACAAATAGTTACTTAACAGACATTTAACTAAAAAATACCAAGTTTACCCACACATGACTTGAATTTCATGAATGAATATGTCTCTTACAGCATGCACAAAGCAATAAGACTTACATAAATGCCCTACATCATCCAAGTAGTCACTTTCTGATCTTCAAAATCCAACAGAATTATTTATAGCTGGGTATAAAATATTCATAGAAAAGTGTCCGTTGCCTGAAATTTCTGGTAAAGAGTAATTTTACTTGGTTTTTTTGCATTTCTTACTCCCATAATAATTTAGGTCAGGCATGAGCCAACAATATAATTTGTAAAAAAAACCCCTGTGATGAGTAATGCAAGCTCTGCTTTGCAACTGCCTGCTTTCCAGACAAGGCAGACTCCAGAGTTAATTGAATGTCATTCAGGCTGGCGAAGTGTCCACTAAGGAAAGAAGTAAATGGAAATGTCTTAAAACATCTGAAGCTTTCCACAGTCCACAGGTTTTTTCCCCACAAAACCCTGCCCTGACACAACTGAGCTGAGGGTGACATCTGGTTCCTCTGACTTCATTTTTCCTCCCATTGACCTCCCCAGCTCAGGGCAGCCCCTGAGCTGAGGCCCTTGGTCTGTGTGAGCCCGGCCACCCGGCAGGTCTGGCCACAGTGGGGTCAGGTCCTCAGCATCTCCAGCCTGTTCCCACTCTTCATAATCCATCAGGGGACATACAGGAAAGCTGGAGAGGGAGTTCTTATGAGGGCAGGGAGGGATAGGGCAAGGGGTGGCAGTTTTAAGCTTAAAGAGGGGACACTTAGGTTAGATATTGGAAAGACTTTATTTGCTGCAAGAGTGGTGAGAGCCTGGCCCAGGCTGCCCAGGGAAGCTGTGGCTGCCCCATCCCTGGCAGTGTTGAAGGGCAGGTTGGATGGGGCTTGGAGCAGCCTGGGCTGGTGGGAGGTGTCCCTGCCCCATGCAGGGGGAAGGGCTGGATGGGCTTTAAGGCCCCTTTCAGCCCAGACCAGTCTGTGGTTCTATGATTTCAGCAGAAGCCCTTGATCTGCCAGGCCCCACACAAGCAATAGAAAAACTCCTCAAAGCGAATTGATACCCCTGCCCTGCCTGGACTGTATTTGCCAAGACATGTCAGAAGAGGAACAGAAGGCCCCTATTTATGTATTTCAGTTTACATAGATCATGATGTAAAAGGGATCAGTATTCTCATCTCAGAAATACTGCTAAACAGCAATTATTTTCAACACCTAGAAGTAAGAATTTTAAAGTGCTTTGCAAATGATGTTACGTATCTAAAGAAGTTACGGATCTGATTAGACAAACACAAATGGCCAATATAAATATTACATACTAAGTATTTAGGCAGCCATACAAAAAAAATCACCTTTAGAGAGTAGTACTGAGTAACAAACTCAAGTCCCAAAGTTTTCAAAGCTATTCAGAACACACCCCTGAATATTATTGTGCTAATTCATTTCCAAAATCTACCACCACTCTTATAAGCACAGTGTTCTCAAGACACACATCTCATGTTCCTGCTTTCTCTTTGCTCATGTCAACTTCACATTTTTGCATATTTGATATGTATTTAAAATTTAAAAGCAGCCTTTGCTGCACAGTAAGTCCTAAAAGGCTTTGTGTATCATATGTTACACAGATGTAATGGATAAAGGACAAGATATATTTATTTCACCACGCGAAAGCCCTTTGCACATGACAAAATGGGAATTAGAACAATATACTCAAATGTCAAGTAGTGGAACAAGAAGAGTCAAAAATCACCTCTTGGTTACATTGGGTCGTCATTACCATTTTAAATAATTCATCTCCACAAAAATTCTTGTGGATAATTGAAAGGCAGAAATGTTCTCAGGAAGCAGGTGTTTTTCCCATTGCTGCCAAATAATTTAGGATGGCACATAGTATTTTGACAGCACAGATATGTGAGTGTGTGTGTGTGTCAGGCAGAAATTTCCCTCCAAGACAAAGGCTCTGAGAAGTACAATATGTAATTACATCAAGGGCTCCAAACTGTGAAGGTTGAGCTGAGACCAAAAATATGACAATAAGGCTCATATCCAAAGATTATTTATTTAGCAAAATGGGAAAGATCGGGTGTAATTTCCAACTCTGACTCCTCAGCCTCAACAAAACAAACTCAGTGGAAGCACTTGCAGCTAAAATTGTTTCATTAATATGACACTGGGACATGGCTTTTGATTTAGATGGCCAGAAGCTGTAGGCTCCATGTTTGGAATGAGACATTGTGTAACACCACTGAAACCTTCATCACCTTTTCACAGGGCTCTGAAGCCACGTGTGAACTTGAAATTTCAGATATTAAAATTGGATCAGCTGCACTCAGGGAATGGTTTTGCAAAGATGAGTCAAAAGTTAATAGGAAAACCTCAGATGAGGTAAGTACAGACCTTTCTCATGAAAATATTTACTAGTCTCAGATTACACAGTGAGCATCAGTGACATCCAGCTGAACATCTCCAGGCTGTACCTTTGGGGTTTCAGAGTGCTGGGGGCAGTTAAACATCACACAGACACACACACACAGGGTCACATTTGTTCTAACCTCAGCAGGGAATTCCCTTCAAATACTGTTCCCTCCTGCAAGCAGGACAAAGCTTCACTAACATTAATATTCAGGTAAAGCTAGTGCTGTTTGCCCTGGTGATTGCTGGAGAAAAGCAAATGTTTTGCTTCCTGATTCCAGAAAGACAAATTGTGGCTCAGACCAAGAGCCAACCCTTGTGGCTGCATCCAGCCCCCAAAGCCCAGTGGTCACCCCTGTCCCACTGGGATGGAAATCAGACCATGTGCTCCTCAGGAGAAGGACCCTGCCCATCTCCTTCAATGAGACACGTCCCAGTGTGACATGTAATAGTTCCCTCAACGCTGGCCATAAATACTGTGGCATTCCCATGAGGAAAAGACAAGGGGAGGAGGAGGGTTTCTGTATGGTCCCTTTTTTCTTCAGGAAAATCTGGCTGCAGATGTGAATAATTAATAACTAAAATTGCAATCCCAATATTCTTCTGAATCTCATCTTTCTTCCTGTGTCTTTCCATCCCCTTTCATGATCATATTTAAACCCTGAGACTCAAAGGAGCTCTCTCCAACTACACGTAAATTCCCATTCTTGTGATTTTTTCTCCCAGTTGGTGCTGGTATGATCTGGTGCACAGCTTCTGCAGCCCCACCATGTCATGTCATCTGTTTGTAGATCATTAAAAGCACAAATGAAAAGTGTGATCTGGGGGATTAGAAAAGGACAGATCACTACTGGAAGTCAGTATTTCTCTACTTGTCAGACAAGAAAGGAAAGGGAAGAGCTCAGTTTTGACAAAACCTGCTATGAGTTTGCAATTATAAACTAGAAGAAACTGCACTGAAGGAAATAATGTGTTAAAACTCCTTATACATTAAAAGCTCAAAGATGCTGCCTCTTCTTCATTTCTCATGTTTTGTATGAGAATTGACTGCCTCTACAGGATACAAGTCCACCCATTCAAACAAAAAAGCTACCATTAAATAAAAACATCATGTTAATAGCAATATTATCAATGCAAGGAAACTTCGCATGCGTTTTAAAGTTACCTGTTCTACTCTCAGAGGACTGTTACATTTACTGTGCAGCTTCATTTTGCTGTGAAAAAATAAAAATAAAAATAGTATTTATCTATTTGACAAACTGAAGTGAAAACATCATACCTTCCACTAGCTTGAATGATAAACATGAAGTCAAAGAATTCTAATCTCAAGAGAAACTTTATGATTCTTTTGCATAACAGCAGCTTTTCTTTCTCCTTGCAAAATTCCCCTCCACGTAGACACTTTATTTTGCTGGATTCTTTGCAGTGGGTGGGAAGCAGAATTTGTTCATTTTTCCTCCCATACCCTAGACTGCAGCACTAGAGACACTGACCCAGTGAAGCAAAGCAAACAAAAGAAAAATCTTTGGATTTTTAGGGAGTTTGATCAAAACAAAACCTAAAACCTGTGACTGTGTGGTTGCTGCAGAGCAACGGGGGTGCTCAGATCAGCCCTGCCAGGACAAACACTCTGCTCCTGGGGAAAATAAACCAGCCAGCTTACCTGGCCTGAGCATTAATTAAACATAGGAGACTGAAACTCCACAGGAAAATATCATCCTGCCCAAAACCTCCTCCAGCCCACCTTGCCAAAGTGCAGCACTGGACATACAAACTGTCATCTCAGTGGTTTATAAAAGCAGAAGAGGGAAGACAAGGTTTAAAGGAATAAAGGAAAAAGACACAAGCCAAGTGTCATGGCACTACAGACACAATAACCATAGTGAGGAGCAGTGAAGCAAACTGTGCAGGAGACAAAGAGCAATGGCTGACCTAAAGCTGCATTTCTAGTGATTTGGGTTTAAAACTACCAGCCAGGCTGGGAAGATCAGAATCCAAACAAGTTGCAAACAATCACTGTAGAAAATCAACTTTCAACTCCCTTGCAATACATCTTGACCTCTGCCACCACCTCTTGCACCCAGCTGTGGCACTTGGAGGGAACCCCTGGCCCTGGATGCTAAAGCAGCAGGTCCCACAGGTTGATGCCGTGACTGAGGCCGCTTCATCCCACCTGCCCCTGGGCGGCCTGGGGGGACATCACTGGTCTCACTGGAGTTACAAGGCAACTTCTGAAGCCAGAGTTATGAGCCCTAGTATTATGCCAGAACAAAAGAGCAACTCACATGAAGCGGACGGGGAATTAAAGCTAAATCCCCAGCCAATTCCCTGGAGAGAGCCACCCCTGAACCCGGCACACCCGGGGACACAACACACCTCATCACATCCTTCTTCTCTTTCTAGAATTTCCCAGAGTCATCAGCTTAGCTCCTTCCCTCCTCCTGCATTGGCAGAAGATAAAATCAAGAGAATTAGGATCCAAAAAAGCCTCAGCAGAGTGTGGGGGAAGACAACAAACCCCCTTGCTCTCCCTCAGACCTCCAGGCAGATGCACCCGCCGCTGAGCCCGTCCCAGACTCCAGGAAAGGTGATGAGTCAGTTCCTCTATCTTGATCAAATTCGTCTGGAACTGCAACAGCAGCAAAATGCAGTTTTATCGCCAAGAAGAGGGGAGAAATAGAGGACATGGATTAGACACAGAGGACAGCAACAGCACAACCCAAACCTGGGATTCTCAGGAAGCCAGAGGGAGAGAAAACCACCAACACAGGTGCTGTGGAGTAGACAGTGAAAAGGGCAAAGAAAATCTGTATCGTGCACAGGTCATTACAATTCTTCACAGCACAATGTTTGCACTGCTTTGGGGGGGAGGGGGGAAGTCCCAATGAGGGGCTGAGCAGGGGTTTATTCAGGAGGTGCTGGGACACAGCTGCCCCATCAGCACACACTGCAGAGACTGAGGCTTCCAACTGTATAAAATGTAAAGGGGATGGGGAAAAGAATAAAAGAGGGTTAGAACATGAAATAAGTATGACATTATTGAACAATATTATTACACTTCACATTGTAAAAGGTATAAAAAGTGGGGTTAGTGGGTTGTGCAAGCTTTTCTCTCAGAAGAAAAAATACAGCACCACCTAAAAAGAGACATGGCAAAACTTTTTCAGTCACAAAAGCAGCCACAAAAAATAGGAATTTGTCTGACTTGGTATTCAAATGGACTTACCTAATTAAACCAGTGAATCACTAAAAGCATTAAGTGCCTTTTCAGTTTGCACTTGCAAAGCACAACAGGTTCACATTTATGTCACGTATCTCTAATCACAGGCTTAAAAGTGGGACCAAATCAACTGCAGGAGTATCAACCCAGCCAGGGAGAATCCAGCTGTGTCCATTTGGGAATAAATTGTAAAGTAAAAATTGTGCAGATTTCCCTTAGAGAGCCATTAACAAAACAGAACTACAGAGCTGAGATGGAAACTGGCTCTGTTTCATTCCCAGCTATTCTGTGTTCCATGCTCAGCATTAACTGGGAAAATATCAAGTACTAAGGAACAACCCAATCATCCAGTACATGAGCAGTTCATCAAAAATCAATTATTCTGTAACCACTGACCACTATAATCTAGTTTACCTTTGGTGATAATTTCAGCCACTCTAATAACTCAGTAAATTATTGAGAAGAAACATGAGAAAATAATTACCTACAAGTATACAGCCAAAAAATGGTCTGAAGACTGAAAAGTCTGGACACCTGGAACTTCAGTTTTGTGCTCCTGATGCACCACAGTGTGCTATGAGAATATATTCATCCTTGCTAGAGTGGAAAAATTTCCCCTTTTTGGTGTTGCAGTTTTTTGTTACCTGGCACTTCCACGCCTGGTTCCCCCATGTCCTTTCATTCCAAATAACACAGGAAATTTGCAGTCCTGGAGAGATAAAACCCATTACCAAATGTGCTTCACTAAGCCAAATTCAACGCTTAAAGGTGGAAGGTAAAAATAAATATGCAGTCCTCTCATTGGAAAGAAACTGGTGAGGCATACAATAAATACATAATAAATCCCAAAGCTGTTTGACAAGCTAAAGAGAAAGTAAGTTAATGTTGTGTAAAAGGTACACATTTACTCCTGGATTATCATCATCCTTCTGGATCAGAGCACAAAGATTATGGAGAATAAACAGGTGTAATTTGGGAAGGGACTTTGTATTCTGCTGCCTTTCTCCTGCCATGGTTGTGCTGCTCCTTCTTTGGCCAGTTGGCAGAGGCTGTGCACAAAGTGAAGCAACAACAGGGTATTGCCATTTCCTTAAAAAAGTAATTTAAAAAAGAGATTCCAATGAACTAGAGGAAACTCAGTTTCTTAAATGTCATTTGTTTTTTCTGTTTGTGTGTGAAAAACACCTTCTGGAAAGGCCCTTCTTAGGAAAAGTAAATTTTGGGGTTTATTTTGATTCACAAGTATTTCATTATAGACATAACTGCAAAACAAACAAGCAAACAAACAAACCCACACCTAAAACTTTGAGTTACTGAAAATAATCTTCAATTAACATGAGGACAGTAGTGAATTTACAGCATGATGAATGATGTGACCGTGGCTCCATGCCCAAGTGCAGAGGTGACAACATAACCCTAATGATGAGAGCAATCCCAATGTATCTGTACCTTGAGAGGATTTTCATGGTTGAACATTTTCTAAAGGAACCTGCCATCATTCCTAAGCTGGTAAAATGGAATTTGTCTACAGGAAGTAACAGGGATGCAGATATTCAACAGTACAGACAACATTTATTTCTCTTTTTCCCTCCCAACTTACCCTTTCACATTAGTGTTGTTATTGTTGCATATTAAAATTGGAGAACTGTTCAGGCCAGAGTTCTATTAAAATTAAAATGTGGCAGCAACAGCTGTTTGTCACTGAGCTGGAGCTCACTTGGCAGAAGAGCCTCAGTGTGTTCCACACAGCCAGAACAAACTCCACTGCAATGGACTCATTCCCAGCCCATCGACCTTGCAGCCCTGTAAATATCATAGATTCATACAATGGTTTGAGCTGGAAAAAAACTTAAAGATCATGGAGTTCCACCCCCCTGCATGGGCAGGGACACCTCCCAGCAGCCCAGGCTGCTCCAAGCCCCATCCATCCTCCTCTTCAACACTGCCAGGGATTGAGCAGCCACAGCTTCCCTGGGCAACCTGGGCCAGGCTCTCTTGGGGGGGAAATTGTAGTTTCAAAACATCACAGGTCTGTCTACACTGTTTTCTTTCTTTTAAATATGTTTAGCCCTTCTGAACAACTTCCCATCAGGAGGTTCCAGCTGCATCTGAAAGGTGTCCAGCCCTGCTCCCTCCTGCCTTTGGGAAGGGTGGATCTGAAGTAGGACAGACAAAGTGACTCCCCAGAGGTTGCAGGGCCAGGCCAGTAGCTGAGGCACAACCAGTGAAGGTTCCTGCTAAACGAGGGAACACACAGCAAGCTGACAGCACCACCAGTGGGCTCTTCTGATCTTCTATTCTGTTTGAAGTCACTACACTCTGACAATATTCGGGTGTATTAACCTAGTTTTTGCAGGAAGCTGGAGAGAAAACACATCCACAAAAGGATTAGAACTTCCCTGAGACTAATTCCTGGTTTTTCCTCAGTGTTCAAACCCACATTTCTCTCTGACAGAAGGTCTCTCTGCTCAGCTAATCACAGCAATTACTTTTTATTCTTTGATTCATTTTTTTTTAATTTATTTTCCAGTGCAAGTCGTTATTTTTAACCCACTCATTTAAAAATTCTCAGGTGTGGTTCACATCCCAAGTCAATAGCAGGAGGTAACCTTTGAATGCCATCATTTACCATTCATTCCTGTTGTCATGACATGTTCCCTTGTCTATTTTTTTTTTGCAGGATGGCCACTCACTGGGAAAAGAAACCACAAATGCAAGACAGAGACACTTTAGATGAAAAATAATTATAATGAACTTAAAATTTAACACCGTTCCTATGAACACAGGCAATCAATAAAGGAAATACATTCCTAATGTACACCCAGGAAACTGAGAAGCAAAGAGGTTCAGGCATGAGGGTGAGCAGGACACTGCCCTGCAGCTCAGCACTCACAGCTGAGGGTCCCTCTGAATTCACTCTGTGTCCCTCAGGCTTTGAGTTAATTGAGTTTGGGCTTCACGACACATTTTCTGGAACAATTCAAAATCTGTGTAACTCCCTGCAAACCATAACCTGAAGCCAATCATACCAATGAAGCATTGAATGGTTTGGGTGGGAAGGGACCCTAAAGATCATCCAGCTCCAACCCCCCTGCATGGGCAGGGACACCTCCCACCAGCCCAGGCTGCTCCAAGCCCCATCCAACCTGCCCTTCAACACTGCCAGGGATGGGGCAGCCACAGCTTCCCTGGGCAACCTGGGCCAGGCTCTCACCACCCTCACACCAAAGAATTTCTCTCTCAAATCTCATCTAAATCTCCCCTCTTTCAGCTTAAAACTGTTCCCACTCCCCCCATCCCTCCCTGCCCTTGTCCCAAGCCCCTCCCCAGCTTTCCTGGAGCCCCTTCAGGCACTGGAAGCTGCTCTAAGGTCTCCCTGGAGCCTTCTCTTCTCCAGGCTGAACACCCCAACTCTCCCAGCCTGTCTCCAGAGCAGAGCTGCTCCAGTCTTCAAATCATCTTCATGGCCTCCTCTGGACTTGTTCCCTCTTTTCCACATCCAGCTCCTTGGAAAGGAAAGCCTACAAGTCCCTGCTCCATCCCTTCTACACCTGCAGCACAGCAAGAAAAAAAAAAGCCACAACAGAGACAGCAAAAAACTCAACAACCTGCAACTTTTGACTCTGTGTGCTGTCAGTGTCTACAATTTCCTTTCTACTTCACCCATTTACCTTTGCCTGTCACAGCTCTCCATTGCTTCCAAGAGCAAACAGAGGATGAACAGAGCCCCAGCAGAAGGTGGCTGTAGGAAGGGCAGGCCCACCTGCCTGCCAGCCCCCTGAGCTGCCTCACCATGGACCATCCAGCAGAGCCTGCCCTCCAGGCAGCAAGCACTTCCAGAGCTGCCAGGGCACACACACATACCTTGAACCCATCCAAACCCACAGAAATGGGGGTTGTTGGTACAAAGCACTGGATCAACTGGAAGTGGACTTGAGTGAAGTCATGATTTCCCCATGGAAGGAGCCCAGAGAGGACCTGGTGATGTTCTTCCCAGAGCAGTGTCCAGGGGACTTGTTACTCTCCTGGACGAAGCACCAATTTGGCAACTCACACAGCCTGAAGAAGAGCAAAGCAATTCCAGAAACTCAGTTTAAACAACCTAAAATCTGTCCTGTGTGCTGTGCCAGCTTCTACTTACACATTCCTGTTTTGCACAAAGGCAAATAAGAGCAAAATCTGGGCCCAAAACTGCCAACAGCTCTTTGCATACTAATTTCAGCACTTAAAATAACTGAGGATATAGAAAAGCACATTTTATATTTGAAATCTGGTAGAACCTGGGGAGGGAAGCAGGTGATGTGGGTAGAAATGGCTTTGGGGTTGGGAATAGATGGTCTTTAAGGTCCTTTCCAACCTAATCCATTCTGTGATTCTATGAAAAACAACCAGAATGGACTTTAATATTTCTGCACATTCTTTGCTAGAGCTCCACCAGGCAGACTGCAGGTCCTCCAGGGGGCCAATGGCCCATCACTGGAGAAATAACTCCATTTTACCTGTGCTGGTGCTGGCTCTCACACTGAGCTGCTCACGCTTGCCCAGCCTGCACCGTGGAGCTCAGTGTCTTTGATCCAGCAGCTGCTCAGACCTTCACCAAGTCTCCCTGGCATGCAGGGTCTGGCTGCAGGAGAAATGTGGCAAATGGGGGGTTTTGCCACACGATGGAGCAGGCTTTTTTCAGTTTTGACAGGGTGACAAACAGAGCCAGAATTTTCAGTGGCATTTTTTCAGAGCTGGAGTTACCAAAGGGACGTGGCAAGGCCAGGCAGGTGGAAGCAGTGCAGACCCTGTGGCCAGCACTTGGCTGCCAGCCTCGAGGACTTGTGCTGTGCTGCTTTGGCAACACCTCTGCTGTGCTGAGGGTGTCACAGCAGCTGCTGCCAGGTCTCAGACCTAAACACCACCACAATTCCTACAGCAGGACAGAAACCATTCAATCTTGACTACTGTGCAGTAGTTTGCCCTAGGGATGGGGCTGCAGATGCAGAGCAGCATCACTGTGCCCCCCAAGCACCCACTGGCCCACAGCTGGCACAGCTGGCAGGGTGTAAATAGCTCAACCTGCCTCAGGACACCTACGAGCAGGGTGACCAACCCCACCAGGGTAACTGATGGCATCTCAGGCAGCCTCAGACAGAGCAGTTTGATCACTCATTCACTGAAAACAATCTTTCCCCTGGAGACCCAGTCAATCCCACAACAGCTTTTGTGGCAGGATATCATTTCTGCCTCCTGTGAGTGGCACAAGGAGCCAACAAAGAGCCTGGGATCACACCACGATATTTTCCCTAACCAAAGTATACCCAGTGTCATTCACAGCAAAATGGTCTGAAGTCCCACCAGAAATTAGGCAAGCAGACCTTGTTTTTCAGAGGCAACTGCTTCAAAGAAAAAGTTGTACAGTCTTCTAATTTATTTATTTTTAATGATGTACAGGTATTAACCCTGAGCACTTTGTATCAGCAGTTATTTTAACTAAGCTTCCCAAAAATCCATTCTAGGATTTTCATTCATTCACTTGAAACAGTGCCAGCTCATGCTTTTAAAAAATATATGAGCACCTCCCAGGGGTTTGCACACCAGGCATTGGCTGTGCTGCTACTTTAGGATTGTTCAGTCTTAACACAAGTATTTCCAGAAGTTCTTTAGCTTATTACAGAAATAAACATTTCCAGGAATCCTGTTGTACAGCACAGCAACCTGCATGGCCATGAACCAGGAAATCATTACTTTGAAAACATATTCACTTGATCACTTGAGAACGGGGTGACTACTCAGTCTAAGGTTCAAAAAGTTCTGTGAAGCAGTGCAAAGCAGCTTCAGCAATCCCCTTCCCATAGCTCCTGTGACACCAGGGCCAGTTCCTCAGTACTGGTGAGGTCCTTTACTCGTGGTAAAAATCACACTCACTTACCTGTTTAATTGCAGTGATGCTCAGGAACATCAGCCGTGGAGAGAAGTCGTCATGTGCAATATGCTGTACAAACAGAGTATAACCCCTGCATCAGTGACTTTGCAGTCTTAATTACAGGATTTATGTTTGTAGACAGACTTTCAGAGTCAGAATTAACCTTCTTTATCTTATTCTGTACTGGGGGGGTTGCACATATTACTGTTTATGATTGAAAAAGCATTGCTTTGAAGGTGCAGATAAATCCTAGCAGGGCGTTTGGAAGCTCTCAGGGGTGTGTCATGCACATAAACCAAACCTGTCATGCATCTTACTGCTGCAGCTCTCCTCTCCCTGCTTAGTTTGCATTTAATTTTCATCAGTGAATCAAATGGGGCCAGAATACTCCATCTCAGGGTGGAAGAAATTGTCCTCTTTATCAAGTAATATAACATGCTTTTCAATGAACTCGCTCTCCCCAGAACAACTCCTCCACAGGCAAATAAAACCCCCAGGAAAAGGCAAGATATTGTCATGGATATGAGAGTCTTCCTTTGTTTTTTCTATCTATTTCTATTCTATCTCAAACTATTTCTAAGCAACTTTAGAAATATACTGTAGGGTTCTTAAATGATGAGGTAGATACTGATATTTATGTTTAGATTCTGAATTTTATGTCTATTTTATTAACTGCAAGAGCTTCAACTTCTGTTGCCCTTCCCTTCTATCACTTTGTTAAATAATGCAAAAAAAAGAATTTTCCAAAGGGTTTAAAAAAGGTATTTGAGGGAGGCAGGAAAACAGGAAAGACAGTCTATCACGTGCACATATTTGCTTTTTTAGACCAAGTTTTATCTCTATAGATCACTCTGATCAAACTACAGTAACCACAGTGGCATCTTCCAGATTGCAAAGAGAGCTTGTTACTCCAACACAGTTGCAGCACCACACTGGACAGACATAAAGTATCTGCATTTGTATTGGAAATTAGAAAATTGCCCTGAAAACCAGGGAGAAAAAATGAGACAGAAGTAATCTAACCTAGGCAAAATGAAGCTGAAATTACAGAGCAGGTACATTTACTCCTCCATTTATAAATGCAGACATACATCTGAGGGCTTTTGCGTGTAATATAAGGCATGTTTAAACCTTGGCCATCAAATTACAGTCTTTCTGTGGGGTATTTTAGAGAATAAAGACATATTTTTGTCTTCAGATGAGCTGTGAAAGGGCTCTACACATTAATGGCTCTTCGCTCTCTAGTTTGAGCACAGGGGTCAAATCAACTCTGCTCTCCAAGGTCTAAGTGCATTTTCACTACAACATGTTTATAACACTCTTTGCTCCCTCTCAGCTTCCCTGGTAAAGGGCTCCCTTTCCTCGTTTCTACAGAATATATAACCTTATTTTACTCTTGTTTCCCAAGTCTTCTCCCAGGACAGGCTGCCAAACCACCCCCCTGGGCTGCAGGGGCTGCACTCCTGTTGGAAGGCAGGGGAGCTCTGAGCCATGAATACCAAGAGTATGAAGTGTTACCAGCCAACATAACTCCTGTGATGATGCCTGTACTTGCCCCATTTTCAGACCTGTCTGAAAGGGAATTTGAATTTTGCAAGTCTTTGGCTTTTGTCGTTTGGGTTTTTTAAGGTATCCAAATGTTGAAGGGTATCACAACAGCAAACTACAGCTCCACATTGTGGGTACTTTAAATTAATCTCAGTTATGACTGATACCTCAATTTCTGATGTTGGTTATGGTCAGCTCTCTACCTTCTATCCCTTCACATCCCATCCCTCAGTCTTCTGGGCATCCCATGTGCACTCTGAGGAACCTATCACCATGGCTTGTGCACATTTCTCATCTTTCTGAACACCCCCCCATGCAAATACTGGCACATGCACCACTGTACAGTAGCACCACTGCCTGAGCTGACATTACACATTTTTTATGTTACTATTATGCCTTTGAATTAAATTATACCACTTTGAGAGCAGTAACAACCAGAGCGAGGGGAACAGTTTGTGACAGAAATCCAAAGTGAGCTTGTTGCAAATGTAACACATAGATGGAAGAATAAAAACAAACATCTCTCCTCCCTTCCTCCTCCCCTCCAATGGAGCAGATTTCATTTTGGCTGGGATGTAAAGCCCCATGGAAGGAGCAGACAGACTTTCACTGACCTCTGGAGCCTGTGCATCCTCCAGCCCTGGCGGGCAGGCTGAGGGAGCCATAAATTCTCTCTTCAGGCCACTTGGCAGAACTAATCTCTTTTAATCTACTCTCTTTATGGCATCTCTTTGGTCTGACAAAACTCCAATTTATTGACTGTCAGGAAAGACCAGGAAGCCTATATCTCTCTTCAGCACTTCACTTTCTTCAGCTGCGTTGAGTGCCCAGAGAGTGAATTTAAAGGAAGTTCTTCACTCCCCTCAGCCCAACAGGGATGCAGGGGGTTGTATCAATAGACAGAACTGTTCTGGAATTATAAAAAAATAAATGTATTTAACAAATTAATGAAAAATTAGGACTGTCTGTCTTGTTCAAGTTTTACTCATCTTCTTATAAGCAAACAAGAGCCTGGCAAAGAGGACAAGAGATGGGAACACATCATGTCCCTAGCGAGGTCATCAGGTGCTCGGCCAGCAGCACCAGGGAGCCCCACAGCAGAGCTGAGGACAACACTGCCCTGCCTGTATCACTTCATTTCCTATAAAACTCATTAGAAGTGTTGCTGTGTGGCCTGGGTTTAGCACTCTTCCTTATTTTCAGGCTGAAGAAAGAAAAAAAAGACATCATCTCAGGGCTTTGTGACAGCTTAACTGATTAGTCCCATGGCTCTCACTCCATTGATGCCCCCCCTCAGTGTGTCTTGGGAAGAAGTGGGGCCATTTGTGAAGCAGCTGGACTCAGAGACTGAAAATAGAAGCCAGACTTAAAAATTCATAGGTTAAAAATTAGGTTAAAATAAACCTTTGATTCTGAAATGCCTTTTTTTTTTTTTTTTTTGTTTTACCCAGTCTGGCAAGACTTACATCAAACTAATTAGTTAAGGAAGAATATTATTTGTATAAGATGAGCTCTTTAATGTCTTTAATAAGATATTCATTAGCATAATATTTTAAAGGGCAATAGTTAAATATTAACTGTTTTGGCTGTGTTTTAACACACACAATGACAGCTATTCTGACTTTACAGCTCAAAACTAAGTTGCAGTTAGACCAAGAGGTTCACCCCAGGTCACACAGCAGCAGCACAAACCAAGCACCAGGATTTTCCATACAGATCTAATGCTTTAACCACCAGTTCATCTTTCCTCTCCTGATTCCCTGAGCCTACCAGTCACCACAGGACAGAAGCTGGAATTTAACTGCAGTTACATACCCTGTTTGCCATCTCCCCTCAAAGCATTTAAGGGAATTAATCTGTATCAGGTTGTTAATGTGTAAAGTATCTACAGAACTGCTCCCTGAATCAGAAATATTTTAAAACACATGCCCTGATAGGGTAAAAAAAAACCTCCTGGACCACTCTTTGCTGCTATGTCTATATGTTGCATCCATAAATTGTAAACATAAGGAAAAAGTCCTGCAAAGCCCCGATGGAGCCTGGAGCTGAAAACGATCTGTTTTGGTCTGCTGGTTTGAAAATGGGTTTCTTGATGAAACTCATGAGTCCGCTGGAGACTGAGACACAGATGGATGAGCTGAGCATATGATAAACCTGCTGCATGAGTTTGTAGTTAATTGCCCATCATCTTTTTTGTCTCACCATAAAAAATTTCACGCCCACCTTGCACAGCAAAGGTAACCCGGGTGCCATAAACCATTTGTCTCCCGCGCTCGCTTTGCAGCATCACCCGCTCCTCTGGCTGCTGCTGAGACAAGACAGATCTGCTCAGCCTCTTCACAGATGAAGCACACGGCGTCTTTTATCAAATGATCTCCATTCTCTAATGAGAAGAAACACCTTCCAGAGTCATTTGCATACTAATATCTTTATTTCTGAAACAACAGGCAGGCGGTAACTCATAGAGCCCTTAGTCAGAACGGAGCCACTTCATTTCCCTGGGCAAGGTGTGAAGAGTTGGCAAAGGGAATGTGCCTTTCCCATGGACATGGGGCACCCCAGGCTGGGCAGGAGGAGGGGCCAAGGGTCCACTACTGGGAACATTCAATGGGTGGGGAGTCCCTAAGAGAAGTGACACTGTCCTCCCACTACCTGCAGAGAAGCCACCAGGAAAACAGCTCCTACCTCCTGCAGAGCTGGGTGCAAGGCTGGTCATGAAGCCACAGCATGAGAGGGCTGGGTGCAAGGCTGGTCATGAGGCCACAGGATGGCAGGGCTGGGTGCAAGGCTGGTCATGAAGCCACAGGATGAGAGGGCTGGGTGCAAGGCTGGTCATGAGGCCACAGGATGGCAGGGCTGGGTGCAAGGCTGGTCATGAAGCCACAGCATGAGAGGGCTGGGTGCAAGGCTGGTCATGAGGCCACAGGATGGCAGGGCTGGGTGCAAGGCTGGTCATGAAGCCACAGGATGACAGGGCTGGGTGCAAGGCTGGTCATGAAGCCACAGGATGGCAGGGCTGGGTGCAAGGCTGGTCATGAAGCCACAGGATGAGAGGGCTTGAGAGCAGGAGCTGACACAGCAGATACCATCAGTGCTTCTCAGGTGTGCTTATCACTGGCCACACACCTGTCTCTTGTCTTTTCCATTATTACCTGGGGACAAAATATTGCAGAAACAGGTCATTTCAGGGCAGTACCTTAGTCCTCCTCTGGTAATAAGAAAGATAAAAGACTGCCTGACCACTGCACTTCTACATCTGCTTTCAAAAATCCACTTTTTTGCTTGAATGCCACAATATGGAAGGGCTGCTCTTCCCTGCAACATCTTGAAGAAAAATGGTGTCTGTTTGCTGGTGTGTTGGACCTCCTGCCTTCCAACATCTCTGCTCATCTGACCTGAGTCTGGTGAGCATCAACCACTAAACAAGGGGAAAAGAGGAAAAAGTCTTCCTTGCCCTGAGTCACTTGAAAGAAAATGGAAACCTTTCCTTGATTCTTTCGGTGTTGCCCAACTGGCCATCTAGAAATAGCCAAAGCATTCAGGGATGTCAGGCCTTTCCCAGAAAACAGCTTTTCTTCAGCAATCATATCCCCCAAGTAAGAACAAGCAAAGTCTAACGGGCAGTTAAAGGAATTGGCCCCAATTTCCCTGATGTGTTTTACAGTTCATGGCCCTGATTTACAGAACTTCACTCTTTGGCAAATAGGGGTTTTTTTTTCCCTGCTCCTCACCCTTCCCACAGCTCCCCATCCAGAAGAAAGGAGAGGAGATGCCAACACTGTGCTCTTTGAAAAGCACTGGGAAACAAGGACTCTGCTGAACACCCAATGTTAAAGTTTGCTGGATGTAGGCAGGAGTGTTTCCTAGAAGAGACAGGCTCTTCCAGCAGCCATCACACAGCCTGCCCTGAGGCATTAACACCAGCAACTGAAGTGGGACCTGTATTTATTAGTGTAAGAGGGTGCCTATTTTAAGCACTTGAGAAGTGATGAAATGACTAAAAAGGGTAATCTCTAGAAATAAGGTCTAGAACTCAATCTTGTTAGCATTAGGAACTATTGCTCTCACTGAGGTTCCTGTGGAATTGCATTACTGAGGACCATTTTTCCCCATCCAAGGAAGAGGAGCCATTCCACATTACGTGTGTCTCCTCCTGACTGTATCCAAACAAACACCAAATGGAAGGTGTTTTTTTCCTATATCTTTCAAAAGGCTGCCACCATATGGGGGATTTGTTTTAATACAAGGTACAGTTTTGGTTTTTGCAAATAGCTCTTACCTCAGCAGCAGCTCAGGCTCTGAAAGGAGAGGGTGCCTGGGTCAGCCCAGGAGCTGCACAAGGAGGAATGACACAGAAAGAACTCTCTGAAGGGCTTAGGGCTGTAATTCTCCTCCTGTCTAAAAATCTGTCCTTACTGCAAATTATATATTTTATCCATTTGTGTTATAAACAGTTCTGTGTATTTTGAGCTGTGCAATTGAAGTTCTGCTGCACTGTGGCTAAAACTATCAACTTTCCCTCTGCTTACATTGAAGGGCTGTTTCCACTGATTTAGATTTTCTTGCTATCAGGTTACAAATGTTATCTAAAGATCAGTTTCTAATCTGACATGAACGTGTGTTCAACTAAATACTGCAGTACCTGCACACAAAGGTTAAACACAGCAAGTGCTTTCAATAAGGCTATTCTTATTTCTTCTTGTGGGCACATTTCCTAAGGAAAAATAGATATATATTATGTTCTTTGTTTGGAGTATCAAAGCAATGTCCTGACTGCTCTCTGATGCACATGTTCCCTTTGCCTGACACAGATGTAAACAGCCCAGCACTGACTCACTGGAGAACGTGCAACTTGGGAGATTCCAGTAAAAAAATAAATCTGATTTACTCAACAATTTCATTCACTGTTTCCACGGCTCAAAGATACCAGCTGCTGCCTTCCCATGGCTTTGAAGTGCAGGAAGGGCAAAAACAGAGCTCAGAGGAAGAACTTTCTGCCCCTGGCTCCCTGTGCTGGATCTCCAGCTGGATGTGCTGGAGGAGGGAGGTGGCTCACGCTGCACCAGGCAGGGATGCTGTCCAGCTGGAGCTGTGGCCTCCTGACCACCTGGTGGCCCAGCCCCCCTGGCTGAAGTCAAGAGGAGTCAATGAGGCTGCAATGATACCAGGGCTGGATGCTGCAGCTGGCAGTGCCCAGCATGACTCCACAGAGCTCCTGTGCACAAAGTGAAACAGGAATGATGCTGTCAGAGCAAGGCTGAGCAGCCAGGGTCAGCACTCATCTCATCTCCAGCAGTCACCAACCTCCCACTTCCAAATGGGATGCGGAAGGGCCACGA
Organism: Chaetura pelagica; assembly: GCF_000747805.2. Taxonomy (NCBI): domain Eukaryota; kingdom Metazoa; phylum Chordata; class Aves; order Apodiformes; family Apodidae; genus Chaetura; species Chaetura pelagica. The sequence goes on along the minus strand of NW_009954216.1, from coordinate 1,522,590 downwards.
CCCTTTCTTTGTCCAGATATCTACTGAGCATTACTGAAGCCCAAGAGTGGAGTTGTCCACGTGAAGCTGGTCATTTCCAGGCCTATTTGCCCTTCAGAGCACAGGTGTCCATGTCTGTGAAGAACCAGTGGCAGTGCCCAGGGCTCTGGGCACCTCTGCTCTCTGCAGAGCTCTGCTCTGCAACAAGAACTGCTGGATTGCATCCAGCTAAAAGCCTAAACAATCCAGCCTCTGGCACTGTCTAGGCACTAATACATTTTCAAAGCAAGAATCCACAAAGCTCTTCAACACAGATACCACTGTAAATGGAGAGGAATTTATGAGGAAGCACAGCCTTAGAGAATCAATTTCCTCTTCTTTGCTGCTGTCCCAAAAGAGTCACTACTGTGTTCAGATAATGATTAGGAAGATGGAGTTTGGACCAGAAGCATGTAGAAATACAGGAACCAGCTTCATAGGTGAGAAGAAAAAGCCAGCTCACATCTTCCCTGGGTCAATCACAGAGCTACTCAGGATACAGAGCAAGCACAGCACCAGCAGAATAAAACTGATGGCTTACTCTGGCAGAGGAATTTCTTGTGCCAGAAATACATGAATGGAAAAGTATTTTTTGCTGGCCCTTCTATTTGTCCAGCAAGATAATGAAAATATGGTATTTTTTATCTTACCTGGGATCCCTTTAGCTTGAACACTTTAAATACATATAAGACCAGCTGTTTATCTGGTTATACAAACAAACAAATCCCGTGCACTTCAGTGGATCAATATTGAACCATATTGCCAAGAATCTGGCCCACAGGTTTTAAGTTAATGTTCTCTGGGCCAGCAGATGCCTTAATTACTTCTATCTTAAGAAACCTGTTAGAAAGGCTTGACTTCTGTACTCAAAAGCCCCTTCTCCACATATAAGAAAATTGGTATTTCCATGCCTTCCTCTTTATGGTCAAAGGAAAGGGCCACCATTGCAGGGTTGGGGTTTTTTATTATTATTATTTATCTTACTTAATTTTAAACAGTTCATATGTTACTAATGGATTTTGCTTGCCTCATAAATTCCAAGAACCCATTAGCTGACACGGAGCTGGTGAGGACTCCTACTCAAGAATAGCAGAAGTCAATAAAAGTAACAAACTAAATGTGCTCAGACTATTTTCCCTTGGTCTGGCTCTACCAGTTCCCTTGAAATCCTGACACCACTGTTTAATGCCCTCCACTATGGTCACTGGGGCAAAAAAAAAAAGAAGAAAACAAATAAAAGAGGTGTTACATAAGGAAAAGAAATGACCCAAGTGTGCACACAGCTCCAGCCTCAATCCCAGCAGCTTGAAAACAAAACTGCAGAACATTTTGGCTGCAAAATACTGTGCCTCAGCCACATGAAGGAGGATTCTACCCAGCCATAAACCATATCTCTTCATGCCAAGAACACTGAAAATATAACGAGTGGGGGAGAAAAGAAAAAAGATAATTATTGCACTTAAAATGTTATCATTAGCCACAAGAGGTTTAAATAAACACAGGAACCAATTGCTTGTGGTGCTGCCCTCACACAACCACAGCAACTGGCAACACATTCTGTGCACTGTCGATTGCTGCAAAGTGACTGGAGCTTAAATGAGGTTTTATCTTTAGCAAGTGTTTATTTCACTCCTCATAAAGTAAAATGCTCCACAGTTTAGAAATAATGTATTCGCTGCCCTGAGTATTATGGTGAAGCCATTATTTTTATTGCTTGCTGTGTAAAGAATATTTCATATTCAGGTAACAGAGGTGTAACGAAATAAATAAGTAGGTAGGAAGCTGCATAAAAACCTAGGTGCAAAATACACATACAATTATGTGCCTAAACAACGCAGAAATATGTTGTACCTGCTCACAGAAGTTTTATAACTGTGAGAATAATCTCTTCTTTACATGTGCAATTACTCCAACTGCATGTGCAATTACTCCAACTTCAAATGCAATTACATCAATTGTCCAATTACATCAAATGTTCTCCCAGTGAGCTAGAAGAAGAAACAACACAACAAAGACTAAAAACAAACAAAACACACTTTTCTTTGCTGTAATAAAAATTCAATTTGCATGCAAGGAATAAGAAAATGTTTGTTTTCTGGGATGTGAAACTAGATTACCTTGGGGTATTGTGCTTTTCTGTGCTTGAATGAAGTAGAAGAGTTTTTATGATATAAAAACAAAAGGTTGGGGCTGCTTTCTAGCCTGGCACTTTGCAGAAGTACGTTCTCTTGGGCTGCTGTAATTACTGCTCACTACTTCATTGTCATCAGAGAAATTCTTTTATATTTACAATTAAGAAGACACAGTCTTGGGGCATAAGATTTTTAATAACAATCTTTTTCTCCATAATTACTTGGAGTGCTAGGAATCATATTTATTTAATTTGTCAAAAACGTGCAAACAAATGAAGAATTCTAAATTCCAATCTAGAATTCTGTTGCCAGAATGACCTAACAGCTGCTGCTTCTAATAGCTTGACAGATGGTAGGAAATCCCTTAAGCCACTTGTGATCAATTTAGACTTGTGAATGAGAGCATCTTAAAGTGTCACCCCAGCAAGATTTGGGGCTAAAACCCTCAACAACTTCTGCAGACAGGGACAACTTGCCACCAAGCAGCTGGGGGCTGGGGAGTTCAAATGCAGTCCAGACATGTGCAACAGAACCTGGACACCCAGGGGTTTCCACCAGGGGCTGCTGAAATCCTTGCCTGACCCACACTCCCCTGCCTACAGCCCCAGACAGGTGATCTTCAATCACTAAACCAATATTAAATTCTAAATGCTAAACAAGAAAATTCATTTTGTTTGCTTTGATAGATGAATATTTAACCTGGAGGAACTAGAGGCTGCTCTCACTGGAGAGAAACAGCAACAAAACCTGCTCTGCCTTTTCCTTCTTCAGAAACAGATGGAGAAAAAAATACTGTCTAAGGTAAAAGCTGGTGTAGGTGTCATCTGTATGTCAGTTAAATTCAAATTCCTGTTGGCTTATATTGTCCTGCCAACAAAAGACAGGGTCTCTCTGTCATTGACACCTCTATTTGAGAAAATAAGCAAGGCAGTTTGGCACTGACAACTGACACTTCCCAGGCTCTTGCACTTTTTAGAGGAACAAACAATTAAAATGGCATCACAGCACTGGAGCAATTTGTGCTTCAAAAGTTGACGACTGCAAAAATTAGAAAATCTTATGTAATTTTTACATAAAGCCCAAAATGAAACACACACAAATGTATCTGGCATCAAAGAAAACATTGGACTCACGTTGGTGTTTCCTTTTCAGCCTCTGTGAAAGGGGCTGGAGCAGGGACCCCTCTCTGGCCAGCCAGTCCTCAGGCAGGGGCTGCACGGTGGATCCACTCACTGCTTGCTCTAATACGAAGTTACCTTTAATATTTCTTCCTTGCAGTTGTACTTCTTTACTTCCAGTGATTCTCCAGACCTGGCCAGTATGTAGCAGCACGTACTTGACACTCCATGGAAGGCACCAGAGCCTGGGGCTGCTTCATTTCCAGTTCAAACCCAGCCCCTCACCTGGCAGGGACACACCTGTGAGCTCTGGCCTAGAGGCACTATTTATTCAAACCACCAATTAGACCTTGGGAGAAAGTTTTCAGCCAGAGAAAGGGTTTTTCTTTTTAAAAACCTGACTTTACTCTCCTTGGGAGGTACCAGAAGTGCTGTGATCCAGCAGCTCCGGCTGCCCACGGAGAACTCTGGGGCTCTTGCTTGCCACGCTTCTGAGTTACAGTTCTGGAGCTTAGGGGTACTTTAAGGTCATTTTTGCACTGTAGCCATGGTTAGAGGTTTCAACAGAACATTGCATTAGTGGTGAGAGTTGTCCCCTCTGCAGCCAGCGAGGCTGGTGCTTAACACCCCAGCCCAGGGGTGGGCACACTGTGCCAAGAGGCTCTTCAACACCCACGGGAACACAAACAAACTCAACACAAGAGAGTTAAAGTCAGTGCATCATCTCTCTTGGTCTGCCAAAGTGCCACGAGGTAAAAATCAGCTCATACGTAACATGAGTTTGGGGCTTTGATGGGGTTTTTTGTTTGTTTTTGCTTCCCTTTCTCTGCCATAAAAAGGCCTGGACACATTTTTGCAAACAATCCTTCCTCCTTCTGATAATCCGTGTTCTCCTGCTCAGCCACATTCGGTTTTGCTGGGTAAACATGCAGGTAGTTGTGTCTAAGACTGAGATTTTAAACATAAACAGGAAACTGTAGAAACAAATGCCTTAACAAAATATACAAATGCAGAAGCAAGATGTTGTGATTTGTATTTGCTGGCTCTTGAGAGCGTCAGGACTAGCAGGATTATGGGATGTTTGCTTGGGAGCAGCCTGCAATACTGGGCAGCTGATCCACCTGCCAACAACCACCAAGTGCAAACACTTAAGCACCTGAAATGAAATAAGACCTTAATGCACAATATTCTTTTCATGTCTTTCCCCTTGCCCATCCCTCTCCCCTTTTGCCTTAAAATCAGCAGCCACTCTTATCCGAGCTTGAGTCCCACACCAAGTCTCTGTTGGACCTGTTCAAACAGATCAGCAAATTGTTTTTACTGGTTCCCTGGTGTCATGAGACTTCAAAGACAGAAGCTCTAGGAACCATTTAGAGTTCTGAGACAAGAATAAGGTTCTTCTTAATTTTAAATTCACTTTCTGGACAGAAATATAGAAAGGAGGTATCTAATAGGGCTTCCCTAGACTGTCAATCTTTTGCTTTGACTGATTTAACCAGATAAAATCATGATTTAAACCTCTTCAAACAACATCTGGTCTTTCCACTGCCCACAGAGCAGTTACAAGTTTGTAACTTTGTGGTTTCAAACAACACAACTTGATACACAACCCAAACTCCTATTCTTAATGTTTCTCTCCTAGGAAAAGTACCAGTATTTTTGCACCTTTAAAAGTGCTAATCTCAAAGGCCTTGGTTCAAAGGATACACTTAAAGATGTCTTAAGGATATTCTTAATTTAAAATCTGTTTCCACTGAAATTTGTGTTATTTACCAAAATTTCAGAAGAGATTCATGACCAGCTAAGCAAAGACTGTACTGATTGAACACATTCATCTCTTATCTCAGCATTATACCTGAAAAAAAAACCAACAAAACAACAAACAAACAAAAAATACAGGCACCTAAACCAGCTCTTCCTGCGGAGAGATCTAGAAGGCAAGGATTGCAGCCACAGGAGTGGCAGCACATGAAAGATGCTATTTGTCCAGTTGCTGCACCACAGGCTGGGACCCCCTGTTACACCCCCTCTGTTCACACTGAGGCACCTGCAGTCACTTCACATTTCCTGCTGCATAAAGCAGAGATGAAGATCTACCCTGCACAAGTGCAGAGGGTTTTGACATCCTGACACTCTCAGAGACTGAGGGTGATGCTCCAGGCTGTGCACTCCATGCTGTGGAGCACTGGTGTGGTTAACACCCCACTCCAGCAGCTCGTGCCTGCCACGCGTTGTGATTCCCACACACAACCAAGGCACCAGAAATCCAATTAAACTTCAGGAGTTCACTGTATTTGTAGTGGGATTCTGCTTTGTGTCACCTAAACCTGGTGCTCTACAAGCTTCCTAGATCACCACCAAGGTTGTCAATTAGGACAGACTTTTGTATTGCTGTGGGGTTTTTTTTTAGCTTACACAAGAAAGACCCCAGTTCTGGTTACCCTGGAATACCTGGGTCAAACCCCTCCTTCCAGGCACCTGCAAGTTTTAGTTCTCATTTTTATTCTTTCTTCTTGGCACAGGAAGGGATATTAAAATAAATAAATAAAACCAAACAACAACTCAAGAAATTCAAAGTTTCCCAGCTTCAGCTGACCCAGTTCCTGGCCCATTTGTTTCCTTTCTCAGCAAGTTAGTGCCAGAGGAGGTGAGCACTCCATGGTACTTAGCTGCAAAAAACCTAACAGAGCAGTTGTGATGTGCACAGCACAGCTAATTTGAGATGTGAGGAAGCTGAGCAGAGACAGCTACTGCCCACTCCTGCTCCCTAATCCCTTCAAGCCCTGCCAGACACCATCTCCAGCCCAGCACCTCGGGAGTGATGCAGGCTGAGGACATCCTGCTCCTGGCCACAGCTCTTCATCCCCCTCCCTGTCCCCATGAAACCTCACACTCCTTCTCACAGTGTCACTTCTCAGTGACAATCCTTTCCCCTTCTCCTCAGCAGGCTGGAACCACTATTAGAAACTAAGAAGCAGCCTGAAATCCTGGGTCAGTCCCTACAAATTGGGAAGTAACTGGAGACTGGAGGGTGCAGCTGAGAGCACAGCTGGGGGTTCCCCACCTCACCCCAACCCCTTCCACCTCTTCCTGCCTTCCTAATATCAGCACCTCCAGCAACCATCTCCTGTTCCTTCTCTAAAATATTTCTTCCCATGCCTTTCCCACCCCTGTGCAAGTTTCCTCCACCTCGATGCACCTCAAAAAGAACATGAAGTTTTGGAAACCTTCTTGCATCCTCTCTACAGCTGTTCCCACATTTCCCTGCTCATCACACAACAACACAGGAGGCGTCCGTTGTGTATCCAAGTTGAAATGAACTCTGCTTGGTTTGTGACTTCCCCTGGCTGGTATTTCCAGGCCCTGTGCACAGGAGAGAGAAGGCCCTGCTTAATTCAGCTAAACACACTAAAACTCTTCTTGTCCCACCGTCATCTGTGATTTAACCACACACACGCAAAGGAAATCAGTGCTGGTAAAAATACCTATAGTTGGCTCAGGGGAGGATTAATAATTAAAGTCTGTCCTGCTCACGTTGAGGTTTCATTTAATTCTGTTGCATGTATTTAATGAAGAAACGACTTGTGTGTTCAGTGCTGGGTTGGGCAGGGGAGGGGGGGCTCAGGGCAGGGGAGGTGGGGCTCAGGGCAGCCCACACCTACATGGAGGGAGGGAGAAGGAGCATGTGTGGAGATGCACCCACACATCCCTTGTGAAGACACCAGCAGTGATGCTTAGCTGGTGGGGCAGCAGCAGGATGCCTTCTGGACATGCCCCAAACCTGCCATTCATCATCTGAAACCAATTAGGACTGACACCACTACGAGGTGTAATAATGTTGCATAAAGTGTCCCCTAAGGCCACGAGTATTTAATAAAGGAGCAGCCACCTTTCTGCACCAGCTTCATGTGAACAAATGAAATTTAGAGCCAACCAATACAATTTAGAACAAATACAATTAATGTATTAATATCCCTCTGCTCTGGGCTCACTCCTTCTGCTTTGGCCATGCCCTGTTGCCACCAGCTCAGCTGTGACACCCAAGGGGAAAGCTGGGCAGGAGGGTAACAGGAGTTGTGCAGCAAGGCCTCCATTCATTGGCAATGTCAGGCAGGAGCTGTGAGCCCAAAGCAACAGGGTGCTTCCCTCTGATCCCATGGGGAGCTCCTCCTTTGGAAGAGCCTGGAGTGGAAGAGCCATCCCACCACCTCACTCACAGGGCACAGGACAGAGTCCCACCCATCCCAGCCCTTGCTGAAGGTGTTGATTAACCTGCAAATAAAAACCCCAAACTCAGGAGCACTGCAGGGTCATAAGCACCTTACAAGATGAAATCCCTTCTAGATCATAAGGTAATTACCTGCTGTTGACAAGCTGTTTATGAGGTGGATTAGCGTTCTGGAAGGCGTGGGTACAACAGCTGTCTTTCATTTAGGATTAGCATAAAAATCAATCAAGGCCCCTTACAGAGCCAGCAGAGTTCCAATAAAAACAAAAGGCAGATGAAAAATACGAAAATGTGATGAAGGCAGAGAGCAGAGCTGAGGGGTGGGCAGTACCTGCTGGAGCTGTGTGCCCACACTTGTTGGAAAAATACAGTTTTGCCATTTAGCACTGATCCTGGAGCTTCAGGGAGGCAAGGGAAGGTGATCTAATTACCCTGTAAATACTGGTTTAAAATTGATCTACACTTTTAAACATTTAAAGCTTTCCCATATTTCACCACCCGACTAGTTTTCTGCTGCCTGTGTTTGTGGGAATTCTTCTGGCAAAACACTCATTCATGTTTCAGACACCCAACTAAAGCCCACAAAAAGGAGTCTTAGAAACATCCTGAACAAATGCACCAAATACACACTGAGCACTCCCAGGTGGTTTGAAGTCTTTCACTTGGACTTCTTTTTTTGTGGTCAACATCATGGTTAAAATGAAGGGAGAACATATGAACACTTATCCAGAAATAACTAAATTTACAAGTAAAAAAAGCCAGATCCAGTGTAAAAGGTTTGCATCAAAACCACTGAAAAAATTGCTAGGATCTCTAAGCAGCTGTGATGTTACTCAGATTTCCCTTGTGCTAACCTATTGTCAAGCTACAGAAATCAGCACATTTTATTTCAATTGGAAAGAACATTTCAGAGCCTATTTGAATGTTACTCCTAAGATGAGGCAAGAGAAAATCTCTTTCCATAATGTTACAACTTCCAATTTTTCCCCACAGTAATTGCCAGCTCAGAGGGCTGCAGTTTAATGATTCTAACACCAGCAGGACCTTGAATCACTACAGAAAGATCCAGCCTAAAGAACATCAGAAACAGTGTCCTACAGAAATCTGCTCTTTGCTGCCTGGACACTATTGGTAGTTGACTGTGTATAAGTCACACAGAGATGTTCATATATTTCCACATTAAGCAAAACCTTGCAAAATTTCCTGAATCTCTAAGCATGGAAACAGGTTCCTAGTTCTCACAGAGCTGCTACAGTCCACGCTCAAGCAGCTGTGGCTGCTCTCCTGCCCCACACTCAGACAATCAGCTGTTTATTCTATTGAGACCAACCAATGTTTCATACTAACTCCCTTTCCTATGATTTTAGTTCTTTTAAAATCAGACGAACTTTAATATTTCTCCTTCTGCCCTTCTCACTTAACTATTTCTTGACATGGCACCTCTTTGCCACGCTAGCCAGGGTTTTGGACTTGCCTCAGTCACACACACTTCCCACCACAGCTGAAGTTGTGCATTTGTTTGCAATAGGCACATTCCTCTGTTGCTCCAGGATCAGACTTTCATCTAGAAAAACAGGATCAATTATGATCTATCCTCAGACAACAGAATAAAGAGAAAAAAGATGTTCACTGTGCACTCCTAAATGAACTAGTTCACTCCTACATGATCTGGGTCACCTCAGCAGTGTGGGTAACTGTCCCCAGGATCAGCAGTTAAACAAAGGTTGCTTAAAATTCGGCTTGTGCAGAAATGGTAATGGGTGATGGGTTCTCTGCTTGGACTTTGGAAACAGCACTAACTCGTGCTGGGGACAAGTGCTCAAGCACAGGGCTGGGACAGGACAAAGCTCGTTGCGTTTTAAAAGCTCTTTGGATCAGAGCCTGGAGCTCCTGCCTGCAGGTGCTTCACTTGCTTCTGCACAGGCACAGAAACCCTGAGATGAGCTTTGATTTTTATTTTTTTCTCTACAGGCTGACTAGTTGCTCTAAGGAGAGTAAATCCAGCACAATGGTAATTATCCATGTGCAAAAGGAGGTTTTGCAGGCCCTGAATTAGTGCTTTTTGCTTTTTAGTTGGTGCGTGGCACCAGCAGCAGTTACTGCAACACATCTGGGCAGAAGAAAGCATGGAAAAAGCTGCAGCTTAGTGCTACAAAAGTCTGGTTGTTATTCTTACTTCTGCTTCTTGTTGCCCTATCACTCTCTGCCCCTGTCCCAAGCCCCTCCCCAGCTTTCCTGGAGCCCCTTCAGGCACTGGAAAGGGGTCCAAGGTCTCCCTGGAGCCTTCTCTTCTCCAGGCTGAACAGCCCAGTAAAAAGTCAGGATGCTATGAAAAAAAATTTTGCCTTTTTTTTTTTTAATAACTTGCATGTGTGTGTGTGTGTGGGGGGATTTCTTTTTTGAAAGGTGACAGCTTCTGATCTGTGACCTGTGAGAGCACCTGTCACCTGCAGGAAGCCCTTCCCAGCTGCAGCTCCCAGGGGAAGGCGACGCTTGGGCTTCTCAATCGTGTGGGTACGTGACAGGTTTCTGACAAGGAAGAGCTGCAGATTTATTTAATGTCCTGCAGAAGTTTTAAGCAAACAAGGAAAGGCCTCACAAACCCACTGCTTCCACTTGCTGAGTTTGTTTATTCAAACTACCCACAGCTTGGTGCTGCAGAGGGCAGGATTGGAGCAGCGAGCAGCAGTGAAGGACAAGGACAAGGGCTGGGCTGAGCCCTGCCATAAACTGAGCCATTACAGGCCTCAAGGGAAGGAAAAACACACAAACGAGAAGCTCTGCATCTAAATATTTGCTTTGAAACCGAATGCTCATTCACATGCAGATTGTCAGGGCACTGGCAAAGGGCGTTCCTGGAAAGCTGGGCAAGCAACTGGGGGAAACAGACACTCCTGTTGGGTTAAAATGTAGGGTATGGACTTGCAAAGCTGGATAGACATCGTGTGAGATACAAAGGCTCACAAGCACTTCGATAAAAACAAGGTCTGGCTGTCCTGAGTTGTTCTTCAGAAACCCCAAGGTCTCAACAAGCTCCAGGAGCCCCTTTTCTCCCTGTAACTGGCCAGGACTGGAGTAAACTGAACGGCCTTCAAGCCTGACCTTGGCTAAAGGCAAACCAGCAGCCAGAAAACCCCTGCCAACCATCCTCCAGATGGGCTTTTAAATTCTCCCTGTGCTGGAGGGTAAACACACGTGGTGTCTGCTGGAGCCCTGGGCTGGCAACCTGCGGGGTGCTGAGGGGTCCCCACTCCCACCCTAGGGATCCCTGAGCACGTTTCAGTGAACAACACTGAACTGCCACACATCTAGAATGAGTAGCTGTTTGGAAAAGTTCTATCTGCTACTATAGGACTGTATTACACAAATAATATGCAATATTCATGAATGGTTGCTAATTGCAGTATTATTGTCAAGGATAATGAGACTTTCACAACACAATGACTTCCCTAGAAGACACACACGCTGCCAGCTCACTGGTATCCCTGCTTTTTACTGGAGCTAATACTCCATTTAATGCACACAAATCACAAAGACAACAAACACTCTGCTCCTCTTTCCTGCTTAAACAGAGTAAAACCATCAACTCTTCTTTAACACCCTCCAAATACTTCCAATGTTTTCCCTCCGGAGGACCAATGCCATCCTGATGGCTCTTTTCTCAGGATGGGATGAGTCACAACAGCTTCAGGTACTTTGTGTTATGACTAAACTCCATCACTGAGACAACAAAGGGCTTCTTGCAGCACCCCCTGCTCTGCCCTGTTTCAGAACTCCGGCTACAATCATTTACAAGAGCTATGAGGAAAGCAGCACAAATAAAGCCTATTACAAATCAAAGAAAAGTCTTACCTTGGTAGTATATAATTTTAACTTTAAAAAATAATAATTTGAAAATCCCACGAGGACTGTGAGAGCAACACCCAGCACTTGATCCCTGCCAGTCACTGTGCAGTGTTTACCAACCAAAAGCAGCCCCCATCACTTGGTGTCTTGCTCTTGGTGCCACCTGTGCCAACCAGAGCCCCTGCCCAGTGGCAGCACCAGTCGTACACGATGGAAACCACAAGAATCCTCAGGCTGGGTCTTAGAGAGAGAGAAACAACAACAGAAATTCAGAGCCTCACCAGACCAAGTTCCTCATGATGTCAGTCATTCTTACTTTCCACTCCCCAAACACCCAGTGAGAGCACATGGAGGGGTAGGAATATTGTTCACTACTCATGTATTTGTAGGGAATACACACTCCCTTCCTGTACCACTGAGACAGTCATGCAGTGACATAACATTTCTATTAAAATAAATGTATGTTTTTATCCCTAAATCTACACATATACAGGCACATGCAGCTGTCACAGAAGTGTCTCTCAGAACATGGAAAGACCCAAGCGACTCACTGGAAGGCAGCAACTAAAATATTATTCATTCATCAGCAACATCTTGGAATTTAACTTCATGAAAATGTTCCTCCTTTTCACTAAGGAAACAGCTTAAAATGTTTTTGTGTACCGGGCACTTCAGACGTGAATCCTTTTCTCTCCCTGGGAACTGCTTAAGACATTTTATTGATTACACTTTTGCAATTATAGAGCACTCTGAAGCAGAGCAGTGACAAGCTGGTTGGAGGAGTATTTACTCAGGGAAATGCATTGAGGCAGGATTATCGAGCAGGCTGGTAGAAGGCTTTAGCCCTTCCAATTGCTATTTCATGCCATGCATTGCTGAAGATTTCTTTTATTTGTTCCTCAAAAATATGCTCTGACACAGCATCAGAGCAGAAGCTTCTCAGGGCTCTGTGAAGAATCGGTTGGCAGTTTTTAACTGGAGAGGTCTCACAGTTTTGAAACTCATACACTGGGTCAAACTGAATTTACAGTGGCACACCCAGGTACTGCACTGCCAGGTGAAAGTGGAGTTTGCCTTTTGCCTTCTGAAAGGAACAGGCCTGATGGGAAGGCTGCAGTTAACACTATGAAAACTGCTTCAGTACTCACATCCCTCTTTCAAAATTATTAGGGCATCTGGGAGAGAAAGTTCTGTCCCATTTCACAGACATTTGGGCACTTCAGAGATATTCCTGTTGTATTGATCTCCCACTGTACCACAAAACCTCACCTTAGACATCAATAGCTCTGAGAAGTCCTTTTCTAAAGCACATAACCCCAGTAAACAAAAAACAAACAAACCCCAAGCTTGATTCACTGAAAAGGAGCATTTTTTTTCCCTATTCTTCCTCAGGTTGGTGTGTAGGGATAAGCAGCCCAAGCCAATCCCTTCCCCAGCACAAGGCTGATCCAGCCCATGGGAGTGAACCAAACCACTGCTGCCCAGGGATGGGAGCAACAGAGCTGCCCTCCCAGCCCAGGGAGGGCTGGGGAAGTGGCACAAGTAGCACCCATGAACTTACCTGAAAAATCTCCCGAGAGATTTTGAACACAGTTCATTGCAAACAATGCCTTGTGGACAGGAATTCTCTGTAGCTGATGATGTGAAGACACCAAACCACACAAGATGTTCTTTCCTTCCCGTGCACTGAGCGAGGCTACATCCAAGCCCTCTGTAGATGGAATGAATTCGCACTGGGACGTTAATAGCAAGATGAAAATGTAAATGAGATGCAGTTGCATCTCATACTCATAAAACAGTACGTTGCACTGTGCCCTACAGCTTTTAAAGGCAAGGCAAACTGGCCTAAAATGCACGGATCTGTCACTAACCTAAGCAAAAAGCCTGTGCATGTGCTCTGAGCCGAGTGTGTAACTATGGTCAGGGATCTCATGAGATACAGGCAGGACCTCAGCTTTACATGTTCCTTCTAAAAGATGCTCCATTTGAACTGACACTGCCAAACTATGCAGGAGCATTTCACAGCTCTGATTTGCTCTGCACATCCCATCACACCCAAATCAACTTCTCTAAGAGGAGAGGAGGGTGTAGGGAGAAAGCCTTGTGTTGTTTCCTGTCCTTTTGCTTTAGAATTCACAGTCTCCAGCTCAGGAAGCTCAACCAGCAGCCCCAGGGTGAGGGGAACACCAGAGATGCTCCACACAACAGTGGTGGAATCAGCCCTTCGTTGATCACTCTGAAGAAGCAGAGGGTCAGATGAGCACATGGATCAGGATCCATCTCCACACATGCTCCTGGGGCCACTCAGCAGCACAAACTCCTGCTGATGCTCTCACTTATGGGCAGGTAAAACCAGGGGCTTCAGTTTTCTACTCATTGACAGAAGAGATTGAAAAGCAGAAATGAGCTGCGGTTTCTCCCCAGGGGACATTGATGTAAACAGACCAGGCTATTTCATCCCGGTTTCCTTCATGAATTCAGCTGGAATCTGGTGGAGAACACCTGCAGCAGACAGGAGGTGTCCCTGCACAGAGCTGGATGGGAGACAAGTTTCAAGCTGAAAGCTGCTGCAGTCCCAGCCCCAGGCTGTGCTCAGCCCCCCCAGCCAGGGCCAGCACAGCCTGTGATGGGCAGAGGCAACACCTGCAGAGGCCAAACCTACCCAGGATGAGAAATTAAAGCAGACCTGCAGCCAGCCCATGATGAATGCCAAGTCAGGAGAGGTCAGACACTTGGCTTTCCTGCTGTCCCTTCCAGTGACACCTTGCAATGGCTTTTCCGTAATTACACTGGGCTTTTTCCCAGCTGGAGCTTTCAGGTGTAGTCTCCACAGAGATTTAGAGGTGGTTCCTCAGCAGGGCTCAGCAGGACTCACAGCCCTTCATGGGGCCTCTGCAGCAGCCTGGGGATGGCCACAGAGCAGCCATGGGGACAGGAGCTTTACAGGGGAGCCTAAGCCCTGAGTCCTCCAGGAAACAGAAATCAGAGCTCTCAAAGCCTGTCTGGTCCCTCTCTTTCCAAAAAAAAAAGAAGCCAAACAAGCACAACTAAACACACATCAGTGACAAACAAGCTTTCTAACAATGCAAAATTCCAGGCTTTGTAATATTGCCCAGATCAGAGGCAGAAGGTCACATTGGGTCAAGGACACCTAGAAATTCTTTTTCTACCTAGATCTGTGTGTGCAATTTAGATATGCTATGCAGAAATTTATATCAGTAAATGCTTTATTGCTCTAGTCACCAATATGTTTTCCTTTGTTCTTTTGGATGCATGACATAATTTTCAAAACATTTGATACAATCCATTCTTCTTTACCAAATCCTTAGAGGCTGAAAGTTTATGCCACCTTACATTAAGTAAAAGAAACTTCTTCCTCCACAATTTTCATTTATTCAATCTGAAATCTAAATCATAAAAGTAATAACCATGAACAGCATTAAAATCTTGTTGTCTTCTCTGCAAAATCCATGGCATTTAACTTGTTTCCCTGTGACTACCTGCTGTTGTACATTTTCCCCAGGGAGAAATGACTAAGAGTTACATGATAGTAGAAACGCAGCAGAAAAGAGCAGCAGAAGAGTTGTGAGAATTGTGTCCCTGAGACCAGCCCAGTCCCTGAAGCTGCTCAGCCATAAGTCGTATCCTTGTGGTATCTGTCGTGTCCAAATGAGACATCTACCCTCTCTGTCCCAGAAACGTGGGATTGAAATTGTCCCCAGGTGGACAATGTGCAGCTGGTGCCACACCAGGCTCAGCACGACCCATCCAGGAGGAAATGGCTGAGAGATGAACAGCTCCCTTTTAGGAAAAGGCACTTTTAAAACCCTGTGAAATTACTTCAAGGGAGTAAAAGTCAAACTGGATCTTCAGACACCACTAAAGGGTTTTGATCCATTAACCTCAGAAGATAAAGCAAGATAAAAGGAACATCACAAAGAAAAGCACAGAGGAGCTGTTTTCCAGCCTTACCAAGCCAGTCTGAGGGAATGACCATCCAGGCTGTGTGAGTGGTCACTGGCAGCCAACTCTGCAGAGCCCATTTCACAGGATCCCAGCAGTGAGCACAGAGCCATTTCTCCTCAGCACTTTGCAGCTCTCTGTGTTCCCTGACGTGCTGCTGCTGCTCTTTGGTGGGGCAGGCATCTGAAGTCAACAAGAACAAATCACAGAAGCAGAAATCCAAATTATCCTGGCACAGAAACTGCTGCTGCATCCCTTGCATGTGCCTCCAAAGGCACCCACACACAGGGACTGTGTGCAAGGAGCTGCAGCAAAAAGCAGGAGATATTTCAAGTATTTTAAAGAACATCTACAAAATAGAAACAAATAGGACACCCCTCCACAGCCACTATCATTTCCATAAGGACTGGCAACTATCATTTAAATCATGAGAAGTGCTAAAACCAGGCATCACAAACCTGAGGACAGTGTTTATGGACCACAATGCCCACACGATTGCTAGCAAACGTGACAAGAATTTGGTGTGCAAGGGAAGGGGGACTATTTTGCAATATGTCTCTCATTTCATGCAGATTCCATTCTCTTGTATAGAATTATTCTCACAACCACCAAGATGCAACACTTCTAAAAGCACAAATGTCAGGATGCAATTTAATTAATTTTGAATACAGGTGAAATCAGAAACTCTGCACTGAAGGTTCCAGAGCCAGACTTACTTCTGGGGTGCAGAACAGGCTTAGCAGCACTACTGTAATAACACAGATAAAACCTTTACTGCAGATGGATTGGAGGCCATTAAAATATCCAACTGAACAAGCTCCATTGGCCCCACACTCCCCAGTCTGACTCTAACACCTTTCCATTCCACTGCTGGTGGAGTAAAGTGCCTCATTTATTTTAAATATCTTCCACCTACCTTGCTGCAGGCCAAAGCTCTTCAGGATTTCCTTATTCTCTGTGGTCCATTAACTGAATTGGAGAGATGACCTCTCCAAACCCACCCGCTCTGGATGCTGCCCAGTAGCTCAGCACAGCTCACTGGTGCCAGTCCTCACCTGCCAGCACCAGAGGTGCCCTCTGCCACCACCGTGCCCTGTGCCAGCTTCCCTCCCTCTTTGCAGCTGTTTGGTAGGTCCTTGCTGGCAATGAGAACCTGGGCAAATCCAGATGAAACATCATGTGATAACCAGTGGACTGTGATTTGCAAATGACCAGTAAAAGTGGCTGATGAAGTTGGCAAAGATGGGTTAGAAGAAAGCAAAGTCTTGGTGTCAATATTAGAAAGGGTTTAGAGAGCAGATTGGAGCCCAAATCACAGTCCCTGCAACTATTCAAATAAAAAGTTGGCCTCAGCATCTACCCTCCAGCCTCAGAGTGTTTGATAGGAGCCTTTGAGCAAAAGTTCTCAACTTGAAGTAAGAGCAGCATTTTTCTCCTTTACCCTTTGACAGCAGATGGCAAACTGAGTGCAGTGCAGAGCTCAGAGGAGAAACACAGCCCTGGGCTCCATGGAGGGAAGAGCTCCATGACCTGGCTGCTGCCAGACTGGGCCCCACGTGGGGCAGGACTGGGGATCAGTCTCACACAGAGTCACCTTCCATGGCAGTCTGTCCCATGGAAAGCATGGAAGTGTAATAACTACAGCAGAAACTGTGCATCACCTCTCACTGCAGACTGTTCTGTTCCCCTAAGTGCCATGTGTCATAAGAAGCTATTTAGCCCTAGATACCTCCTTTCCACTGTCTCACTGGACTTGGTCAAAGAGCCACTGAAGAGCCTTTGTGCAGCCTTGAAACAGCCCTTCTTTTGCCTCACCCTGTCCTCTCATGTAGAGCATTTTTTAAATCTGAATTATTTAGCAGTTCTATCATCAGATATTGTTTTCCAGGACACGGAGGAAGAGAAAAAATTAAGAAGAGGGAAAAGATAATTCCCAGCCCTGGTCACTACACGCCAAATCTCTACTCCGAATACATTTTCACAATGGATCACACTGAAAATGCTGACAGCTTCTTAATTGGTGTTCTGCAGAGTGCTGTACACAGCCACACTGCAATCATTTGGAAATGTCTTGTTTAAAATGCATTTAGGCTGTTCAAAGCAGATATTGATACCCAGGGGCAGCAGGAGCTGCGCCAGCAGCGCCTCCGAGGCAGCTCTCAGCAACGGAGCCCTTTGCAGCAGCAGGTGGGATGAAATGGTGACAAATGGGATGGAAGGCAGCACACACGAATAAACTATATAATGTCCTATTTGTTTCTCCACCGTGGCTGCTTGCTTTGTTATTTTTCATAAGCTGGCAGTGTGAAAGCAGCTGAAGCACAAACCCATTCCCGTGTCTGGGTCCTGCAGAAGATTGGAAGCAATTTCTGCTCAAAATTCTGTCCCCAGGAAAGCACAAAGCATCTGTGGGGACACCCAGAGAAAGCAGAGCTGCCTTCAGCAACAAGCACTAACAGATGAAACCCCAGCCTGCCTTCAGAGTAGATTTGCAAGGAGGGTTTATTAACAATAATACAATTGCAATCTCGGAGAGGAAGAAAACCTGCAACCCGAGAGCTGCTCCCCTGCTGAAGGGGTCGTGTCTGTTGGCACATAAAACACAAACTGGCTCCTGTTGTGCCCAGGTCCACACTGAAAATTGGGGGATAAAAATGACTCCTCTAAGGATTGCTTCAAACTGCATCATGTGTACTTGCATCTGGTGAAGATCCAGGCTTTAAAATTCTTTCTGAAGAAGAGGTAGCAACAAAACAAACAAACTGAATTTCCAGGGCCTGCCATTCACAAGAAGAACAGTTATTCTGTTTTACAAATCTCATTTGTGACACATGCAAAAAGGACTTAACACATCTAAACACCAGCTAATTAGGAGAATAAGCTCTTTACAGAGATGGGATCCTGCACTGTTCAGCCTCATGGGAGCTCTGCCAGTTTCTTTCTCTGGCCTTATTTTTGTCCAGGCACCACAGCAGTTCATCAGTTTTTGTTCATCAGTCATGTATGAAATGAGACAACAAATTTTTCCCTCCCTCCTACAGACAAGGGAAGGCTTGGTTAGCCAGCACCCACTCACATTCTGAGGGACACCCCAGCACCAGTGGCACCCCTGGCTCTAGGAGCAGCACAGCACCAGGTGCAAAGCCTTGCCCAATACTCAGCTCAGTTGAGCTGCTCTCTGGAAGTGACCTTTGAAAAGCTGCTTAATCCATACACTGCAACCATACAACAGGGGTCCAGTATCCCCATTGCTCCTGGAGAACATAAAGATCAGTTTCCTGCAATATACACACATAAAGAAGTCAAGGGTGGGCTGCCCCCTGTGTTGGATGGCCTGGAATGCAATGTAAGCTCTTTTTCTTGGAGAGATTTATTGTTTAACTTAGAGAAATACATTAAGAAGTGAAATACCATATGCTTCCCTGTGGCCCACCTCCCCACAGTTGCTGGCATGGCTGTCATGGCATTTTTTCAGGTCCTTAAAGGTCCAACACACTTCGTAGTGTGTCCATGTCCAGCCCCACAAGCAAGTCCTTCTTGATCCTGTTGGCAGAAATCATAGCATCACAGAATGGTTTGGGTTGGAAGGGACCTGAAAGATCATTGAGTCCCAGCCCCCCTGCATGGGCAGGGACACCTCCCACCAGCCCAGGCTGCTCCAAGCCCCATCCAACCTGCCCTTCAACACTGCCAGGGATGGGGCAGCCACAGCTTCCCTGGGCAACCTGTTTCAGTGTCTCACCACCCTCACAGTGAATAAAATACTGCTCTCAGCCAACACAGATACACTCACACCAGAATCCTTATAAATAGTATTCTACCTCCTTGATAAGTTTTTCTTTTCTGTTATTTCTCTAATCTATCTCAGTCTTCTTGGTACACCAGGTCTCCACTGCCTGAGCACAGGAAGATCTGCAGCATTTTCTCACAAGGGCTGTCAATGAAGAGACACCTGGTGTGAATTTGCTACACACAAGTCAACAAACAAACCAGTTATAGCTCCTGGAGGGAAGATTTCAGCTTTCAGGTTTCAGGTAAGACACGATGGACAAAGGGCATCCTAACTGGTTCTGTAGGTACACTGAGAAAAATTAAGCTGATAAGAAAATTAAGCCTTTTTGGTGAATTTCCAAAAGAAAGGTTATAAATAATGCTCTTTGAATTCTAAGATGAAAAGTGACTGAGCAGAAGAAGCAGGATCCTTCTTTCAAGCCAATTCTTTCAGGAAAGGAAGCAGGAAAAGTTTATCATCTCTACACTAGATGCACTGACCCCCTCATCTTTAAGGAAAGCATGGATCTATTTTCACCTTGCTAGAAAAATATTAAGGTGAAAACACCCCTAATGCCCTCTCTAGTCCTCATCAAAAACCATGGGCTGGCAGGGAACAGAAGATGTCCCAGGTGCTGCACACTGCCAGGTATCCATGGACTCCAGCTCTCCCACAGCTACTGAACATTGAAGGGTGCTGCACACTGCCAGGTATCCATGGACTCCCACAGCTACTGAACATCAAAGTGCATCACTATCACTTCCATTTCCAGAGTAACTACATTGGGATGTATCACCTAAATATCCAAAGAAGCTGTTTCACAGGCATTTTGAAGCAGTGTTTAAACACAAACATTCACAGTGTTCACAACTGCTTAGTGTTTGGCTGCACTGTGGAACTGACACAAACCCAGAGTTCATGTACCCATTACTGAGGGTCTCCGTTTATACATGAGGAGTTAAAACATGTGCAGCCATAACATTACTTGCCTACAGAACAGCAAGGCTGCCTAAGAGCAGACATCACTTAAAAACAACAGCAAAAGACAACATAAGTATCACTACAAGCATTTGGTTCCACTATAGGTGTGCCTATGATGTTCCATATAACCTATGGCTTTTGGAAAGAAAACTACTTCTTAGTTTTGTTATTACAGCTGTAAAGTGTTCTTTATTGCTGCTGTGGTAGAAATCCTGCTCACTCAGAGGACCTTGCCTTTGATGGGAGCAAGGACAGATTATTCCCAAAGGCTGGCATGCCTTCATGCACAATTCCACTAACCTGTTGCCCACATGTTCACAGGCAACTTCAGAGAAGGGTTTTGCTGTCGGATAATAAAGTTCTTTGCAGCAGCAACCATGGATCTAAGTGACAAATACTATTTAATCAAGTGAAAAATCTCTTTCAAACAGAAGACAAATTGCCTCAAAACTTGGTAATTATATCTCTGGGATTAATAATCAACTCTAATTTGATAATTGGCTTAATATTTCCTTTTTGAAATTTCAATAATTAACCCACAGTCTCTTAAAAATAATATTTCCAAGCATTTTACAGAATCATCATATTTAATGAAAACAAAGTTGGATAAACTGTCATTGGAAACAAAAAATAATAATCAAAGCACACATTAAAATCCTTAGGAGGCTTTCACAGCACAATCCAGGCTGTGACAAGACAGGTACCACGAGGGCTGCCATTTGGAGTGTGTGATCCTTCCTGAGGAGTTGTGAGGAGCTCAAAGCATCTGTCAGTCACCTACCAGCTCCTGGGCTCAGCCTCACCCACCCCTCCCTCTGCTCTAGAAGAGTATGACAGATATGTGTCCAGGGAGATCAGAGGTGGCTGACATGGAGGATTAGACCTGCCAGTCACACAAACAAGAGGCTCCAAAAGGCAACATTCCAGCCCAGCCAAAGCTGCCCCTCTCCTTGCCAAGCCTACGGCTTTGAGGCAAGCCCAGAAGACTCTGCTTTTGGCACGAGCTGAAAACACCGGGTCTGGGCACTGAAAGCAGAACTAGAATGACTAAAGTCAACCTTCAAAACACAGACAGACTAACTCCCAGAGGCACTGAGAGCCAGTGAGGACAAGCCCAGCTCCACGCTCCCAGGACCAGTGGGTGGCTGCTGGAAGCGCAGCCAGGGCTCCCAGACCTGCTCCCACCAAGCACAGCCCGGCTGGCCCTGCACATGTGCAGCAGTTTGTCTGCCAGGAGAGCCTACCCAGTGTCTTCCCCTGGCCAAATAATACAGAATGTCACGAAAAGCCTTCTAAACGTTTGTCTGCAGTGTTTGCCTGCTGGAGGAACCTGAGCTCTGCCAAAGGGGGGGAATCATTTCAGGTCAGAAAACGACAGCACGTCCGCACTGGTGCCAGGCTGCTTGCAATAGGTCTGTGACTGAGCAACTTCAGGTCATTAATCTATGCTTCAGCCTTTTTCTTTCTTCTAAATGGGCTCAGAGACATGCAGTATCTTATATAAAGAACAAAAACTAATAAATCATTTGAAGATCCTCAGCTTGAGGCAAGACCTGAACAGAGGCAGCAGGGGCACAGATAGACAGCAATGGGGGGCTGACCCACTGTGGAGGCTTGGGGGCTTCTCCAAGAATTTCTAGATCTTCCTGAAGATTTGGTTTTTTCTGGCATCTGTGCAGATGCCCATCTGAAGGGCTTTTGGTTCTACACATTTTGCATCTACTGATTTTTGCTGGAAACCCCCTCTGCCTGGAAGCACACTGCAATGGAGAACCTCACTGTGTGTTCTCTGGTGCTACGGGCTAATTTTAATTTTGCTGAGAAATAGGTTTTTCCCTTCATAAAATAACAATCCTCTCACTCAGCATGACATGAAGTGTTTTGACCTCACATAGCCCTGAAATGCTCTTCATTCCTCTGGCATGAAAAGCTTCCATGCTGTTCCTGGGAGATTGCAAGCTGAAGTTCAGCACTCCTTGTTGTGCCAAAGGGACAAAAAAGGTGTACAGGGATGAGGTGGGTTAAGTTGCAATAACTGCTTCTTTCTCATAGTGTCAAAGAGTAATTGCAAACCTCAGAACCATAGGTGGAAATAACATGCTGAAATATCACTGAAATCTCTGACCAAACTCCCCTGCAGGACTGAATTATTATTCCCTTCTCCAGCTTTGCAAAATCAGCGAAACCTTTTGTGTTTCCTACGAGAGTGGCTGCATCATGGGGGCTGCTTCCCCTGCCTTAGTTCAAAGAAGTTGTACCTCTAAAGTCAGCCTTAACTTAGAAGTTTAGCATTACCTGCAAGATTAAAATATACTGGGCAGAGAAAGTCTGCCCATCTATTTTCTAATACCATTATGAAACCTATTATCAACCAGAAATAAGTTACTAGAAATATTATTAAAATAGATTAAAATGAAAAATAATTCTTAAAAAGCTATAATTACAACAATAACAATGTCCTTGCCTTTTAGTATTTATAGGTATCTTTTAAAACTATCTTTTTGTCCATAACCTTCATTCAACAAAATACAAGGCCTCTTCTTTGAAGGAAGCAGAGAAAAAAGCTGTTGTACCTTCAGGAACGTTGCTCCTGCCTTTTCCCTGGTGAATTCCTTCTTACTCTCCTTACTTAAAGCTTCCTCCTTTATTATTGCCCGATTTAAAGAGGAGCTAATCCAGAGCTGTGAAATCAAATCCCATTGATCTGGGGGCAGATGCACCAGTTCTTTGAAAAGCAGACACACAAGAGCCAGCACACAATCTGTCCCTACAGCAAACCTCCATCCAGCCCCCAGAGCTGGCTCACCCCTCAGCCAGTCAGCACACAGACGAGCTACTTGGAGTAACATTTGCTTTCCTTGGTTGTTTTTTCTTTCCTTCTTCAGTAGGTTTGCTTTCTTTCAGGATGAAAATTTCAATTAAGGACAGTCTCACAAGATGGAGAGCATGACCTTTAACTTCTCACTCAGCTGCTCCTTTTAACTTTCCAGCCCAAACCACTGACTCTGTTCTCATTTTCCTTGCTGTGACTCCTGAGCATCTTCAAGTGCTTCCCAGGCCATGTCCCCCTCCTATTGACAGGAGAAAAGAGCAGAGAACAAACCTAATCCCCAAGTTAATAGAAGAGCCCTCAGGTGCAGGACACCCTGGGGTTTTCTGGGTGCCACAGAGGGCAGGGTCACAAAGGTGCTACTGGGACACCTCTGAGGGGGACTCTGCTCCAACCATGAGGTGGAGCATCAACACTCTGCTCCAGCATCACTGACTCCAGCCCTGCAGGCCACTGCCAGGAAAGGTCTGACTTTGGTCTGCACAAAACCCCATTTTCTCTGTAGCTGCAGGGCTGGCTTTTCTCCTTTCTGTCCCTCCCTGTAGCATCCAGTGTCAGCCCACAGAAACCAGCCCAGTTTTTGCCAGAACACAAGAACCAGGGCAAAGCAGAACTTCAAATCCAACCTACTACAAAAAGGAAATAGTTTCTGTCTGAACGTTCATCAGTTATTACTGTCCCTGGGTCTGCTTTAGACTTTACTTTCCTGTTGAGGTCTTGATATCATACAGTGCTCACTTCAACCCAACACATGTAATATTTCAGGACTCCTTGTGGAACTACAGCTGCTTTTCATACTTTTTTCCTCTATGTCAGTTTTCCTCTTCACATGCATTTGCAGTCTCTGAAGGGAAAAGAGGTGGAGAAGAAAGGTGAAAATGCTTTTTTAGACCTATAACAATCAATAAAAGCAGTGCTCCAGAAGCCAGAGTGTTCCCTACTGTATTGCCTGCCCTTGAAATATTGATACTGTTGTGGGAGATTTTTGCCTTCCTCCTGCTTTTTGAAAATGCAGATAATATAAATGTTCCCATTAGCAAGAAAAATGTCACATCAAAATGAATGGTATTCAGCCAATAACAATGCTGCTCTCTGGCTGTCAAGTTAACTCAATTTTAGGTTAGCAGAACAATTCTTCCATCCAAATCTTATTCAGAGACAGAGCTGAATGAAGGCAATTCTCCCACACTCCACACCCAGGAGTGTGCTCCAGAGCTGAGGGATTACCTGGGAGCCTTTCACTTCACAATACCCTTTGATTCCTGTGCTGGGCAAGATTCTGATCCCAAGAAGGGATCAGCAAATCTGCAGGAGCTCACAGCCCCAGGGCAAGTCTGGAGAGATGGGAATGAAGTCACTTACCTTTTCAACTGGTTAAAAAGGATCAGAATGTGCCTCATATATGTTTGATCATGACATCTTGTCTTCCTTAGTTTTATGGCCTAAAAGGAGACCAGTGCCCTCAAAATTGTCTTTGAGACCAGTACAAAAACCTCTTCTTATTGAAATATTGAACAGCAAGTAAGATCCTTGTTAAAACATCTCAGATGAGAGATTTTTTTTTTTTCATTTGCCCTTATTTTAAAGAGCACTGTCAAAAGATAAAAATGTGTTAGCAGTTCTACTAAACTGAAGCAAGGCCAGAGTGCAGGTTTCTGCTACAACCTCCAAGAACGACATTAAATCTTCATTATAAAAAAGGTTCTAGACGGATCAATGCTCAGGGGTGATTAAGTGACTAAAGCACTTAATATGAGCAGTGTACATTTCCCTGCCTAGCACTGGACAAAGGGAATGTGAAATCAGGTTGCAGGCTAAAATGCCCATGATGACACTGGCATAAATCTATCTTAAATACTCGGGGAACAACAGCAAGAATATGACTCTGTTCATAAGTGGTTAAGGCCAAATTAGTAATGCCAAAGCTCCTGTAATACAAAGATCAACATTAACAATCATAAACTACAGCTACCCACGCTCCAAGCACTTCACATGTCTCATAAAGCACTCAGTGGTATTTCAAGAAGTGCCCAGCCACTTACCTCCTGTTGATATGATTAAACAAACACTTCTGGAAATTATACTGGGTGCCTACACGTGTTTCAAAGTAAGCCTGCTGCAGCTGTGTGGAGAACTTGATCAATTCAATCACTTTTAGTTCAATCTAAATGTCCTGCCTGAATAAATTTCTCCTCACCAGGCCTGTCTGGGTTCAAATATCACAGTTTCAATTCAGTCCAGAATTTATACTGGAAAAAACCATCCTGTGCTTAGGAAACAGGTTTCTCTCCTGGCTTCAGCTTTTTTGCCATCTCAGCTTCATTGTGATCTCTGGCCACGCTGGGAATTCTTGGGGTTTTCTTTTACATTTCAATTAGCAACTTCATGTGTGCATCTTTGACTCATGTCAAGAAATGATAACTTTCTCAGCCTGACTCATCTTGACTAGTGCTGGTTCCCATTGTCCCACCCCAGCAGGATTCATAGATTAAGTATTCCAATTAAAAACTCAGAGAAGAGGCAGAGTGATGGAGCAAGTATGTTTAATAGTGACATTTCCTTTCTCTTGTGTACATTTGGCTGAAGATATTGGAGTTCTGGCTGGTTTAAATCAGTACCTTGAATCACTTCTGCAAGATGTTTTGTGTTGCAGGGATTTTTTATCTTCCTCTGTGGGAAAGAACTTTGTTACCTTTTCACTTTCACTGGAACTTCAGAACAATTCCTGTTCCATGCTACAGAGCTGGAACTCTGCAGCAGCTCCCTGGAGATCAGCAGCTTTACTCTAGATGTAGGGAGTGTAACCAGGAGCAGTACCCAAGCACACAGTAATTAGCTGACAGGCCCAGCAAAGCCTGGGCAGCCATGCAACTTTTCCACTTGGTTTCTTACGTTCCCTGCTCCCAAAGGAGTCCCCAGCTCCTCAGCAGTTTGCTGCAGCTGTCATTTTATACAGAGATGACAGTTCTCATTCTGGAAATTGTCCATTGAAGCCAAGAAGTCTAAGAGTTGAGCAGTAACTACAATACAACCCAAGACACACTAAGGCAATCTTTTTATAGACCCTGGTTGAAGTGTTCTAGCAATATTCATGAATTGAAATCAAACAAAAACTACTACCCAGAGAAACTAGTAAACTGCTCTTGTTTCTAAGTTTAAAATCTGGCTACATGCCTTCTAATATTTAAGTCAGGTTGGATGGGGCTTGGAGCAACCTGGTCTGGTGGGAGCTGTTCCTGCCCATGCAGGGAGTTGGAACTAGATTATCTTCAAGGTCCCTTCCAACCCAAACCCTTCTATGATTCTGTGAGGTAACCAAGAACTACCAGCTGTGCACTGGTAGCAGTTTCACAGTTCTGCAAATACCTGCAAAACTCCTAGAAAATCTTCAGAAAACTCCCTGCCTGAAAAAGCTCTCGGGGTACAAGATCCACATCTCCTCTGCACCAGAGACACGTGCCAGGAGGCAGTTCCTGCAAGGCCAACTCTTGAGATAAAAATGCCCCCACAGCTTTCATTTCCTTAGACATACACCACATCATAGACAAACCAGCTATTGTTAAGGGAAAACTGCTCCACCAAGCCTTGCAAGCCAGAGTAAAAAGGTGGGGGGAGATGAGCAGCAAATTGTGATGAATTAAAAACAAAAATGAGATGCAAGGTTGCTGTGGGCTCAGCATGTTTTTCAAAATCTGTTTGACAACTATTGCTAGAGAATGATCTGCTAAAGCAAGGGAAATACTGGAATATGAAGGTTTTCTGTTTTGCTATATTTCTGGAAAAAAAGAAAATTACTTCTGATTATCTGCTCTGCAGGAATCTATTTTTTAATCCATTTTCTTATCCTCTTTTTTTTTTTTTAGGCTCAAATATGCTCCATTCAGACACTGGCAGGAAAATCAGGAGTTGATTGCAACAGTTCTGAACAACACACTCTAGTAAAATAATCCCAGAAGCCACCAGACAATGTGAGAGGTATAAATGTAAACTAAGTAGCTCCTAGTTTTACACCTGTAGCACAGCACTTATAAAGTCTAAGAGAAATTTAATCATAATTTCGTTCTTGCCAAGCCAGTGAAAAACATTTTTGTACAAAGTGGAAAAATAAAATGGGCATCTGTTTCATGAGCCATGGGACAAAACTGTTTTCTGCCTTAAACTAAGATTAAAATGACCAGTTATGTGAGAATTATTTTTACCATTACTTCATTTTTTTACTATTGCTATTTCTTGAGTAATTGTTCACCATTTCTGACCTCTTCAATTGCCCATCTTTGACTCCACATGCTGAAGCATAAACTTAACCTCATACCTAGATGTCAGTACTGAGCAATCAGGTTTGTGCTTTGGAAGATCAGAGCCCTTTGTCTCAAAACACCAGGACATCTCAGAGACCTGAGCAGTCCTCCCAACTGAACATGGGGCCAGAGAAGCTTTGCTAACTTACCATGAGCAAAGATCCACAAGAATAAGACACTCACTGAGCTGAGTCATGTACAACAGCACCAGGACCAAAACCAAGTTGATAAAATCTAGTGGCAGCCTCAATCCTGCACCAGATCTGACAACATTGTCACAACAGCTCCTTTTCAGTTAAAAAATGTATGAAGAGATGATAAGGGGGGACTTGGAGAGGCATCCTGACACTTCAGGAAGGCAATAAAACTTGTTCAATGGGGCAAGTTGTCATACATATCCAGGAAAACACAGTAAGTGTTCAAGCAATATCCAATCTGTAACATGCAAGAGCTACTTACTGGTGTCGCATCACTAACATGTCATGCTGAGCTTGTCATCAGCAAAGTGCAGAGCCCCTCTTCCTAGGAACAGCTCTTCTTAGGTGCCAAGGTGGTTCTTGATCTGTTAAAAACACCAGGACACTCATTAACACTGAAATACCATCCCCTGTAAAGGAAGTAGAAATTTCACCAGTTTTCTTCTCGACCAGCTCGGCCCCGGGCTGGCAGCAGAGCTCAGAGCTCCCCACAGCCCCTGGGCCAAGGGGCTGACAGCATTGACTGTGCAAAAACCAACCAAACAAAAACAAACCACAAACCAAACATCAAAACCCTCCTCTGTGGAAATATGTATTTTTGTATATATTCATATATACACACTGGACTAGAAGCTCTTGTTGTGCCTAAATATGAAGAAGCAGCAACAAATCTGAAGCCAGAGAAAACCTGACACCCTTTCAGATCCTACAGCCCTTACAACAGGGTAAGGTACAAGCACTTTCCCGGGGAGTTGGTTCAGGTGACTGTAACAAGAATTTTATTGTCACCACATTTTATGGGGCAGCCAAACATAGGCTGATCCCAGGGCTTGGCTCACCACGGCTCCAGCCCCTTTGGCGCTGGAACGAGGCAGGAGTTTGTCACTGTCACACTCAGTGCAGCACTCTGAGTGGGATAACAGATGCTGTGGCTCTTGCTGAGCTTTGTGAGGATCGGTTCTAAAGCTTTTATGTCCTGCTGCATCTCAAGATGAGTATCATTTGAAGCTGCAGAAAGACAACATCCTAAGGGATGCAAAGTCTAGACAGGTAACAAAGCTTGGGCAGATAATTCCTCACTCGTGGCTCTGCCTAAAGGTCCAAACATTTTCCACTCCTGCTTTCCCAACAAAATCCCTTGAACCTCACTTCTGTGCATCTTTAGCTCCACTTCTGGGAGCTTTCTGTAACTGGTCCCATCTCAGAGTCATGCTGGGGTGGTACTGGAAAAGTTCTGAGCATGAAACTTGAAGAGCCAACCTAAGGGGGCAGCAGGTCTGAACCTCCACACAGCCCTGGGCACCCAGCTCTGCCACAGACCCAGCAGCACCACACCCTGCTGAGGTAGGAAATGCAGCCAGTTATTCCTATACCTCAGAAGTACAGTAGGTATGGCTAAAAAAGCCATGTAAACCTCACTCGTGGCCATTCAGGACTTGATAACACTGTAGGGCTTGCTTTTAAAAAAAAATTATTTTAAGATGCTTCTCCAAAAAAAACCTCAGCAAAACTGAAAAGACATTTGTACACCAGACTGAGGAAGTTCACAGAGGAGGTTCTGCTTCTGTAACTATATCAGCTGCAATTTATGTTTTAGGGCTATACCAAAAATATTTTCTGAACAGAAAAAGGGTTTTAGTGCAGGACATAAATGGCTGAAATACAGCAGCTATTACAGAAATGGAAGGAGGACTACAAATGCCTACATAAATTGATAAGTTTCTTTCTCTGCCAGATACACAGGCTGGTGAAATAAAAGCTGTGTTACAGTGATGGGAGGGCGTGGGGTGTCAGGATAGATCCCTCCCTGTGTGAGAAACCTGCAGGAACCTGTCTCTCCTATTTCCCACAGCACAGATCATGATTTGCTGTGGAGTTTCCAACGACACAACCTCCCAAACACAAACAGTGGGGGAAGGCTCTGCTGCTCACTCAGCAGCTCTTGTACCTGTACCAAGCAGCCAGGAACAGCACCAGGGGAGCTCAGCTGCACCTGCCAAGAGCCAGAGGGAACTCAGGGGTTAAAGGAATCTGTCCCGAACCCACTTGTATCTCATATGAGCCCATTTCTTTCTGATGGGCTCAAAACCTTTCATTTTAACAATTCTGGATTATCTCAGTACTGTCTATATAGCTGTATCTAAATTTGTTGTGTCTATTTTAATAACTTTTGTGTTATTAATAGACATTGATGAAGTTGTTGCACAACAAAACTCCCCAAATTCACCAGAAAAAACCACTGTTGACTTTTTTTTTTTTTTAAATCCTTAAATAGATTGGAACAATTTTGATTTTAGTAAAGTGACATTTTCATACCCAGAAGTGTTATATTATAACCTGTAGACCTTCTAAAGGTTTTGTGTAGGAATCACTACCAGAAGTTTCTCTAAGCTCTTGAGAATGTCTGATTTCTACCTTGCAAACTGTTCATTACTCATCTCAGTTCAGAAAATAATCATAAAAATGAAAATAATTATCTCAGAAATTCAGGCCCTTTTATTTCTAGACCTTTAAAAATTTGATGAGAGTCATTTAGAGAAGTTTATCCTGAGAACCCAGTGAAAATCCATTCTGGGCACCACCCAAGGAGACAATTACAGCAGGAAAGTCCTCTCACCAGTCTGCTGGCCAGTGACAACTTGCAAAGCACAAGGGCTCAGTATTTCTCCTTTGCTGCATTTTCAGTCAGTGTTTTATTGATTTATTTTTTTTTCCCCCACAATATCTTTTATTTATCATTTTTAATCATGTTCTAGTGACCTCCACAGTTTGTAATTGAAGGAACAACACAAACATGATTCAAGAGCAAGTAAAAAGTAATAAATAAAAACAGGAGAAAAATCTATATTTGGAAGCATATGTGCCCAGATATATTCAGAATATTTTTAAGTGCTTTTTCACATAGGACTCTATGACTACATGGAGAGATTTTTTATATATTATTGAAGATGCCAAGAGATGCATCAGCAGCTCCACGGGTTTGATGCAAACTATCACACTGCCCATTAACAAGTGTCAAATAACTGCCAATAAACTGAATATAACTCACCATTTTTTCTTATTTTCTCTGTGAAGTGACTGGCACCAATTTGTTCCTGCACCGACAGAATTAGCCCAGCATTCCCAGTGGTACCATCAGAGCTCGAGAGCTCAGTTATGAAGTGAGGGCAGCAAAGGATGATTTGTGCTCTGCTGTGGGATGGCAAATGGGCAGGAAAAGAGAAAAAATGAGTGGACAAAGGAGGGAGTTCAGATAGATACAAGGAAGCTCAAGTTCTATGATCATTTGTTTCCCAGATTAAAACTGAAGGAGGAGGGGGAGAAAGCAGCAAATGAGCTTTTTAAAATATCTGCTTCTTAAAAATATAACCCTGCCAAGTGCTGCTCTACTGCCAGGCCAAGCCCTCTGCTGCAGCTGCAGTGTCAGGAGCTGGAGAAGCCACAGACTCTGGCATCACTCTCTGTAAGTCACAGGACCTGCCAGGTTGTTGTGCTGAGCCCTTCCCCTGCTGCACCCCTGCCCTGGCTGCTCAGCAGCACCTCGGGAGGGAAACACCACCTGGGTGGCTGAAGGATTTTGCTTAGAAGACTTTCCAGATAAGCCCATTGCAAGACTTTGCTCCCTGCCCACCCACCCACGCTGCCCTTCCCACCCACCACCCCTTTCACCACCCACCCGTGTCCTTTCACAGCAGCAGAGCCCTAGCTTTGCCAACATGCAAAACTGTGTCCTGTGGGGAGATCCATCACCTTGACTTGGCACACAGACACCTGTCTGTGCTAAGAAGTAAAACACCCTCCTGGGCACTGGTTAGACCTGCATGGTACCTCCCCCTGTTGCTCCTCACCAGTGGGTGAAGCTGGTAACAACACACACACTCTGGATCAGGCTGCACTTCACAGGTTACACTTCAAAGACTGGTGGGCACCCCAACATCCAGCTCTAGGAGAGTTCAGCCTTTCATCCCCATGGGTGAAAACATTCATAAAATCATTCTGGTTGGACAAGACCCTTAAAAAGTCCATCCTATGAGCCAGGACTGCCAAGCCCAGCCTCAGAAACACTGGATAAATATGTTTGTGCTGGCCAGGGAATAGTCAAGAGATTTTCACCAAGATTTGTAGCTTTAGAAGCAGATAAAACTGACATAACAGGTGCTAGAAAAATGAAGACTTATCCCTGTCAAGGTCATGCTGGCCTCAGTCCAGCACAGCACTTCAGCCC
This sequence comes from Chaetura pelagica, assembly GCF_000747805.2. Classification (NCBI taxonomy): domain Eukaryota; kingdom Metazoa; phylum Chordata; class Aves; order Apodiformes; family Apodidae; genus Chaetura; species Chaetura pelagica. The sequence continues at coordinate 1,490,982 of NW_009954216.1, read as the reverse complement.
ATATAATTTTCAGCACACAAATAATTTCACTGTACACAGTATGAAAGCAGCTTATAAGATCTAGGCTAATATATCTACACATTTTCTTACAAAGTCTTAAAAGTACAAGGAAGCCTATAAAATCGTTTTATTAATGCAACATCTCCCTGAAGAGCTAGTCTTGACCTTTTTCACACTGAAGAGTAAATACATTTATCAAAAGACTCAACAATTAACCCCAGTGAGAACAAAAACTCAAGTCACCTCACATGACAAAGGACAAAGCCCTTGTGGCCACCACCTGTGGGCACTGCTGCAGTGGCACTGCTTGCACTTACCTCATTCAAAGCTCCACATCCTCAAACTTGAGTCCCAGGGTGGCAGGTTGATTTGTTTCAGCCCTGTGCCCACTCCCCCCTGTGATGGGTCTGGGGGCAAAGTCCAGCCAGGAGCAGAGCAAAGGCCAGAGCCCAGCACTGCCAGAGGGCTGTCACCAGGAGCACAGCAGCCCATTATCAGATTGTCAGGAATCTTTGATTTAAAGGCCATAAAAGCTGTATTTCATGCTGGATTTTGCTCTACTAAGAGTTCCCAAGCCTGTAGGGTTAAAGTGCTTAAGAACTGAGAACCCTCCAGTTCTCGTTGCATTTTTTATTTGTTTATGCTCTTGGCCTATGACACCAGGCTCTGCAGTCACAGAGAAACAAGGTGTTCAGCACCTGGGTAATGCAAGCAAGCCAGGAGGAGCTGGTTCCACACCTGTGGATTTATTGTCAAAGCAAAGGTAGCAGAGAGAGACACATCCACAGGCAGAGGCAGGACCTGCTGCTCTGAGCACAACATCCACAGCACATCTGGTTCAAGATTTGCAGCTTCTTAGACAAAAAAATCACCCCACCTAAAATCAAAGCAATCTTTTGCTGCCTCCAAGAGAGAATTAGTGATGGAGGAAGAACTGGAAAAGATTTTCACCTCAGGAAACCTCTCTTAGAAGATAATAATCTGCTCAGGGCAGAGCCCCAGACAAGCTGAACAGCTTCATTTCAAACACCTCTCTCAGCAGGCTGGGTCTCCTCCTCATCCTTCACCCTCCATCGCTGCTGCACGAGCTGATACACCCTGAGAAGCCAATTCAGGCAGACAACTGATCTCCTATAAACTGTAAAAACAAGATGAGAAGTGCTAGCCCGTCATCACAGGCATTTTTTTTTTCTGAATGTGCCTTTTGTGGCTGATTTTGCAACACTGTTTTCTTGTGTCCTGGAGGCATGTGCACCCTGGTATCATTTTAAAATCCAACTCCCATTTTCCATGTGGTGAGAGAGCAATTGCCCAGCTTCCCTTCCAGGAGGGCAGAAATGTCTGGGATTGGAAGAACCTCCCCCATTTGGACAGAGCTGCTACCACCAGGAGAAAAAAAAAATAAATGGGTTATTTCCCTTCTGTCAAAACAACATGTCCTGGAAGATGCTTTGATTGTCCCACAAAATGGACTAGAAGGGAATGAAAATTAAAATTAAAAAATATAAAAATCAGAAAGACTGCTGAGGAGAGAAAATGGTCCCTGCAGAGGAATGCTAATTTAAGGCAGAGAGAGGGAGAACTGGTCCAGGAAAAGAGGGAGAACTGGTCCAGGAAATCAGGAACAGTGAGGTCAGGAAACAGTGATACCCTGGGAGGTGCTTGGCAGAGGTACAGCCTTGCAGAACCCCCTTGGTCTCTCCTCCAGCACCTGCAGAGACAAAGGGTCTCTGGCTGGGCTCCTGGGGACAGCTCCCACCTCAGGGACAGCAGCGTGGCTGCTGCCTCCCCAGGACCATGTCCTGCTCTCTGCTTGGAGACACATGAGGAGAGGCAGGACAACAGCCTTGGCTTGACCAGGAGCCTTGTGAGAATCTCCAGGTGCCACAGACACGGGGTCTGTGGAGTTTGGGGTCTTTTGGTTGTTTTGTTATGTTGTTTTTCAGCATGACATGAAGATTCTTTAACAGATACCTAACCCCTTAGAGTTCACATTCCTTGTAGAATAAAATCTGCAGGAGGCTTTGCTCTCAGGAAGGTGTGTTCCTGGCTCCCATCCTGTGGGCACTGCCAGCAGGCAAAGTGCTGACAAGCTGGTCCAGATGGGCACTCCTGGGCAACAAGCTGGGCACTCTCAGAGTGATGCCTCATTGGCCCCTCCAGCAAATCCTGGCTTTGCTGTCAAGCATGGAGGGCTTCACACTGAAGCCTTCATATCAGCAAGGTCAAAGTCAGAAGTCTCACAGGTTTTGCAGCTGCAAACCACCAAGCCCAAGGATAAGCACAAGTGGTCCGTGTGTCCAGGGCCAGCACCCCAGCTCTGCAGCAGAGGCTCTGACCACACACACCTCACAGGGAAGTCATAAAAAGATCCTTTTGGGTGAAAAACATGTTTTGTTTGGGGGTTTGGTGTTGTGGGTTGTTGGGTTTTTTTAAATTTATGAGATCTTGAAAACTAAAGATACAGAGAGTGTTCTGAGTAAAGCTAAAAATACTATGGAAGCCTCCAAAATGTTCTTTTTTTCTCTCCAGAAAAAGCTGCTATACAGTCAAATTAAAAAAAAACCTGGGTGCAGATGTGTTGCCTTGCAGAACAAGAACCCCCAAAAGCTCTTGTTTGCCCCTGCAGGCTGAGTTCTTGCAGTGCTGATAGACCTTGACCTGCCTTTGGAGGTGCAGTTTGCCCAAGGGAGCAGACACATGGGCTGGACAGAGACACTGAGGTAAACAGATTAAAAATCCCATTAAGCTGTGAGTCAGTTTAAACAAATAAAACTATTTAAACAAATATTTCTGTTTGGAAAGAGAAAGACCAATGGCAGGGGGGGCTGGGGAGGAGAGGGATGCCCACCCCTGGCCACCTGCTTCCACAGAAACTGGGAAATTTCACCAGAAACGTGTAGTTACCAAGAAAAATGCCTTGAGGCAGCCAGGAGAGCAGGAAATGTTTCTAAATCTAAATGGCAGCTTTGGAACATGATTTGGTGCAGAGCCCAGGGCAGCCCCTCTGCTCAGCCCAACCCACCCTGGCTCTGTTCCCCTCCCAGGCCTGGGAGGGCCCTGTGAGCAACAGACCCCACAGGTGAAATGAAAATAGGCTTTTTGTCTGAGACAGCAGAAGCTTTTGCTGATGGCACCTCAGCTGGATTATGCTTTGCTTCTCTTCTGGAAAGGACAGTCCTGCTGCTCGTTGTATGTTTGGTGATGATTTCCCTGAAAGCAAACTGAAAAAAGGGAACACGAAACAACTGTGCACAGAACACAAGACAAGCAGGGCTGGCACGAGAACTGAACAGCACTGCTGCAATGCACCCTGGTGGAAAAAAGCAAGAAGAAATCCTGGCTAGTGGTGAGGAACGCTAGAGTGAGCAGAGATGATCCCAGTGCTCAACAGGAGCAGCTCTGCAACCAGAGCAACACCAGGCACCTGAGGAGCCTGCCCATGCCTGCAGGGCACAGTGCTCCTGTAACAGCTCCTATCAGCACATACATCCCTTCAACAACACACAGTGGGATGCACAATCTGATCAGACCTTTTATTTGTGATTTAGGAAAAGCAGAACACAGATGCAAATGAGCAAAACAGCTCCCCAGCTTGTATGTAGATCTCAATGTCAACACTGATCTAGCAAGGGTCATCTTGGCACTGGCTGCCAGCCTGGCCAGGATCCAAGAAAATACAGAGAACTTTAAAAATAACAAATTACATTATAGTCATAGCCTCATGAACTAAAAGGTTAATCAATATTTTCAGAGAATACCATCAAAATCTAAGCTTAGGACAAAGGCAAAGAATCCGAGTTACCCACAGATGCATGGAAAAGAAAACCCTGCACACACATTGATTGTGAACATCAGGCAGCCTGTTGCTTTGCTCAGTTTACAGCCACATATTGGGCTTGACAGGGTTAGAAAGCAGCCAGAAGGAAGGGAGAAATAAAATAGTAGCAGTCAAATGGAACAAGGGAGCAATCAGCAAGTAAAAAACCAAACTTTTAGAACCCAGAGAGCAGCCCCCAGCAGTGAGGGACACCTGAAGCTGCATCTCCAGGGCAGCTTTACATGGATGCTCTAACCCAGCAGCTCTCAGGAGATGGAGAGGGCACTGAAGGAGCAGGGGCAGAGCCAGGGAGGCTGGAGGAGCTTGAGATGGAGCCTGATACTGCAGATGCAGCAAGGAAAAGGTTTCATAGAGATTTCTCTGAGGGAAAAATCATGTGTCCTAGAATCTTCAGGAAAGAAATAGGAGAAAAAGGATACAGGAAACCTTTTCACATGTAAAGGGGCTTTTGGTTAAATTTGGTTCAATTAAGGTGTTCAAAAAGGCTATTTGATTAGGGCACGTGTTAACAATCACACTTGGTGTTCAGAACACCCTTGTCCCACCAGAAGTGAGTTTCTCCACTGACTGGAACTGCAATATTGATATTCTCATGCCCTAGAGGGATCTTTAACTATGCTGATCATCTGAAAACTGCTGTAATTGGTGCATTTTTAAGGCACGATATCTATGTGAGATCATAAAATAGATATGAACATTTCCTAAGCCTTTGTGGCTGCCAGTGAGGTGCTGCAATTCACTGTGAACTGAGGGCTCAGAGCCAAACGTTCAGATGATCAAACACTGCACATCAAGCAGAGCCTTCACAACAGAGACCACCAGGACGTGCCCAGCATCCAGAAAACATTCAGATGATATTAATATCATCCTCCAGCTGATTGAGCTGGCAGCCTGCAAACCCACCTGCCAAACGTGGTTCTCCATGTTATTTTTTTTCCTGAGGTGACTGGGGTTTCCTGCAGGTGAACAAATTCCAAATAAAAGTCAGTCTGCTGAACTTCAAGCAGGGTGTTCACCTTGTCCAGCCAGAAGGGTTTTTTTCCCTGGATTTCCATGTCTGCCAGCAAAACGTCATCACTTCCTTCAAGCAGAGACTCCTGCAAAGGAAGACACAGGAAAGACAGGAGCCACTTACTGCTGGCACTCAAGAGTAGTTGGGGCTCAGCTGGGGCTGGTGACTATGAACCATGAGGAGCTTCAGGTTGCCAAGTGCCCAGGACACTCATGGTATCTTCTTCTTAACAGGAGCCTTTAGAAAGCTTCACTGTCTGGCTTGGAACAGGGGCAGATAAAGCTCTGGAGGATCATCAGGTGGTTCTGCAGGACTCTGAGGATCCAAGAGCTTGCTGGATTTTCAAGAGCAACCACAAGTTTGCAGCTGAAGATCACATCAGGCCTCCTATAAAGTGACACCAGCCAGAAGTTATTAGTATCAAAGTAGGCATTTTGTGCTCACTTGCAGCAGAGTAACCTCCAGATGTCTTTGCCCTGGAAGGCTCCAAACAGTCATGCTGGCAACGTGGGACATGGAGAACACTCTGACTTTGCTGATGTAAAACGGGATGATGAGCATGACTGAAGCAAAGGAAAAGCCATTAGGAAATCATAGTGATGGTAATCAGGGAATAATTAGTTATTAACAACAAGGAATAGAGAAAATTTCCATGGTCCAAGGTGCTACCCAATATTAGAAGCCATTCCAGACATCATCTCATTAAACAATTGTCCCACTCTTTTGGTGACTGGACATTCTTATTTACTAATTAATTTCTATTTTTCATTCTTTTCCTCTTATTTACTACATCATTGACTGGTTTTGTAAAATACAGTTTGATGGGAAAATATGCAACACTTCAGCAGACCAAAGTAAATTCAGTTTAGCACTGACATCTAGATGAGATATAAATGCCTTATTTCATTTTCCAGTTCATTTTAGCTCTGTTTATGTCTGTGTAGTAAATACCAGTAAAACTAGGCACTGTTTATAATTTCAAATTATAGCTGTGCATGTATAGTAGGATCACGTTTGTGTTGGCAGCAGCTGGTGGGAATGAGTGAAAATGTCTAAGATAAGTGTGCTTGTTCCTAAGCACAGCTCCATCACCCCCAGTCCTGAGGCACATGACACTCAGAGGAAGAGACAACAAGATGTTATACAATCTCAAAGTATCCAGACTCCCATACAGTAACTTTTCCTTCAAACAGTGACTCAAGTTGCTATAAAACCCATTACTGGAGTAATTTCAAACTAGAAACAAGCTTTATGAAGCCTTTTTAAGCAAGCATTTCCCAAAGTAATCCTTTATTGGCACTAGGAAAGATTGAAAGAACTAATATGGCTCTACCACTCAGTGACTCCAAACGTATATCTATTAAGGGGACATTATAAATCATAAAAGTCTGTCACAACCAGAGACAAAGTAATGGGTTGGAGAGCAAGGATTAAATAAAGTTTAATAAAAAATTATTATGAAACAGTGATAAATGTGAATCAATACTTATTCTGTAATTCAACCATATTTCTTTCACATGAAATATCCCAAAATGTCTAAGTTACTATTGTATTATCCAGTATTATCTGTTTTTCAGCTCAAACAATTTCAGAGCAACTGCTTCCAATCACAGGCTCTTACTGGGGTTACCAGTATATGTCACTTATTCAATAAATGGGGAAGTGCCATGTCATCACTCATCTTGTCTAGACATGACACACAAAAATAAACCTCTAGAGAATTATATCTACTCTAGTCAAGAGAGCCCATGAAGCAAACAGGGAATGGGGTCTCTGGGAATAAAACAGCCAAGAAAGAGGGTGCTCACCCCTAGGCAAAGGTACCTGGTGGGGAAATGGGGTGATTGCCACTCACAGGAGATGTCACAGCTCAGCATCACTCTGATGGGCACTTCCAGGACTTGTCCTCAGCACCCATCCCCTGCTCCTTTCCTCAGGCTGTTTATAGAGAAGGTAGAAGGATACAAGTCTTAACCAAGGAACTAGACTTAGTTTACATTCCCAATTCTGGATCTGCATGGGAAAACACAGTACACTTAAATTTGAATCCTATTTCAACACACATTCCCAATGTACTGCCAAGGACACTGGGCTCCAAGAGATCCTCTGGGAAAACAATTTCCCCTGGGTGCACAAGCCCTCCTACTTCCCTGCAGGACTGGCCAGATCCAGCTGTTGAAATGCCATCAATTAAGTTATCTGCATCCCAAGTGCTGCCATGAGGTCCCATCTAGTGACTGCACAGCAGTCACACAACACTGCTTAATTGAGATGGGAAACAAATGAGAACCTTGGAGGGGAAGGGGAAAAAGTCTTTTAAAACACCTGGTGCCATCTGATGGTTTTACTGGTCCCTCATGCTGGAAAAGCTCTGCAAGTGCTCCTTCCCTGCACAAAGACTCAGCAGGTCTGCAGCAGTGGGAGTGGGAAGCCCTGTCTTTGGGGGAGCATTTCGTTTGAATGGATGGTTGTGTTTAAAGTTTAATAGAGCTCAGGCAATTCCACCCCACTGCCTGTCCGGATGAGGAAGAGACCAGAAATAGATGAACTTCAAGATAAAATGAGACTTTCCCCTGCACACCCTGGAGATTGCTGTGCTTCAGGTGCAGCGATGGGGATAGTTCCTATTTGTGAGGAGCTATTCCCAACCACCCCTGCTACATTCAGGAGAAAAATATCTTCAATTTTCACGTACAGAAGGTACCAAGTGATTTGGCCGACTCGGATTCCTCTCAGTCCAACATCTGTCTTGCAGCTGGCAGGAGGCACCGGAGCCGTGTCTGCTGCCAACACCAGCACAGCTGGAGTGGTGACCCCTTTGTTTTCCAGGTGGGGTTGGGATTTTTCTTCTTGGGGAAGACAGGGATGCGATAGCTGATGGCAAAGCCTCGGCAAACATCCCTGCTCCATCTCATGCACAAGATAGATAAACCAACCTGCCAAGCAGAGAGCAATGGCTGCAGAGCATCAGCTGCCCTGTGGACCTCCCATCCTGCCACATCACTCTCTTCACCTTCAGCACCATTTTATTTTCCTTCTGAAAAGCAATTAAAGCTTCCAGAAAGTGACTAATGTTGCTTTAAGGGTTGGTTAGTCAGCCTGAGTATATATTTAGTATAATTCAGGATTTCTCTGTTCCCGACAGATTAGATAATGTGGTCAGTGAATTTGAAAAGAATAAATGCAGAACTCATTTGCATCAGTGCTTTCAATTTGCTCAAAATGTTTTCTCATTTAATTATTAGCCCACGGTAAACTAGTTATCAATTAATTGCTAGAAAATGGAAGCAAGTGTGTGTTATTGCTTAGATCTCTAATTGGCTATATTGTTGCTTTCTTGTTAAATGCTAATTAAAGTTTTGAAACAGCCAGACATTAGTTACCATTAAATGGTTTAACAAGATACACTAAGGTATAAACACATTTATATTATGCATTATTTTGATGCCAGATTACAGAAAACCCAAAGCAAAGAGGACAGATTCTTTTTCATTAATATATGCCACTGTTTACATGGTTCTGAATTAAATGAGCAAGGAGCAGCAGAAGAGGTTTTTTCATCAGTGCTTGTATTTTTTCTTCTTCTTCAATATCTCCTTGATTTAATATCACAGAAGGTGGCTGAGTTGTGCCTCCCAGCCTGACTGTGCCAGTTGCATAATGTGAACATGCCTCAGATGCATCTCTTTGCCAGCTAAAAAGCATGATCGACTCTGCCCCCTTCTCAAAAACACACCCCTATACTTCCAAACTACCACAACATCATTCATCTCACCTCCCTTCTTCTCACCTGCCAGCCTTGTCTCTTTAAATACAGGACAGTTTCCTCACTGGGTGATACCAAGTGATCTCATTGCCATGAAGATAAATACCGATTTATGCACAAGTTTATCATTTCACCATATTCATCTCAGCAACATTTGTGAAGAGAAGAACATCATTTATGGCTTCCACACACTTTCTCAACCAAAGGAGCAAATTCCTGAAAGGAAAGATATCAAACTAGATAATAATGTTAAATCAAGTTTATGTAATTTATTAGAAATTCAAACTATAAGGGAAGAATACAGCTGTGGCAACCACTCATGTTCTTTTTAGATGGCATTTCAAGCCTCCTATTGAGTTCAGTCACTGGAACAAGGAATGTAATAGATTAAAGCTCAGCTTCTCCCTTAGGCATTGCACTCAGTTAAAAGGTGTAGTCAAAGGAGAAAAAAAACAACTCAGAAGGACTGTATCATCATCTCAGAGCAATTGGCTACAAAAGAGGGAAGGTGTCTAAGAAAAACATGAGATGCAAATACAAGCAGTTCAAAGCAATCACAAGTACAAACATTTTTTAATGCTTCTAATTTGGAAGTAATAAATAATTTCATTATAAATCCAGATGTCAATGAAAATATATCAAGCATTCATCTTTCTGTTCAAGTGCATCTATAATCAGCTCATCACGGATAAGGGAGGAGATGTGGACAGGCCTAAGTGGGAGGAAGCAGCAGTAAAACCCAGTCATGTCTGCTGAGCTCTTCTGAAAATGAGATAGTAACTTAGGGTCCTAACGATGGGCTTTCTGAAGGTGTTTCAGTCATTAGAAGTTTAGAAGTCCCATTGATTTTCTACTGGAATATTTTATGTCCCTGGACAGTTGAAAAATCCCATTCCAGGTGTCAAGTAAAGAAGCCAAAAAGTTAGAACTTTAGTAGCAGTCAAATTTCAGCCAAAACTGCACCCAAATATGGCCCTTCAGCACCCTCAGGGTCTTGCCAATATTCCAGCTGCTGAACTGATTTTTAAATGCTCTTTTGAAACAAAAATATTTGTCAGTAGAGGTATTAGTTTCCCTGCAAGAGGCTCAACAGATGCTTTAGACAATGCAGCTGCTGCTCTGTGCCAGGAAGCAACTCTTCATGCCCAAATATCATGGGTCACTTCTGTCACCAAGGCTGAGAAAAATCATACAAATACCAAGAATTGTTCTCATTTCTCTTGAAGTTATTATTATTATTTAATCTACCTGGAACATTTTTTTTAGAACATCTGGGCTGAGTTAAGATTGTTTCCTGCAATGGGCTCATGCAGAGAAATACAAAGTGAGGGAACGTCGCTCCCCGCTGTAAAAATATTGCATCAAAACCAACGTGCTGGGTGCTCCAGCCTGGCAGCCCAAGGTCCTGCCAAGGACACTGTGCTCCAAGAGATCCTCTGGGAAAGCAGTTTCCCCTGGGTGCACAAGCCCTCCCATTTATCTGCAGGACTGGCCAGATCCAGCTGTAGAGCAGCCATCAATCATTAAGTTATTTGCATCCCAAGTCACACACTGTGACTTCATTATGCTACAAACTTGACAACCACCAAAGGAAAATAGACTTCTTGGCCTAAAAAGCATAAAATAAGAAAGCACAGATGATGGCTAAGAGAAGGGAAAGCATCAAAATTTAGTCATATTGAACAGCATCTGCAGGAGGGGTCCAGCACCCACCCTCCCAAACTGGTCTCAGGCTGGGTGGGTTCACTAGAATCATGCTTGTACATTGATTTATACACAGCACATGGGAAGTAAGATCTGACACCTGCTAAAATCCAGGGACCCAGGGGACAGCAGGTATTACAGGAAAAGAATCATTTCAAGCAAATTCAATTTTACTGAAATGCTGCATGTTAGAATGCTTTCATCCTGCTTTTGTGCTCCAAGAAATATGAATGTGGTGGCTTTTCTTTCTTACCTTTCAACTCCTCTAACTCTGCTGAGTTCAGAAGAAATATTCCCAACATGGGCCAGTGTGATCAAGTAGGGATCAAGTAGGGATGTTAACACATAAAAGAGGTGTCTGATTCCTGGGTATGCTCTGGAACGTGTCCCTAACCACACAGAGGCTACAGTGTAATTGTCTTCATTCCCCACGTATATTTCTGTAATGAGAATATAATTGTTAGTGGCTACAAGACATATCATCTCATTACAGCCAAGCCTGTTACTGTGCATTAGCTCCAGCTTCTGTGTATGGATTCTCTTTCACCTCTCATTGAGATACATAAACATTTCTGCTCTTCTGTACCCAGACAAGCCTAATTCCTGCTCTCTGACAGTTATCATGACTCGCCAGGGGGACACAATGCCCTGAATTACTTTTAATACATTTAATTTACCTCCTCAGAAACGCAGCCAGAAAGGGAGGGCTTGAACAACAGGCTGCCATGATCCCATGGCACTCCTGACACTCGGAGAGTAAGGATGCAAGAGGAGATGGTACCTGAGGGTCCATCACTGCCCAGAGACAGGAGGGGGTCCCTGGAATGAGGGCTGACTGGGAGCCAAGCCTGCAGACAAGGACTCTGTGTGACCCCAAAGCCAAGGCCAGGGCTGGCCAGCACTGGGCGTTTTTCCTGTGGATTTTCCCTGCTTGATACACTTTTCCAGAACATTTCCAGGAGCCTTCACCATCAGAAGCAGACATCTGCCTGGCAAAGGTTCCAAAAGCTGATAGACTAACCCAGAGTTCCCTCGATGCTATGTGAGATGGTCAGACACAGCTGCACCACAACCAGACACCACAGGTGAGTAAACATCTGGCGTGAGGTAGAGATGCCAACATCCAGCCTGGTGAGTGCAGCACTGCAGCCAAGGAGAACTGCAGAACACCAAAGCAAAAAGGGTGCTGCACAGTGGAGGGACACAAACTCCTGTGAAAGTAGAGATATTCTAACACTCAGGAATAGGAGCCGAAGTTTTAACTTCAGTCATGGAATGAGAATCAGGCCTCAAACCTCAGTAGAGCTTTGAAAAACCTAAGTGCCCTTGCCACGGAGTCAGTCTGGTCCATAATTCAGTTAGTCAGTACTCAAAACACTCACAGGTAAATGAGGACAACCAGAAATCAGCTGCTGGGTTTATCTGATGTGCCCTTTGTGACCAACAGACACATTGGATTATATTTTCTGGGGAAAGGGGGCTCTGCAGCAAGCCCACACCATCTTCATACCTCCAGCAGTGAGGGACCCACCACTTGGGAGGACCACACAGGTTCAGAGCTTCCTACAAAGGGCTCTTTACAAGGACAATGCTGGCCATGCTGCTAATTGAAAATTAATTACTGCAGGCCAAGTCACACACAGAGGATAATGTGAGTGCAGGAGCACTTTCTGTTGTGGGTACAAAGGCAGCAGCAGGACATGCTGAGGAGCAGCTTCCATGGGGCAGTGGTGGCCTCCAGGGGATCCTCTGAACTAGATGCAGCACGAGGGTGATCACCCATGGGACATGAGCTTGGAAATCCAGAAGGGACCATGGTTAGTCACAATCACAACCCACCTGCATCCTGAAAGGCTGCTGGTTCTTCCCAGCCTTTCGAGAGGTGGGGCTGCTTTGAATACCAGTTGCTTTGAATACCAATCCACTGGCACTTGTGAAAAGGCACACTTTTATTAATTTGATAAACTGGAAAGGCTTTTGGAAGAAGCTGTTAAGGTTCAATGAATAAATCCATTTTTAATACAAAGATCATTTATCTGATAGCCCAGAAGGACTCATTCCCTTGTCTGCCTTTCCAATCCCACTGCCCCACTTCAATCTTCAACCTTTCTATCTAAAAAAAAATAAATCAACAAAAGAACATTTAAGGAAATATTTGTTGAAAAATGCCAGCTCATGTTGAAATATTGTTAACAGCTAATCTAGGAGTTTTCCATAGGGAATTCATAGATTGAAATAGTTTGGTTTAAATTATTATACTTGGTTGTTATAAATAATAAAAATTCTCAAATATTGCTTTAAGACAAGCCATGGACAACTTAGCATTTTAATGAATCATTAAAACAAAATTACACATTCTTCTAAAATTAAACTTAGTGTGCATAACATGTCAACCTAAGAAAATTATTTTTCCATTCAAGTAACAAACCTGAGAAAGTGTTAGAATGAGAAATCAAAGTGCTATGACATAACTCCCCCCCTGCCTGAGGAGGTGACCAATGTACCTGCTCTGGGTATCATCGTTCATTTGACTCCTGACATAGATGCCCTGGGAAAGGCCACCCTATTTATGACAGAAATGTGACATTCATTAAATATTTGCTTTGATATTTAGATTAAATACCTGTGGTGTAACAGCATTCACCTTACAACTGTACCTATGATGTGTTTCTGTAACGTGTGTTCAGGCTGAAGCAACAAAATAGAGCTAAGGTATTTTTAATAAAAAAAACTCATTTTCATGTTCATTTTTGTACATGGTGAACAGCTTTAACCTTAGGTGGTTAGATTTAATTCATTAGTTACATTATGCATTGATATCACAGAACAATCTTCTCATTAGGCCAGCTGCCTTCTTGCAACACTCCTAAAGGTACTTTGAAATCCAATTTCCATGTTGAATATAAATCAGTCTGTTCTCATTTGGCCAACGATGCACAAAATGGAATATTTAAATCTTTTAGCTCTCAGGCAGTGGCTGCCAAGGGGCCCAGCCCGGAGTTTCCACAACAACCCCTAGAAGCTCTAACACCTCCTGCTCTGCCTCACCTGGGATGCTCTGTCTGGTCCTCAAAAGAGCACAGATCTCTGCACAGTGGTGCTACCAGCCTTTCCCTGCAGCCTGAAGAGACTTGCTGGTGCTCATGGAGGAAACTGAAGGTAAAAGCAGAGCAAGGACCATGAGACCACGTCAGCTTTTCCACTGCTCAGTCCCCAGCACAAAGACACCAGAACATCCAGTAGTTCTCAGGCACAGAGGTGACAGTGGCCAGACAGGCTGCCTCCCTCCTGGGGAGGAGCATCTCACCAGACCACAGACAAGATCTGCCCTTTCACTTCACTCCTCAAGATTTTAGATGGGAAAAAAACCCCAAACAAACAACTTGGCCAGTGTATCCTCAGTACAAAAAATATTTCAGAAGCTTCAGAAAAGTAACTTTCCTGTGAGTCACTCCCATGCCTATTGCTACAAAAGACAGTTCTGTTTTCTGACAGTTCTGATCGTTCTAGGTTAAAAACAAGAATAATTGGGCATGGTGTATCACTGATTTCCTCTTCCTGTTGCATTTTGCAATGCCACTTCCAAAATGTTTTCATGTGCCTAGGATCTACCCTGACTAACCCTTCCAGACAGCTGCTGGGCTGTCCCAGGGCCAGGGAGCCTGAAAACAAGAGGTTGGTTCCTAAAACTCACATCCAGGCAGGTATAGCTGTCCCAAATGTTGGGACACCAAAGGGCTGGAGATGAGGTTCAATGCCAGCACCCCCCCGAGCTCCCAGGCACCCAGATAAGAGCTGATTCAAAGGCCATACACAGCAATGTCCTCGCTTGGATGATGGCAATTCCTACCAGCACAGATGGTTGCCAACCACTTTCAGTCAGCCCTAATTTTAGCTGCCTCCAGGGGTCAGCACGCAGGTTCAGCACCTACTTCAACCAAGACAGTAGAGAAGCAAAAGTTGCAGAGAGAACAACTTCATTGCTAACAGCATCACTGAACTGTTTAACTGGCATCCACATTAGTAAGCCTTAAACTGGAAATGGTTAGAGGAAGGGACCATTGGAGGAGGAAATTTCTTCTTCAGCTGCCCCCTAAGCTTTCATTGCTGGCCACAGCCACAGCCAAGCCATGGGGTAGAGCAACCCTTGCTCTGCCCCACTGCAGCCACCTCCACGACTTTACCAAGTGACAGGAGCCCTTCCTCACACCTTACCTCTCACTACAGCCTTGCTTCAGTCACCATCAGAGCATCACAGTTACTGCAAAACACCAGCATTCAGCACTAAGAGTCACGGAGGCCCCTCTCTCAGGAGGCATCACCAGGCACAACCCAGTTTTATTAAAAGTGCTGATGGTGATTTATTTGTGCCTGGGAGAGATAACAGTTCCATCCCCAGACAGTATCATATGACCACTATATATACTGATTTTTCCAAAATGATGGATTATATCTTCAGAAGTGATTCATTAAGAGATCCTCTCACACAAAAAAAAGTCCCAGAAAACACAGTTTGGATCCTTTCAGAGAATACACAGCAAACATTTTAGCAGCTCATATCAATATTGCAGTGAGACAGTGTAAATTCACTCCCATCTTTTTGTTGTTCAGGTGAGCACGAAGCAGAACAAGAAATAAGGTACTTTGTCCTGTTACTGCACAATTGAACAGAATCCATGGACTGGCTCTGATAGACTAATGGACTCCTTGGCAGTTTGTGTTCATTTTCCCCTGCTCTGTGTCAGCCCTGATAGCTGGTTCTGGTGCAGTTCTCCAGGATCAGAGAGCAGTGAGGAGCTCCCTGCTGGACCCTCCCCAGAGCTCTCCAGTAAATATTCTGTGCTTCTCCAAAGGCTGGAATTTCCACACCACTGCAGAACACATTTGCAAAACTAATCTTCTAAGGATGAGGAGCCACCAAATTGAAAACTGAAGTGAGGTTTCTTCATACAGCTGGATGTTACCTATTATTGATGCTGAAGGGGCTATATCCTTGAGCAGCCCAGTCAGCTTCATTCTGCCACTCTCCTGACCTAACAGGCAATTATTTGCTCCATTTTACTCTTTCAATTGATCTCAAAGAAGCCAATCAAGTGCTAAGGACCTTGCATGCAGCCAAAATGTTGATATACTCTCTAAATTGGATTAAGTACAAAATATAAATTCTGAATACAGAAATAATGCTGGGTGTTATATGTTTGCCTCTTCAGCAGGTTGTTACTGCTACTGCTACCTACATCCAGAACTGCAATTTAGAAGCAAGCTGCTGGCTCACAGCAACTTATGGGGCTTAGTTTTTCTCAATAGCTCCCAAGAAATAGCCTCAATAAAAGGGTTTGAATCAGCTTCATCCAAACATTTAAAAGTATGAAAAGATGAAGCCAGAATAGCTAATTTTCTGTCAGTTGACTAATCAGTTAACAATATGACAGAAGCACTAATGCTCTGAAATAATCAGCTGGCTGCTGATGACAGAACAAAAGCATTTGTCTAGAGACATCTATAGCTGTGTCTGCTCCCTCCCAGTGTTCAGATCTTTTGTTGGAAAGAACATTCCTTAGGAAAGCTGGATTATTCTGCTTGTGGCTTTGCTGCTGTTTTCTCTTATTTTAGGTAGAACTTTTGATGGGCTTTTTTTTTATGTTAAATAAACCATCTGAATTTAAAAGGGGTTTTCCAACACTAGTTGAAAGTTATGGGATCTTTGACTGTGGACCTAAAGGAAGATCTGCAGCCTTGCAGAGTTAACATCCATCCACAGACCTTCTAATTCCTTAGCTGCAGCATTCATTGGTTCAGCTCATCATCTGAAGGGCTGAATATCACCAGCTTGAGACAAAGGAGACCAAAACTTCCATGCCAGCTGCTGCAGTTTCATCCCCAAACCCAGCCCACTGCATCCCTCTATACACCCTCATGCCCAGGTGGGAACAGCAGTGCAGGAGGCACCAACATTTTGATATTCCCATGTGACATGTAAAATCATCGTGCTCCTGAGAAGTAACACAGGTATTTCTGGGAGAATTAGGGGTTTCTTTTGTAATAAGTTAATTGTTCACCTACAACTTAAACATTCAAACATCATCCATGCAGTGGATCCCATGTGGAACTTCAGATGCTGAGATGCTCTTTATAGAAGCTATAGGAGTCAGAGGAGTTTCTGGGGTTTTGTTTCTGTTTCTGGGGGTGGTTTTTTTAAGTTTTACATAAAAAATATAATACAAACAGTAAAATATACATATCAACACATTACACCTCTCCAGGGAAGTAAAGTTTGGGAAGGAGTCAGTGATCTGCTGGTTTGTCATAAAAGCCAGGACACAGTAACTGCATTAAAACCCCCCCATTAAATCCCATACAACTGTACACATCAACCTTACCAGGAAAACATCAATCCATTTAATGACAAGAATCCACAATACAAAAAAATATAATTCATTGAGCTCTGGTGTGAGCCAGGAACTTCAGCAGCCCCATCAGTTCACCTTGGAACATCAGTGCCACCTGCCACCAGGCTGTGTGGTGTGACCTGTGGGCCACAGGAACCACCCCGAGCCAAAGCACTGCCTGTGCCTCACACAATAACAGAGTACCCTGTGCTATGCCAAAGAATTTAATGAGCTACAACTCCCAATTCCTGGCAGGGAGTAACTCCACGTGGTGGTTTTCCCACAGCCCTGCCCAAGCCTCTCCACCAACGCTGCTCGGGTGCAGGAACCACACGTGGTGGAGCCACCAGCTGAGCCTTCAGGAAGCCATGGGCTGCCAGCCAAACACCACTTCAGATATTTGCCCTGCCTCAGGCCATGTGTAAGCAAATTATCAGCTTATACATACACTGGACTTGATGCAATTAACTTCTTTGCATACCTGCTCTTAACGAATGCTCAGTGCCACACGGATTGCCTCTGGAGAGCAGAAAGGGAACACATAGCAAAGTTTAATGTTGCTGTATCTCTAACTGAAATATGTCCCAGAAATAAATTACAGCTTACAGCCCAAACAATCATCTTACTTTGTGCCCACAAATGTGTATTGCTCAGCTTGAAGCACTTCATGGTGGGGTTTGTTACTCATACTGTGGCAGCAAATCAGTGGGGGAGCAGAACCACACTAAGACACGTGCTGAGAGAGCACAAACCAGAAGTGACCTAAGCTTTACTGTGTGCTGGTTTGTCTACACTTCAAATACGTGTATTATTAGGCATTCGGTTATACCCCCTCTAGTTTGCACACACAATTAACTTGCTGGCAGCATTTCCATTAATTCAAATGAAGAGACCAGCCCCCCTTGCTGCCACTCTCTGGCATCCATGTGGAGCTGCTGCTTAACTCCCAGTGCTTTATCCTGGGAGAACTTTTCAGCCTAAACCCAAGTCTTTTTTTATTTACCACTCATTGTGTCCACAGCACAGAGACCCCTGAGCATGTCAGAGCCATGGACATTTCCACGCTCTCACGAGCCACAGGCTGTCACCAGCTCTGCTTTTCCCCTGGGAAAGTCCCAGCAAGAATGAAAGATTTCCCCCCCTAAATATTTGGTTTTACCTCTGCAGAAATATTGTTATTTGTTGCTCCCAATTTGTGCATATTGTGAAATGAAACAAATTCCTATTGGGATGCAGATAGTCAAGCTGGTGGCCACCTGCAGTACCCCAGGGGAGCACTGGGGTAACTTCCCCACATCCCTTTCTCCCTCTCCTTGGTCTGAGGTTTCCAGCTCTGCAAGCCCAGCCTGTTCCCTGGCAGAGCTGTCACAAAGGCTGAAGATCAGCCAAAAACTCTCATAAAAGTAACAGAGTCAGCCAGGAGCACTAAGACACGTTTCAGGGGGATTGTTTATGTGGGTAATATCTTTCCACCCAAGAAAGTGGTAAAAAGTACAGTTGGTGATCCTGGCTGTTTTTTCAATTAAAAATCAAAGATGAAAAGGAGCATCAGGAGAGCTCCTCTCAGCTCTGTCTGATCTGGCACATACTGGAGTTCACAATACAAACACAAACATCCTGCTTCTTTCCTGGGCTATGTTGCTCTTCCTATAAGGTCACCAGTGATAAAGGCTGGTTCAGTCACTGCTCTGCTGGGGAAAAAACTGGCACAAAGGAGGGAAAGTTGAACTTTGTGTGTAGTGAATACCAGGCAGGAGTGCATCCCCAAAACCCCTCCTGTTCAAGGAAACCAGCCCTGAACCCAGTTGCTGGCCCATTTCCAGGGAAGACCAGAGGGACTGAAGCCCCTGTGTTCCAAAACACCTCTCCTGCCTTCAGAGAGCTCCTGCTGGGGCCCACACAAGGTTATCAAAGTCAAGATCACATCCTCTAGCTCCAGGGGACTGGACATTCTGACTTACATGCTCTTAAACCAATTTTCTAAATGCCAGCATGGCCCAGGATCTGAAATTCAGCATCTCGGCAGCAAATCTGTTTCATATGTATCATAAAATGCTTGCAGCACTCAAGCAGGGTGAGATTCAATGCCAGCACAAAAGACATGGCAAAGGGGCACCTCTGAAATTCCTGC